>NC_058385.1:55330000-55666666 GCF_018350175.1 Felis catus | reverse complement strand
TTCTCTAAGGTTTCAGAGTTTGACTAGTAGCCATTTCAAGTAATTTGTGTGTATGTGTGTGAGTGTGTGTGTGTGTGTGTGTGTGTTTATTTATTTATTTATTTATTTATTTATTTATTTATTTAAAAACACGTATCCTACCAGAGGCTGTAGGAGCAGATCAGAATCAGAATTACAGGCACAAACAATATTTTAGAAGAGATATCTAAACTCAGAAGGAAGAAGACCAATATGTTTTTGGGTAAACAATAATAATCCAAGAGCTCACATACACTGTAGGTCATCTCATGAAGTATTTATAATTATGATGTGATATTAATATTTGTATTTTACAGAGGAGTTCAACAACATTATAAGATATGCTTGATTTGTTTCAAATAAAAACTGGTTAAGCAGGAGCACAAACTCAGTTCTATTTGATTTAAATTCCTGTATCTAAACACACACACACACTCCACATTTTGTAAATCAGGAAACTGAAGCAAAAACCTGTGAAGTGGCTATGCAAAAAAAAAAAAAAAAAAAGCCACAGTTCTACTTGAAATTCTGGGATATCCATATCAACTTATGGATTAAAAAAAAAAAAAAAAACACCTAAAGTGCATCATTTAGATGGTGTAAAAAAATGCACTTAAAGTTTCTCAGGAAGCTCTTAGACATAGAGAAAAAATTGAGTTATCTCAATAATATATTACTTTGATATTTCAATATTAAATAAAATTTGGGGTAAAATACTCAGTATTTTCATATATGAGAGTCAAATCAAGAGGAAGAATGACTTGAATGTAGCTTTTCATAGCTTTATTTTTTCTGTTTACTTTCATTTGTTCTATAATAGTATCATACTGCTGTTAATTTAAAAGAAATGGCATATGGGGCACATGGGTGACTCAGTTGGTTGAGCATCGGACTCTTGATCTTAGCTCAGATCTTGATCTCAGGGTCATGACTTCAAGCCCTGCACTGGGCTCTGCACTGGGTCTAAAGACTACTAAAAAAGAAAAAAAAAAATAGAAGACATGGTATATAATAAGTAAGTGTTTTTGATAATTATTTTGGAATATGGCTTTCTTCACACTTAAGACTTGTGAGAACATTTGTCTAAGCCATTCATCATTTTAAAAATGAACTGAGAATGGAAAAGTTTATGAAGAGAATATTGGTTAGTTGGGAGCAAGTAGGAAGAAGTATTCTGTACCACATGCAGTTCTTTTGACTCATCTTTGTGACAAGTGAAAAGATTTGTTGAACAGTGCAATGAAAATAGAAGAGCATAAAATCAGTGACACTCAATTCTTATATTAGGGAATTTGATATTCTGTATACTCAGTGTATAACTCAGTGTTGTTCCAAATCTTGTGATGATGCCTCCAACTACTCTTTTAGTTAAGGGATTTTTTTGTCCTTAGGCTATTTTTCACTTTTCCAATTTGGTTTAGAAAATTTCTGACTTTACCTTTCAATCCAAAGCTGGGGAAAACTTGGCAGGTTTTGCTGACTTTTACTTTGCATTTGGGGATTCAGTTCAACAACAGTCTCAAGCAAAATGCAAGAATTGCAAATCTATCCAAACTAAAACAATAACATAATAGTTCACAAGCACCATGTAACTCTGGGACAAAAAAATGATGAATTTTGTCCATCTTTGGATACAGCTAAAAATTGACAAGTACACATAAGAAAAAAAAGAATGCCTCTAGGCTGTCTATGACAGCAAAATTTAAAAGCATATAATAAATGACTATTCTAATCTTTACACTGTTACTCTTTAGTGACACATATTTTAGAAATATCAATAAATGGAGTGTAAGCATAATTATCCTTTTCTATACTATTTAACTATAATAAATCTTGTGTTCTTAAACCTCTCAGATTAAAATATATTTTCTCTGATACAAAAATAAGACCTATTAATTACTGTTGTTGAGAATTTAGAAATTATGACTTATAGAATTTTAAATGATATTGAAGAATATATTATTAGAGGTTATTAGTTATCCAGATATTAGCTGCCAAATTATATAGACTGAAAAAAGGCACAACTATGCTTAGAATGAATACACATAGTGTTACTCTCTACTTAATGTGAAGTATGACTTCACCTGAGTTGAGGACATAGTTACAGGATATCTTATATTTTATTCAAAATAATGTATAAGTGCATTTTCTGGAGAAGAAGAAACAAAATTTTAGAGTCTCAACAAATTAGTACACACTAGAAGAGGGTATTGTTTTAGATTTGGCCTCCAAAATGACAGAGTTTTCTCATTCTTTTCTATATAATTGTGTGGTATATGAACCGGTTTATTTTTAAATAACAGAGTAGTAACAGAGCACTTGTATGTCTCTCTTTTAAAGCATAAGCAGTTTCATGCAGCAGAATTATTTTGGGCCCATGAAGGCCCTCATGGATTGCAAGTATCCAAAGGTCAAGTGTAATACTGAAATTGTAATTATAACTTAGTAAATAATATTACATGAATGCTAGAGGGCTTCTACTGAATTTTTTTCAGCCTATTTCCATCAAATGGGAAACAACATATGAGAACCTGAACATTCTGAAGGGATTGGACACTGCAAGTGATTAGAATCAGAATGAATTTTTTTTTGTCCTTGAAAGCAGAGTTTCTTGAAACATTTGTGCTAGCTCACCTATACTTATTAAGATTCTTATTCAAGTTCAGTATATATGGAATGGGATCTGATATTCTGCATTTCTGGTGAACACCCAGATGATATTGAGGCTGCTGGTCTTTACACCATATTTTGAATAGCAAGTTTCTAAAGGACTTACCTAACATAAATTGACTTTAGATTTTTCCTAGTCCCCATAAAATTAACTGTGTGTCTATTTATGGTTGATCTGGAATGCAGAGATTCGAGTCATGAAAAAATATTCCAAAACAGAAAAATGTCTATACCTTATTTATAATAAAATGGAGAAAAAGTTGATTCTGCTCCAAGCACTCAGGATATATATCCTTCTAAAAAATTTTAAGACCTATGTAAGATCATTCTTATCTGCAGCAAGTCCACTTGGAGAAATTCTACTTTATGTATAATTATAAATATATTTATAGCAGAATAAGTTATCTATATATCTGATATATACCTAACATATGTATAAATATATATACATAATATATATGAGAATACACTTCCCATTTCTTTTATATATCACTAAAGCCAAACTTTGTGTCCAAGTATAGATAATTAAATTGCTTTCATTTTCCTTTTATTTTGAGAATATTTGAATGTCAGCTCCTAAACTGATTTACTCAAGTGTTTGAACTAAAGATCTAGTGGAAAGAATTTTGTGCCCATTTGCAGAATAAAAATTATTTGTATTAGTGCTCATTGTCCTATAAAAGATATTCAGCTTTCAAAATATATATGAAGTACACAAAAGAGCAAGAAGACAAATATACTTTCATAGAGAAAACAATCATATGAATCAGTCCTAGGTGAGGCCTTTAAAATACTATAATTAATATGTTAAAGGTAACTAATGGATAGGTTGACAACAAGCAAAAATGGATATATCCAGTTATAATTATAATTGCCAAATGTGTCCATATGTGTTATTGGATTACCAGAGGGAAAGATAGAGTGAAAAAAACAAGAAATATTTGAAGTAATAATGACTGATCTTGCTCCAAAATTAATGACAGGCATTAAGTCATAAATCTAGGAAGCTCAGGGAACACTAAGCAGGATAAATTATAAAAAATCTATACCTAGGTAAATCATATTTGAACAGCAGTAAATCAAAGACAAAGAGAAATTCGTGAAAGAAACAAGAGAAGGGAAACAAACAAACAAATAACAACAAAACTTACTGTTGAGAATGAAGGACAAGAATTTTTTCAGACTTCTGGAACTTCTTCTGGTACTTCTCAGTTACCATTAAGCCTGAGGAGGGTGGAGCGAAATGTTTAAAGTGGTTAAGGAAAACAATATCAACAACAGCTTTGAATTCTGTATCCAACATAATTGTCCTTCAAAAGTAAAGGACAGAAATTGATGCATTGCTATACACCAAAAATGAAGCAGCAGAAAGAGAAATCAAGGAATTGATCCCATTTATAATTGCACCAAAACCCATAAAATACCTAGGAATAAACCTAACCAGAGAGGTAAAAGTTCTGTACACTGAAGACTATATAAAGCTTATGAAAGAAATTGAAGAAGATATAAATAAGTGGAAAAACATTCCATGCAGATGGATTGGTAGAACAAATATGACTAAAATGTTGATACTACCAAAAGCAGTCTACACATTCAATGAAATAAATCCCTGTCAAAATAACAGCAGTCTTCACAGATCTAGAACAAACAATCCTAATATGTGTATGAAACCACGAAAGACCCCAAATAGCCAAAGTAATGTTGAAAAAGAAAACCAAAGCTAGAGGCATCCCAATTCTGGACTTCAAGCTTTATTACAAAGCTGTAATCATCAAGACATTATGGTACTGGCTCAAAAACAGGCACACAGGTCAATGGAACAGAATAGAGAACCCGGAAAAGAACCCACAAACGTATCACCAACTAATCTTTGACAAAGCAGGAAAGAGTATCCAACGGAAAAAAGTCTCCTCAGCAAATGGTGCTGGGAAAGCTGGACAGTGACATGCAGAAGAATGAATGAACCTGGACCACTTTCTTACACCATGCAGAAAGATAAACTCCAAATGGGTGAAAGACCAAAATTAAGACAGGAAACCAGCAAAATTCTAGAGGAGAAAACAGGCAACAATTTCTTTAATCTCAGCTGCAGCAATTTCGTACTTGGCATGTCTCCAGAGGCAAAAATGAACTGTTCGGACCTCATCAAGACAAAAGCTTCTGCACAGTGAATGAAACACTCAGCAAAAATAAAAGGCAACGGACAAAATGGGAGAAGCTATTAACAAATGATATATCAGATAAAAGATTAGTATCCAAAATCTACAAATAACTTATCAAACTCAACACTCAGAAAACAAATAATCCAGTGAAGAAATGGGTAAAAGACATGAACAGACACTTCCAAAGAAGGCGTCCAGGTGTCTAACAGACACATGAAAACTATGCTCAACATCACTCTACCAATTCACACCTGTCAGAATGGTTAAAAGTAACAACTCATAAAACAATAGATGTTAGCAAATGCAGAGAAAGGGGAATCCTTTTGCACTGCTGGTGGGAATACAAACTGGTGCAGCCTCTCTGGAAAACAGTATGGAGGTTCCTCAAAAAATTGAAAATAGAACTACCCTATGACTTGCAGTTACACTACTAGGTATTTATCCAAAGGATACAAAAATGCTGATTCGAAGGGGCACATGCACCCCAATGTTTATAGCAGCATTATCCACAATAGCCAAATTGTGGAAAGAGCCCAAATGCCCATTTACTAACAAATGGATAAAGAAGATGTGGTATAGGGGCATGTGGGTTGTTCAGTCAATTAAGACCTTGGTTGACTCTTGGTTTTAGCACAGGTCATGATCTCGCGGTTTCATGAGTTCAAGGTTTCATGAGTTCAGCACATTGGGCTCCGTGCTGGCAGCATGGAGCCTGCCTGGGATTCTCTGTCTCCTCACTCTCTGCCCCTCCTCCCCCACTTGCACTGCCTCAGTCTCTCGCAAATTAAATAAATAAACTTATTTTAAAAATGTGAAATATATGTATATATACAATGGAATATTTCTCAATCATCTGAAAAAATGAAATCTTGCCATTTGCAACAACGTGGATGGAACTGGAGTGTATTTTGCTGAGTGAAATAAGTCAGTCAGAGAAAGACAAATATATGATTTCACTCATGTGGAATTTAAGAAACAGAAGAGACAAACATAGGAGAAAGGAAGCAAAAATAAGATAAAAACAGAGAGGGAGGCAAACCATAAGAGACTTTGAAATACAGAGAACAGGGTTGCTGGAGGGATATTGGGTGGGGATAAGGAGGAGTTACTTACAAAAATACATCATGAGTGGGTTTTTGGAGAGATGGAACTGTTTCATATGGAATTATGTTGGTAGATACATAATTCTCTGCATCTGTCAAAATTCATAAAATGTACAACACAAGTAAATTTTGTTATATGTGTATTTTGAATCAACTAGGATAGAATGAAGATTATTAAAAATGAATCTCATTGAATTAAAAATTGACAATGATGCTGATGGAATGCAGAGAAAAAAATTACTTTAGTAAATTGAAAACAGTGTTTCAACTAGATACTGTGAAACAATGAGGCACTATAAAAAGAAATACTTGCAAACAAGAAATATATCTTGGTTGTTAAAAACATAAAAGCACCACAAAAAAAACTTAGTAAAAATAGTAGGAAAAAATTGTGGAATTCCCTCTGAACTAGAAAAGTAAAAAAGAAAAGGAAAATGAGAGGCACAAATAAAATATTTGAGGAACTATCTAAGTGATTTCACAGAGACCCAGCAAAAAAGAACTACAGGCCAATATCCTTGATGAATATGGATGCAAAAATTCTCAACAAGATACTAGCAAATTGAATTCAACAGCATATAAAATTAATTCTTCACTATGATCAAGTGGGATTCATTCCTAGGCTTCAGGGCTGGTTCAATAATCGCAAATCAATCAATGTGATACATCACATTAATAAAAGAAAAGATAAGAACAGTATGATCCTGTCAATGCAGAAAAACCATTTGACAAAATTCAGCATCCTTTCTTAATAAAAACCCTCAAGAAAGCCGGGATAGAAGGAACATACTTAAACATCATAAAAGCCATTTATGAAAAGCCTACAGCTAATATCATCCTCAATGGGAAAAACTGAGAGCATTCCCCCTGAGATCAGGAACACAACAGGGATGTCCACTCTCACTGCTGTTGTTTAACATAGTGTTGGATTTCTAGCATCAGCAATCACACAACAGAAGGAAATCAAAGGCATCAAAATGGGCAAAGATGAAGTCAAGCTTTCACCTTTTGCAGATGACATGATATCATACATGGAAAACCTGATAGACTCCACCAAAAGTCTGCTAGAACTGATACATGAATTCAGCAAAGTCGCAGGATACAAAATTATTGTACAGAAGTCAGTTGCTACACTAATAATGAAGCAACAGAAAGACAAATAAAGAAGCTGATCCCATTCACAATTGCACCAAGAAGCATAAAATACCTAGGAATCAACCTAACCAAAGATGTAAAAGATCTGTATGATGGAAACTGTAGAAAGCTTATGAAGGAAATTGAAGAAGATACAAAGAAATGGAAAAACATTCCATGCTCATGGATTGGAAGAATAAATATTGTTAAAATGTCAATACTACCCAAAGCAATCTACACATTCAGTGCAATTCCAATGAAAATTGCACCAGCATTCTTCTCAAAGCTAGAACAAGCAATCCTAAAATTTTTAGTGAACCACAAAAGACCCCGAATAGCCAAAGTAATATTGAGGAAGAAAACCAAAGTGGGAGGTATCACAATCCCAGACTTTAGCCTCTACTACAAAGCTGTAATCATCAAGACAGCATGATATTGGCACAAAAACAGACACATAGACCAATGGAATAGAATAGAGACTCCAGAATTGGACCCACAAAAGCATGGCCAACTAATCTTTGACAAAGCAGGAAAGAATATCCAATGGAAAAAAAGACAGTCTCTGTAACAAATGGTGCTGGGTGAACTGGACTGCAACATGCAGAAGAATGAAACTAGACCACTTTCTTACACCATTCACAAAAACTCAAAATTGATGAAGGACCTGAGCATGAGTCAGGAAACCATCAAAACCCTAGAGGAGAAAGCAGGAAAAAACCTCTCTGACCTCAGCCATAGCAATTTCTTACTTGACACATCTCTAAAGGCAAGGGAATTAAAATCAAAATGAACTATTGGGACCTCATGAAGATAAAAAGCTTCTGCACTGCAAAGGAAACATGCAACAAAACTAAAAGGCAACTGATGGAATGGGAAAAGATATTTGCAAATGACATATCAGACAAAGGGCTAGTATACAAAATCTATAAAGAACTCACCAAACTCCACACCCGAAAAACAAATAATCCAGTGAAGAAATGGGCAGAAGACATGAATTGACACTTTTCTAAAGAAGACATTCAGATGGCCAACAGGGACATGAAAAGATGCTCAACGTCACTCCTCATCAGGGAAATACAAATCAAAACCACACTCAGATACCACCTCACGCCAGTCAGAACGAATGAACAAATCAGGAGATTATAGATGCTGACGAGAATGTGGAGAAATGGGAACCTTCTTGCACTGTTGGTGGGAATGCAAACTGGTGCAGCGTCTCTGAAAAACAGTGTGGAGGTTCCTCCAAAAATTAAAAATAGATCTACCCAATGACCCAGCTAGAGCACTGCTAGGGATTTACCCAATGGATACAGAAGTGCTGATGCACAGGGGCACTTGTACCCCACTGTTTATAGCAGCACTTTCAACAATAGCCAAATTATGGAAAGAGCCTAAATGTCCATCAACTGACAAATGGATAAAGAAGATGTGGTTTATAAATACAATGGAATAATACTTGGCAATGAGAAAGAATGAAATCTGCCATTTGTAGCAACATGGATGGAACTGGCGAGTGTTATGCTAAGTGAAATAAGTCAGGCAGAGAAAGACAGATACCATATGTTTTCACTCCTATGTGGATTCTGAGAAACTCAACAGAAGACCAGGGGAGGAGAAGGGGAGGGGGGGAGTTACAGAGAGGGAAGGAGGCAAACCATAAGAGACTCATAAAAACTGAGAATAAACTGAGGGTTGATGGGGTGGGGGGGGAGGGGAAAGTGGGTGATTGACATTGAGGAGGTCACCTGTTGGGGTGAGCACTGGGTGTTGTATGGAAACCAATTTGACAATAAATTTCATTTAAAAGTGATTTCAACATTGGCTTAGCCCTAGACTACCTCCGTGAATTAATTTTCCACTACTCATGCCCTTTCCCACTGCCTACTCTTATGTCAGTCTCCTAAGTCTTCCAGAAATTTTTCAGTCCTGAGGATTTTGTGCTGGACATTCCTTCCCTGAGTCTAGAGCACTAACCCTGGGATTATTGTGCTGTCGTATTTCTTTCTTCAATGATGTATAATCTCAAACATTTAATCCAAACTAATCTAATACAGTTCTTCTCTTCTTCCAGTAATGATTTGTGATATTGGCGTATTTTATGTTCACCATAGCACTGTTCAGTTTCTGAAATAATCTTTCTATTATGTAAGTTTGTGGTTAGTCTTTTGCACAGCTTTATAGCTAAATGAATTCTTGGCATATAATAATCCCACTGCCAAAAAAAAAAAGAGGAGGATAGAAGAAAAAGAAGCAAGAGGAGAAAGGGAAGAAAGGGGAGAAAGAGCAGCAGGAAAGGGGGTGATATGAAGGTGAAGAAAGAGAAGGAGGAGGAAGGGGGAAGAAGAGGAGGAAAAGAGGGAAAGAAGAATGAATGAAAAGAGAAAGGAAGGAAAGAAGCAAGGAAGAATGGAAGAGAGGGAGAAAAAAGAAAGCAAGCTGACAATGAAATGGCAATATATAATATATTTGTTTTGAAAAAATTCCACTTCCCTATTGTATTTTAATTGTACCATGTGTAAAATGTGTTATTCAGATGTTTTTATTATCTAATTAAATCAAATTTGTCTACCATGCATAGGCTTTTGGGAGCAACAATTAATTCATTTAATGAACATGTTTCTAATATTTTATGTATATTCACATTTGTTAATAGTAGTTCAAATAAAACAAATCTTCTAGATTACCTAAAAAAGTCTGAAAGACTTTGGCTTGATATCAATTAGTATATTAGTTTATGTTAATTTCTTAATTTAAATGTGGAAAAAGAAACATAATTCATATTAAAGTTTTCTTTAATTGAAAAACTAAACTATAATCATCATTCCCTTCTAAAATTGATTGCAATTACTTGGGAAATTTTGTTACATCTATTTTATGTGACATTTACAAATCAATACTCATTTGCAATAAATCATCATGTCTAATGAAACCAAAAGATGGTCTTTAGCATCCTGAATACAGTGCATTCAGAAGAATATATTGAGACAAGATATTCCTTTGTGATTGTAATAAACTTCAGTGAATTTTGGAATCGTGTTGTTATGTTGTTAAAACATATAATTGGAAGAGATTTTGATAAGTCCATATAAATTTCTCATTACATAATTAAACCTAGAGGATTTTTTGAGGGTTTTTTTTTTTTCTGCCTCATTACATACAGATTTGAAGTTATTCGGAGTATAAATGAAATTAGGTAAATGGTAGATTAGAGAGGTATAGACAAAGAGGTAGGTAAATGGGTAGGTACATCATGATAGATTAGCTAGAGAGATAGATAGATAGATAGATAGATAGATAGATAGATAGATAGATAGATAGACAGGCCTGTTCAAAGAAGGATAAACAGAGGTAAAGAAAACGAAGACCAATAAGGGTAATGGAAATATGTAATTAAGGACATTATAGTTGCATTGAATAAGCTTCAATTTGGGTTCTAAACTTCCAGATTACTTGACATCCAAGCGCTGGAAGCCGAGCTATCCAACCAGCCTGGTGGCAGGGCCCGGGCAGTGGACAGATCGGGACTGCAGGGCGGCCCACTGACAGTGAAGCTTCTTGTACTCCCACTTTTATGTAATTTGGCCTTAATAAAAGTACCTGGGGGGTGCCAGGGTGGCTCAGTCGGTTAAGCTGCTGACTTCGGCTCAGGTCATGATCTCTCGGTCCGTGAGTCGAGCCCCGCGTCGGGCTCTGTGCTGACAGCTCAGAGCCTGGAGCCTGGTTCAGATTCTGTGTCTCCCTCTCGCTGACCCTCCCCTGTTCATGCTCTGTCTCTCTCTGTCTCAAAAATAAATAAAAAACGTTAAAAAAATTTTTTAAAAAAAGTACCTGGGGAATTGTCTGTTGGGGAATTGCCCTCGACAGGCCCCCTGGGAAAAGAACCCTCGGGGGAAAGAAATAAGGTTCCGCAAGGAAATTGTGCGGCCCTACATTTAGCCCTTGCCACCGGCTATACAGACTCCTCTACCTAAAGGAAGGATAGCCTCATCCATTTCCCAGCCAAGGAAGGAACAAATGGATTTGAAAGCCCCACTTGGGTAACTAAGGAGTGTATCTATGGACACAGGTTACTCCAACCCCTAGGCCCACTTGGCCCCCAGGAGGCATTCCAGATGATGATTGAACCTAGTAGGTTAAGGTACAGAATGGTTCATTAGTTCCTAGGTGCATTATCTCTCTGAGAATGTATAAGGCGTGGGTTTCTAAGGCCCTCTTGGCCCCCCTCCTAGAACCTCAGACTGAGGCAAACACTTCTGTTCTTCAAACCACGAATGATTCAGGGAAACGACTAAGAGGTCATGTCCCTGCAACTGTTCCACTTACGGTGTTGAGAGATAAATGACCTTTCATGAAAACAGCAAAGCAAATGCTTTATAGATTGTAGATAAACGTAGATACATAATGAAAACAATGAAAGAAATTAATCAATAAGCAAAGGGCAGGAAGGAACGTTACAAGAAAACAATCATGTTATTCCTTAATGGGTGATTACACAAAGGAGCAATTTTAGAATTAGGTAATGCCAGAAAACATAGATGACGCACGCTATAAGGAAACTGCTAGCAAATATAATGGCACGTTTGCCACAATAATGCGGCCAGTTCAACACACGGCTGTTGTCTGTGTCCATTTTTATTTTTGTTTTATTTTATTTTCACTTTTTCACCTACGCCGTTCATCCTTCGGGAATCCCTGGACCTGCCGGAGCTGGGCTCCGGCATCCAAGTATATATATGCTATGTGAACTTTTGCCTATTCCTCTGGAAACCTCCATATAGCATGACTTTTTTTAAAGGCATGGGCAATTTAAAAGAAGAAAACAGATTTAAGCAAGTTAGCCTTTGAAAATTATTATAAAATTTCCTTTGATCGCACAAAATACTGCTTTCTTTGATATATTAAAAGAAGGTTTTAATTAGCTACTTGTATGGTTTATTTGGTTTTATTTTGCATCTCAGGAGAAAAACAAATGCTGGAATTTAAATATTTATATAAAATTCATTAATGCCTCTGTTGCTTTGTAAGGATTGCTTCAAGGGAAATATTGAGCTCAGTTAACAAGCCAGTGCTACTTGTGAAAATAGAGAAAAGGACTCTTCTCAATTCAACCAGAGTATGTCAAATGCTCTCCGATTGTTAGCCCCCAAAGTAGTAAAAACTTCTGTTGAATTATACAAAAAAAGCAGTTTTGAAAAGGAATGGACATCCTTAACATTATATAGTTCTTAAATCAGAAAAAAGTAATTTTTCAAGATTATAAACATATTTTTTTAATTTGTAAAATAAATTTTATTATTTCTGGACATAAAAATGATAAAAATTAATATGGACAGTATTTTATTTTGATGATAATTATGAACAATTTTCCAGGGAAATCATTTTTTTACCTTTATTTTTATTTCTATTTTTTAGAGAGACAACACAAACAGGGGCTAGGGTCAGAGGGAGGGAGAGAGAGAGAGAGAATCCCAAACGGAGCACCCTCCCACAATTCTGGGATCTTGACCTGAGCTGAAATCAGGAGTCAGATGCTCAACTTACTGAGCCACCCAGGCTTCCTAGGAAATCATTTTGATAAGGAATCTATAGAAGACAAATCTCCATACCACAGGTACATAAAACACCACAGTGTTTAATATATGGCTATTTGCACCCAGGTAACCGACTTTAATGAACTGAAAAATGCTCTCCATTACTGCAACTTCTTTGGGAAATTTTAAGATAGGGATAACTAGATAATTGATACTTTAGAGATGAATGAAAATTTTATTAGCCTTTATGACATTTCTTTTCATTATTTTGCCATTCATTTGAGGATGCTATTTCCTCCCCATTGATTCTCTGTAAATTTCTGTAACATGATTTAAGCAATTGTGTTTCATTTACTATTTTCCTATAATTGATCATTACCAAAGTAATCAATTAAATTAAAAAACCCCGGGGCACCTGGGTGGCTCAGTCGGTTAGGCGTCCGACTTCGCTCAGGTCACTATCTCGCGGTATGTGAGTTCGGGCCCCGCGTCGGGCTCTGGGCTGATGGCTCTGAGCCTGGAGCCTGTTTCTGATTCTGTGTCTCCCTCTCTCTCTGACCCTCCCCCGTTCATGCTCTGTCTCTCTCTGTCTCAAAAATAAATAAACGTTAAAAAAAAATTAAAAAAAAAACCCATACTTCTAAAGGCTTAACATTACTCACTTTCAATAATAAAATAATTTTTTAAAAAGTAAAAATGAAATTGTAGATACAAAGTGACATTAATATTTAATGTACTGTGTTCTAATCTTTTATTTTCAAAGTAAACTTAGTTAAATAGTTGGACTCTTCACCAAGTCGTATAAACAGCACAGAGCAGCAACATAATATGTAGAGTGACCAAAGCAATTTTTTTGGTAGATGCTTAAAATATGACATTGACTGTGACATAAGTAATTATGTATACAGTATGATTAAAAAAATATATATGATAGAGAAATATAAAGGTTAACATTAGTGGAATAGTAGAAACTGAAAAAGTGGCAAGTTGGTCCTAATGGATTATTTTGTATCAGGTGTAATAATGTAATTTAAGAGTTTTTAATTTTCCTGAAAGATATAATGCCTGAACCAAACATGTAAAAATAAATATCAATATGCATGAATCATCATTCTCAAATGAAAAAATATAATGTAACCAAAAATGAATGAGTTAGAAGCATTAGATCTTATACTTCCTTCTTCACAACCCTCCAGTACTGGAAGTTATATATAGGCAAAGACTTTAATAAACAATTGCAACTGTTAGTACAGATTCTGAGAAAAGTTCAAGCTTATACATAAGACTCAAATTTTGCCTTGCTCTATCAAAGTAGAGACACCCATAATTGTAGAGAACTTATTGTAACATCCAGGATTGAATCTCTTTCTCTAACTAAAGAGACTGATTTCATTCCAGATATTGAGTAAAGGACCTGGTGTTGAATTGAAATTCCAGTTTTGGAGTTGAGATAATTAACCCATGTGTGTTTGTATCACAAAGAAAGGAATATAGCTAAAAGCCTCCCTTCCCCAAGGTAATCATGGAAATGAATATTGGGAATGTACCCAGGTCTCTCCAAATCTTGCAACTCTGGAATATCAGGCTGCCAATTGTTTCAACATCACCACAATATATGTTATATTGATATAATTATCATTATTAAATTATCAGTTTTTCTGGTAGGATACAAGGAAGTATGTTTTAATATAAGCATATAAGTAGTCAGTAGGATTATAATACTCTGTTTTTATGGTAACAAGTTATTCTTACCACTTTGATTTACATCCTCATGACTAATTATTATAGACAGATTGTTTTTGCTACCAATTCTTGCTTAAGTCATAACCAGAATATACAATTGACTGTTTCAGTTAGGTTCAGAGGCCACTTAATTGATTGGCACATTTAAAGTATAAGGAAAATTGAGATTTAATTTTGGTGTAACTGAAAAATTAATAGATGGTTGTTTTTATAACCAAGTCAAAACAAAACAAAATACACCTTTAAAACACTGTGATTTATTTAGTCCACATATAATATGGGACTAGCATTTGACTAAAAAAGTGTCAGATTTGGGAGACTAAAAATAATCCACCCACTGAGAATGCTACTCCCCCTCTACTGAGGCACACACTAAATCTCCATACAAAGCCATGAGACGCTTACTTGGGAAACCTGTTTGTATTCATCAATAAGTAAGATTATCCAGAGAAAAATTACACTGGCTGAAATGAACTGTTAAAAGATTTGAATGTCTAAATGCACAAGTGACAAATAATTCACAATAAGTGGATGGATGGATTTAGGTTTATAAAGTTCAGTAGTTACTGAATGAACTGAAAAAAAAATGCTGATTTTTGTAAAACAAAAAAAGTGAAGTTTAGATAAAATGCAAATAAAAACTAATAAAGTATTTGGTATAAGAACCAACACATGGTTAATTTTATACAATGGTTCATAGCTCTGCATAAATCATATGATTAATCATATGGTTCAAAACTTTAATATCCTCTCTGTTGCTATAGTCTTTCTATCAGTTACTGAGAGAGGATGTCAAATAACACCCACTATGATTGCATTTTTATATTATGTTTTAATTTTTCTGGCATGATACTTATTACTTTAAGAATTCAATTTGTTTATCTATAATGGAATTTATATTTGGATTTGAATCTACTATCTTAACATTTCATTCTGTTTTTCCCAATTTCTTTTTCTTATTCTATCATTTCTTTTGGATGAATCAAGTATTTTAAGCCCTTTTTTCTATATTAGCTTATTATTTTATTATTATTTTAGAAGTTATTCTAGTAATTATAGCATGTGCCTTTGACAAATAAGATCTTAATTTAAAGAATTGCTTTTATCACTTCTCTAATGGTGCCAGGAGCTTACAAACTTGAGCTATATTTATGCTCTCTTACATTTTTTTTTCTGTCATTGTTACCATTATATATATATATATACCATTATAATAATCCTACTTTTTTGTTCCATGGATGATATTTTTATTTTATAAAATTAGTATAAAAATAATATATTTCTCTAGATAATTATCTTCCTAGTGCTCTTTATTTTGCCTTGCATCTAGAATGATTATTTTTCTATCTAATGACATATCTTTAGTATTCCTTTCAGTATAGCTCCTCTGAGACTGTATGAATAAACAGCTGAAACTTAACACAGATTTGAACTACATGGTTCCACTTATACGTGGATTTAAAGAAAAAAATACAGTCCACTAGTATAAATGTATTTTATTTTCTTTAAGATTTCTAATAACTTTTTCATTTCTCTAGATTCTTTTATTAAAACATATAAAACATACATATAAAACATACAAAATATGTGTTCTTTGCCTGTTTATGTTATCGGTTTCTGGTCAACAGTAGGCTGTTGTTAGTTAAGTTTTTAGAGAATCAAAGTTGTTTATGCGTGGGGTTTTGGCGCCCCTAACCCCCATGTTGTTCAAGGGTCAACTGTATTTCCTTTTTTTTTTTTATCCTGAAAATAGTTTAATTTCACTTTCTAAGATTTTTAAAATACATGATCGTAGTCATTTCCTTTCAGCAATTTAAAGATAGAATTTCACTATCTTTAGGCTTCCATTTATTTTCTTCTGAAAAATCATATCTTAGAGGCATTATTTCTCTTTATGTATTGGGAGATATAGCTTTGTTTCTTCTTTTCTTTTACTTTTCTGTTGATACAGTAGTTTACTATTATGTTTTTAAATGTGATTTGCCTTACATTTCTTTATATTTGCATATACCACTTAATATGTGATTTGGTTTTTTTGCCAATATTGAAAAAGGGTTTTTTTGCCAATTTTAAAAAAAGTTAACTATTGCTTCCGCTCCATTCTGTACATCCTGCAACTTTACTCACATGAAATGTTAAAGCTATTCACTATACAGCCTAATAAGCATTTTCACTATATTTGACATATTGTTTCTTATCTCTCTTCTCCAATTTAGATGTGTTTCTACTAATAATTTTTTTAGTTTATTCATTTATTTTGAGAGAGAGAGAAAGAACGCACGAGCAGAGGAGGGGCAGAGACTGATGTGAGGCTCAAACACACAAACTGGGAGATCATGACCTGAGCTGAAATCAAGAGTTGGTCACTTAACTGACAGAGCCACTCAGGCACCCCTGATTATTACTTTTTTTTTTAGCTCTTGCATTTTCCAAGTTTAGGTCTTCTTATTGGGTTTTTATATATTTATTTTATAAAACAAATTCTCTATACTTTCATTTATTTTATTGAACATTAAAGCCACAGTTATTTTAAAGTCTGTAAGTTGAATATAAAACCATAATTATTTTCTAGTTCATGGCTTAGATTATATGGTCTTTTTCTGTAGTCACTTTGTGTTGAGTCACATGGCCCTATTTCTAACTTGCCTGGCAGTTGCTTTAGTAAATGGTGTGTGTGTGTGTGTGTGTGCGTGTGTGTGTGTGTGTGTGTGTGTGTGTCCATGTGTGTGCATAACTTCAGAAGCCCTAGACATTGATACTTAATTTCTGAGATGATTCTGTTTTCTTCAGGCTGATAAATAAAGAATACGAAGATCACTTTGATCCTGTCAAGTATGGTTTATTTTCTTTTATCTATTATTCCTAAGACACAGTAGTGTAAGTTCTCCATTGAAAGTCTAGAGTATTAATCAAGGCTTCTCTTCATTGACAGTTCCTGAAATTCAATTTTTTTTTTTACCATCACCATGAGATTGCCAAAATCTTCACTTAGATTTTTTGCCCTATAGTTGCTGCTACACAAAAGGAGCCCTTTTGACTCTTCTGTTTTTCTACTCCCCATGTTGTTCCAGTATATTCTGTCACTTGGCAGCTTTTCTATACTCAGTGCCATAGTCCAAGGGTCAGAAAAGGAGAACTTATTGTCTATTCTCTACACTCTGTGATTCTCAGTAATCCTCCCCATTGAGCCAGCCCAGCTTGGTTACCATTATCACTGAAGATAATTGGTGTCTCACCATCATCATTCAATGTGATCCCTCTCCAGAAAATAATCATCACTGTATTTTTTTTTGTTATTGTGGCTAGCCCTTAAAATTTCAGCAAAAAGTATTATCATTTTACACATATGGATTTATAAAATGTTGTTTGTAGGGAAAAAGAAAAGAGACATTTAAGACAATTGAACATTGTGTTTACCAAATTAGGAGACAAAAATCATTAAAACATAGCCCTTGTTACTAAAGGCTTAAAGAGCAATTCAAATATAAATGCAGATTATGTGTTTGTGGACTAAATGTTTTAGTTACCCCCAGATTCATATATTGAAACCTAACCTATTGATATATCAATATTCATATATTGATACCCAATGTGATGAATATTTGGAGGACCTTTGTGAGGTGATTAGGTCATGAGGCTGAAGTCCTCATGCAGAGGATTAGTGCCCTTATAAAAGAGACCACAGATAACTTCTTTGTCTCCTTCCACCATGTGAGGACACAGCAAATAGACAGCCTTCTAATGACCAGGAGGCAGGCCCTTAACAGTCATCAAATCTGGAAACAATTAGACTGTGGAACTTGCCAGTCTCCAAATCAGTGAGAAATAAAATTGGGTTGCTTATAAGCTACCCAGTCTATGGTATTTTTGTTACAATAGCTCAAGGACTCATGCCATGCACGATTTGAGGCATTGAGAAACTATAATGAGTAGGCAATTTTAATAGTGTTCTCTGCCTCTATCACAAACCACCCAAACACAGTGACTTAAGAGCATATATTTAATCTCACCCTGATAAGTCCCAGGTCTACTGCAATCATATGATCTATGCTAGACTCAATTGGGCTATTTCACCTCCAGGTACGGGGCTACCTTACATACTGGTTTCTTATTGCATATTGAGCTTTGTAATTTATGGATTTAAGTTACACACACACCATGAATATTTATTTTAAGGCCCAGGCTTCAGGGACAGCAGATACCCAAAGGAAGCTTTTCTCATGGCATTGTCAGAAGGACAGATGGTCGAAAAGAAGCATGGGTTTAAACTAAGGCCTAGAGTTTAAACTAATACATGCCACTTCCATCAATGTTCTTTTTTAGCAAAAATAGTCTCACAGCTGAGATCAAACTCAAGTTTGAGGAAGAATTGCTCTATTCCTCTGGTGGGAGAAAATATAAAACGGTACAGCACAGACCATGGATACAGGGATAAGTAAATAATAGAGGCCAATAATAATTCAGTCTACCATTTTCATACATTTGGTTATAATTACTTATATCCTATCCATATGCAAAGTATATTTATTCCCGTAACAAGGTCTCCTAAAATCTCATTCCTTCCTTGAAATTCAGCATACCATGCCCTACATTAGGGTTAGATTTATTCTCTTTTCTTTACTGTTTTTATTTAAATTCCAGTTAATTAACATACAGTGTAATATTAGTTTCAGTTATACAATATAGTGATTCAACACTTCTACAGAACATCTCATGGTCATCACCTGTTTCACCCATCCCCCTCACCCCTTTGGTAGCCATCAGCTTCTTCTCTATAGTTAAGAGTCTGTTTCTTAGTTTGCCTCTCTTTTTTCACTTTTGCTCATTTGTTTTGTTTCTTAAATTCCACATATGAATGAAGTCCAATGGTATTATTCTTTCTCTGACTGACTGACTTCACTTTTCTAATGCTCTCTAGTTCCATCCATGCCAATGCAAATGGCAAGATTACATTCTTTTTGTTGGCTGAATAATACTCCATCATGTATATATACCACATTTTCTTTATTCAGTCATTAGTCTATAGACACTTGTACTATTTCCATAATTTGGCCATTGAAGATAATACAGCTATAAATATCAGGGTGCATGTATCCCCTTGAATTAGTTGTATTTTGGGGGTAAATACCTAGTAGTGCAATTGCTGGGTCACAGGGTAGTTCTGTTTTTAACTATTTGAGGAAACTCTATACTGTTTTCCAGATGGGCTGACCCAGTTTGCATTCTCACAAACAGTGCAAGGTTTCCTTTTCTCCTCATCTTTGCCAGTTTCTTGTGTTGTTGATTTAGCCATTCAGACAAGTATGAAGTGACATTTCATTGTAGTTTTGATTTGTATATCCCTGATTATGAGTGATGTTGTTGGCCATCTGTATGTCTTCATTGGAAACATGTCTATTCATGTCTTCTGCCCATTTATTAACAGGATAATTTGTTTTTTGGATGTTGAGTTTTAAAAGTTCTTTGTATATTTTGGATATTAACCTTTTATCAGATATGTCATTTGCAAATATCTTCTCCCATACTGTAGGTTGACTTTTACTTGTTGATTGTTTCCTTCATTGTACAGAAGCTTCTTATTTTGGTGTAGTCTCAATAGTTTATTTTCGCTTTTATTTCCCTTGCCTCAGGAGACATATGTAGAAGGAAGTTGTCATAAACAGTGTCAAAAAGGTAACTGCCTATGCTCTCCTCTAGGGTTTTAGTGGTTTCAGGTCTCACATTTAGGTCTTTCATCCATTTTGAATTTATTTTTGTGATTGGTATAAGAAAGTGGTCCAGTTTCATTCTTTTGCATGTTGCTGTCTAATTTTCCCAACATCATTTGTTGAAGAGACTGTCTTTTTCCCATTGGATATTCTTTCCTGCTTTGTTGAAAGTTAATAGACCGTATGGTTGTGGGTTCATTTCTGAGTTTTCTATTCTGTTCCATTGACCTATCTGTCTATTTTTGTGCCAGTACCATATTTTGATCACTGCAGCTTTGCAATATAACTTGAAGCCTGGAATTGATGCCTCCAGCTTTGCTTTTCTTTATCAAGGTTGTTTGGCTGTTTGGGTTTTTTGTTGTTGTTGTTGTTCCATACAAATTTGAGGATAGTTTGTTCTAGCTTTGTGAAAAATGCTGTTGGTGTTTTGACAGGGATTGCATTAAATGTGTATATTTCTCTGGGTAGTATGGATATTTTAACAATATTTGTTCCCAATCCATTTAATAGATGCAGAAAAAGCTTTTGACAAAGTACCACATCCATTCATGATAAACACTCTAAACAAAGTAGGTTTAGAGAAAACATACCTCAACATAATAAAGACCATATATGAAAAACCCATAGCTAATATCATCCTCAGTGAGGAAAAACTGAGAACTTTTCCTCTATGGTCAGGAATAAGACAGGGATGTCCACACTCACCACTGTTATTTAACATAGTACTGGAACTCCTAGCCACAGCAATGAGACAATGAAAAGAATTAAAAGCATCCAAATTGGCAAGGAAGAAGTCAAACTTTCACTATTTGTAGATGACAAGACACACTATATAGAAAATCCAAAAGATTCCACCAAAAAACTGCTAGAACTGATAAATGTATTCAGTATCTTAATTTGAGAAGATTTTGTTGGCGTAAGCAATAAAATATAATTTATTAGCAATAGTCTTCCTTCTCCTTTCCTCTCCTTCCTTCTCTCTCTCTCTTGTTTCTCTCAGAATAGTAAGAGGTTTATTTTCATTCGGTATGAGTTGAAACTATCCTTATATCCAGAGTTTTCATTGCTCTATGCTTAATATAAGAAGAAGGAGAGGAAGAAGAAGAAGAAGAAGAAGAAGAAGAAGAAGAAGAAGAAGAAGAATATAGCATTGTGTTAGTTGCTGAAAGTCTTAAATAATAGCAGTTATTGAGTTTATAACATGTATAAACCTGTAAAAATGATAAGTAATATTTATTACTTTGCAACAGGCCCTATTCAGTAGGATCTATGTAAAATTATTTTTGATGAAGATCCTCAGTAAGAATCATTTTATCTGATGCCTACTGACTGGATTGCGTCTTTTCTTGAATTTATATTTTATGGTTAACCACATAATTTCTCTCTTATTAGCTATCTCAGTGCCAATATATTTTGTTATATTGTATCTCCTTTCCTCAAATAGCTACCCCAGGGTGAGTTCTAAAACCTCTGATTTTTTTTTTTCAGGTACTTTGAGCCCTAGAAAAAAATCTTCTGGAGATAGGTACACAATTCTACAGAAAGGTATCATTAGAAATTCTTCATTTCCAATCTCATTTCCCCTTTATTCTTAGCATTTGCTCCAACCCCACCATTAAGAAACATCATTTTCCTCCTCCTTTGCAAAGTCAGTCTCTCAATTTCTCCCTTTGACCATTGTCCAAACATTCAGAAATATATTTCCATAAACAATCCTCTTTTCTCTTCATTATTTTTCTCTCCCTAGGCTCATTCAACACTGTAATCACATATCCAAGCCTGTGGTATCCTACAAAGTAAAATAAAATTACTCTCTTTTGACACTATATTCTTATCTAACCATTGCTTAATATGTATCATCACTTTCAAATCTGAAATTTTCAAGAGTAGACTTATTTATTGTCACCACTTACTGCATCACACTCATTGATCAATCCTGTGTAATCTGGCTTTTACCGCAAGATGTCCATTGAGAATTTCCTGATTAAGATCATCTATGAAATGCCCGTTTCCAAGAAAAAGGATATTTTAAAAATTCAGTTTACTTAGCTATCTCCAAACCTTTACCACTTTAGCCACAACTACCTACCCTTTCTTTGATCATGTCTTGATATATTTGATGACACACTCATGTATCTCCCACAGTCAAACTAATTTATCTGAGTTTATAACTAGTTTTTCTAATGAGCTTTATTTTGCAATTTAGCATGATGAAATAGAAACAATGTTGAAGACTTGGCATCTAGTCATGTTTAAAATATCATAGCTGCCCCTTACAGAACTCAATATAAATCTAGTGTATATGAGAAGACCGGAGTATTTTGAAAACAGTCAACCTAGGTAGTAAGAATGAGAGATACTGTCTTTCTTTTCCATTTTCTTTCTAAGAGTATGTTAGATTGAGAAATCTGATAAGTTCCTACTTTCAGCCCAAGTCACTCAAAGGACACCCATTCAAAGTTGACCTTTGGAAATAAACTGATCATGTCCTTGGTTTCCAAACCTCAACAGGAAATTGGATTCTCTGCTCTGTCATAGAACTTAGTTCCTAAGGACTGCGGGTGTGTTCATTCTTTGTGGTTCAGATAGAAAGGCTCAAATTGAGAAAGAAAGAAGGAAATGTCAAACATCAGATGAATCCATGGGCACAAGCATAGTAAATTAAATTCAAGAGAAGTAATCTCAAGTTTTTAAATATGAATGTGGCTTTAAATCTTTCTGACCATGACAATTCTTAAGATACATTGTTGGATATTGGCAATATTTTGAAATGTTTATGTTGCTCCTTCAGAAGTACCATATAGTCTCACATCTAATATCTCTTTTATATGTTAGTTTTATTTTCCAACAGTATTGTATGACTCTGATAAGACAAATCACTTTCATTATTGATTCATCTATTTTTTTTAAATGCCTTCATTCTCTTTACTACTTGGCCTGTGTTTGCAAATAAAATAGATTCTTAATGAATTGATTTATGCTGACTTAATTAAATGCATATGATACTGAAAGATACACTAATGAAGCCTTAAATTTAGAATATTTTAATGCTTGTAAGGTTTGCAAATAGAATTTGATAAGTTATGTTTATCTAATTGTAGTACATGTGGACAGGTGTATATATTTTAAACTTATTGTGTTGTGCCTGGGAACTCTCCGGTGTATTTTCATGAATATATGTATTTTATTTTACTTTATTTTTTAAAGTAAAATCTAGTTTAATTTAATAATTTAATTTAATTAATTTTTAGGTTTCTATTTTAATTCCAGTTAACATACAGAACATACAGTGTTATATTAGTTTCAAGTGTAAAATATAATGATTCAGCACTTCCATACATCACCTTGTGCTCCTCATGACAAGTGTACTCCTTAATCCCCATCATCAGGTATATATATTTCAAATTCATTGTTATGTTTAGAAGCATTAGCTATAGAAGACCTGTGGATATTTACTTTTAGTATAGTTTTTCTATTGAAAATCTCTTATCTACAATTACAATGTTTAATCTTCTCTGTAGCTATTACCTTATTGTTATTTATTTTAATATATTTGAGATTTTATGCTACTCAGTACATAAAAGCACCAGCAAACCTTTTTATATTTTGAATATGAAAAACATTTTAAGTTAATTGAATTTATTTTTATATACTTTGTGTGGTTTATTGAATCATTTTATTAATTTACAAAGAAATACACCATTATAAAAACCTCAGGAAAATTAAACATGATTAAATATAAAATTGCTCTACAAAATGATTTTAAGTTGTAAAACATCATTCATGAAAACAATTAAAAATAGAAAAATTAGTATCAGACTTAATTTCAGTTTATTATTTTAAAATTATTTTGCATATAGAAGTGTTCTAATTTGATTTTGAAGAGTCAGTTGGTTAAAATGTACAGTTCAGGGAACTAACCTATCTTTAGTTACATATAGCTCATACTCTTTTTGCAGTTCATAATTGAGAGACTATATTCAGCTATGTTATCTTATTTGGAAACTACCATTATCACAATTTATAAATGTTAAATTAATAAGAGATATATAGGACCTGCTTTTCTAGCTTTCTTATATCTTTGATATTCTGACATAGATAGAAAATACTTTCCTGTACAGAACCCCCATAGTAGAGTTCTGCCCAGCAGCTTCCCTTAATCTTTGGAAGACGTGGGATGTTTAAACAGCTATATCACAATAGCACGGTAGATTTTGTAATTTCGGTATTAATACAATCCCATTTTGTGTTTTTTTCTAAGTAAGAGAAACAAAACAAGCTGAAGAAGAGCCAATTTTTTCTAGGTCAACAGCCTGGGACTTCGCCCCATGTCAGGAATCATTCATTTTAGTGATGCAATGTCAGCATAATGCTGATGTTCAAAACGGAACTGTCACAGATGGTACGCTTTAAAATAGAACCTGTGTTGAATATCAATCAGGTTTTATCTTACTGTGGAAAAAATATATAAGAGTAGATCTACTTGAGGCCAAGATTTGAATTCCCACTGATAAAACGTGGTAAAGGAGTGGTTTGGGTGGCATTTTAAAAACGTCTTTCTATTTATAACACTAATCTCTAGTGATAATATGCATATGTGATGCATTCTGTTAATGTAGGCAATGAAAGAAATATAAGAAAAATGTTTTTTTTAATGTTTATAATTAATGAATAAAATAAAACTGTGAACCTTCATAAAGGTTTATATTTAACCACAAGAAAGGAAGCAAAATGAATAAAAACAATTATATATATTTATATTCCTTTTTCAATTGTTATATACTTCCCAGCATTTTCTTCTTATTCACTTAAGTCCTAGAAATAGCCAAGGAAAATATCTAAAGATCTAATTAGATGCCTAATTTACAGAAACAAAGATAGTCCACTTTTAACTCTTGCCTATGAAGATCATAGTTCTAAACTCAGTACACCTTCTTTCCAAATCAGATATTGTTTTTTCCATTTAAAAAAATTATGGCAGTGTTGTTCATACTGACCTAATAATCTGTGCTTTTAAGAAAAGGAATGCAATGTATCTGAAATGCTTTTAAGCATATAATTGAAGGAATTATATTAAATTCCCAATTTAATATATAAATTATACTAATTTATATATTATAAATTATATTAATGTAATTAATACAAATTATATTAAATTCCCAATGTAACCTTTATTGTCTATCATGATTTTTTTTGGACAAATAATTTATACTTTATGATCTTTTACTTTTCTGTAGAATAAGAAACCAATATCTTTTTGACTCAAATAGTTATTTTGCATTGAAAATAAAAGACAGTATATAAAATTCCATTAATTAATATAATAAATCACCAAATTATTTGTATGACTATTATTATTCCCATTACATGTTTTTCGTTCTTAACAATTCACTTAAGGTATATTAACTGGTGTATTTTGAGATACGGATTCAAGGAATGCTTATTCCTTATTGTAGATAGTTATAGGTGGAAAAGAAGAGGGCATTAAAGAATAAGATTTATACAAATAAAACTGCAGAGGTGAATGAATGAATGAATGAATGAATGAATGAATGCAACTGCAAAGGTTCACGTAAGAGAAACAGCCTGAGTGGTGGGTCACAGTATGCAAGAAGGGAATGTCACAATCAATCATAAATCATGTCACAGTTAACTCAGAAATCATAAATTTTGATAGGCTTTTTATATTTTACAACTAATTTGGAAATTGGGATGGAGTTGGCAATATAATGAAATAAAGAATCTTACACATCTTGCTCACTGCCATGTGCCTAGTGTATAACACAGTACCTGGTATATAAAAGGTATTCAATAAAATATTGTCTAAATGAATAAGGGAATCAGTAAGTAAATGACTAAAAATACAAATAAATCAATAGGCCCAAATAAGAACAACTGGAAATGGTGATAAGAAAGCCATCCTTACCTCCTCTTTCTTCTTTTCTACTCAAATCCATTCAGAATGCTTTGACTATTCTACTTTATGTATCATGAATTCATTCATTCCTTTCTTTTTCCATTGCTATGGTCTTGACTCAGACATAATAATTCTGAACCACTGTATTTCAGTGGTTTCCTAATTGATTTATTTTTGGCTCCCTTTTTTATTCATTCCGTCAAATGCATTCACACAGTTAATATAATTCTTTGTATAATGTTGATCATTTAGGTTATGCCTATGCCTAAAATCTCTTAATAACACCTCATAAGGAGTCCCAAACCTCTGCAGATTTCACTGATTTATTCGAACATTTTCTCAGGCTTTACTCTCAATCTCAGTGGCACCATTTCCCCATCATACTTTAGAACAAACTGCTGGGGTACTTGCATGGCTCAGTTGGTTAACCGTCCACTTCAGCTCAAGTCATGAGCTCATGGTTTGTGAGTTCAAGCCCTGCATCAGGCTCTCTGCTGTCATCATAGAGCCTGCTTCAGATCCTCTGGCCCCCTCTTTCTCTGCCAGTCCTCTGCTCATGCTCTCTCTCTCCCTCAAAAATAAATAAATTTAAAAAAGAAAGAACAAACTGCTTGCAGACACACAAATGTGCCAAGCTTTTCCATTCCTTATTTTTCTATTAATTTCCATTCCCAAGTATTATCTTCCTCTATACTTTTATCCTTTTCCAGACTATCCCTAATACATTCTTCAAAAAGCATGTCAGATGCTATACATGGATAACATTTAGATCATCCCAAAAGACTCCCTTAATCTTTTGTAAACTTAATATTTTTAAATGACGGGCATCTGGGTGGCTCAGTTGGTTGAGCATTGGACTTTTGATTTTGTCCTCTGCACTGAGGGTGGAGCCTGCTTGAGATTCTCTCTGTCTTCCTCTGCCCCTGCCCCTCTCACCCATTCACACTTGCTCTCTTGTTCTCTGTGATGTGTGTGTGTGTATGTGAGTATATATATACATATATATATACATATATATATATATATATATACACATATATATACACACATATATAGAGAGAGAGACAGAGAGAGAGAGAGAGGGAGGGAGAGAGAGGGAGAGAGAACCATTTAAAATATTTCCACTTGCTCTTGTTCACGTGTGTGTGTGTGTGTGTGTGTGTGTGTGTGTGTGTGTGTGTTGAGCACCATTTAAAACAGATTTAAAATATCAAAGAAAATCAGACACAATATGTAAAATAAATTAGTCCTGACTCCTGGGTGCTCAGTTGGTTCAGCACCCAACTCTTGATTTCAGGTTGGGTCCATGATCCCAGGGTCATGGGATAGAGCACTGCATCAGGCACCACATTGAACATGGAGCCTGGTTAAGATTCTCCTCTCTCTCTCTCTCTCTCTCTCTCTCTTTCTCTCTCTCTCTCTCTCTTTCCCTCTGCCCCCTCCCTTGCTTGCACTCTCTCTAAAATAAATTTTAAAAATTAATTAATTAATTAATAATTAAAATATTCCAATGTTCACATACAGTCTGTACAATGCACATGAACAATGAAGTATTTCTAATAAGCTCTAAATCCTAGTTGATAACACCTATTATGTCACTCTTCATAATATGATAGATATTAAGTTGTTCTGTTACAAACACAGTTTTCAGTGATCCAGAAATCAGAAGTGAGGTCACCATGCTAAAACCATGCTCAGTCATTGGTTTTGTTATTTTAGCAGAAAAATATCTTTAGTTTCTAGTTTCTTTTCTGTATCTTCAAGCTACTCTGGTAGCAGAATGACAAATTTTATATTTGAAGATATGTGAAGAATCTATGAGTAATGGAGAATTTCTAGTAAAATGAACAAATTTTGTAGTTACCATTTTATTTATATCATGTGATTGTTTACATCAAAAATTGAATGACTTAACTATCCAGTTTTTATCCTTATAAAGAAAACCAAAAAATCCCCAATTAAGAGCCCCCCAAAGACCCATTTCTAGGAAATTAAGTGGTTAAAATAGATGAAATACAAAAGGATAGGTATATTCTGGAGAATCATGACAATTAACATGGACATATGATTACATGTAAAATGGTTAGTGCAGATAATTATAAAGTAATTATAAAGTTAATATCAGTTTTTTAGGGGCACCTGAGTGGCTCATTTGGTTGAGCATCTGACTGTTGGTTTTGATTCAGATCGTGATCCCAGAATTGTGGGATCAAGGCCCATGTCAGTCTCCGCTATGAACATGGAGCTGCTTAGGATTCTCTCTCTCCCTGTGCCCCTCTCCCCTGCTCATTCTCTCCCTCTCTCTTGAATAAAAATTAAATTAAAATATAAAAACATTAATATCAGCTTTTTAAATGGATCATTTTCATCATAAAAATGGCAAAAGAATTGAAGGAATAAATAAAGTAAAAGTGGTTTATGAGCATCAATAGATGACAAACAAATCAAGAATTATAATTTGAAGGCTTCCTGTCTTACATTTAAGTCTTTCATCCATTGTGAGTTTATTTTTGTGTCAAATATCTAAATATCTGGAATCCAAATTAAACTTGTTTTCTGTTATTGGATTAAAGAAATTTAAAGGAGTAAAAAGGTATTTGAAGAGGGTTAAGAAAATGACATACAAAGTTAAAATCAAGGCACTTATAGTTGAAAACATTTTGGAATATGACATCCTAATTAGGATACATCCTAATCTTAATCTAATACTAATACTAAAATGTATTAAAAGAAAGACAACACCAAAAATGCATAGAACAGAATGTTATAAAAAGGATATGTAACAGTAATGATATATCAGCTATGAGATAAGAATTACATATCTGTTATAGATTCCCATGACTGTTAAGATAATGGTAATTAATTGAAAGATATTGATAAAAAATGAAAAGATTTAAGTTTCCTTAATGTAATAAAGGATAAAGGATAATGTAATAATGTAATAAAAGAGCTTATCTTCCCAGAAAATTCTATAAAGAATGGACAATATAACAAAATACTCCAGGCAGAGATGGAAGCTTAGCTAACCCCAAAATCCCTGCACGTTCAAAAACAGCTGATTGTATGGCCTGATGGTATAAAGCATCCTCAGGACTCATAGGAACTTGAGATCTTCCTCTCAATGGTTCTTTTAACCTTCCTGGTACTTCCTGACTGTTTTGGAAACCAACTGTCTATAATTCTGCTTGTACAGTAGGCACAAAAAAAATTCATATGAAAACCTTCTATATATTCCTAAGTGTTTACTATTAGGCTAGATGAATCATGGGTCAGACCAAGCAGGACAAAGCATCAGGCTTCAACCTGGGCTTTTAGCTTTATCATTAAAATATCATTATACTACCAAAGGAAATCCTCACATTCTGTCTTATACTGTGCATTCTTTTTTTTTTTTTTCTTTTATGGACCTTACATAAAAATAATAATAAAAAGCATCTTAAGAAGCATAGATTTTTTCCTGTTTGGGTAACATGGAGTTGTCAAGTGATTTCCATTTTTTAAGAAACTGCCCTAATAATAACTAATTTAATAAACATATACACATTTCTATTACAGTACTTTTTGTAGTAGCACAGTCACATTATACGTGATTACATTTTGTCAAAACTCAGGTATGGGATATAAACCATGTTTTTCTTTTTTAGAATTTTTATAAAACTTTCTGGGGTAATTTCTTGAAAATATTTTTTTACATGGCATTTCACTATTTGGATATTTTTGAGTTTATGTTTCATTTTTTAAAAATATCAACCTTCAGTAAATATTCATATTCTTTAAGCAATTTCTCTCTTTAAAGATTATTTAAAGTAGAAAATTACTACGGTACTCATAAACCTGTAAGTCTTATGTAATTGATGAGTATGCCTGAAGGTTCTTAGTTTCTTCCTTTCACTAACTTAAAGCTTTACACTATAGGAAAATATGGCATGCAAATTTCAGCCAGGAATACAGCTTGCAGGGACCTAAAAATGTATCCAATTTATCAACAAAAAGTATATTTTGTGATATTAACCCCTCTTTTCGGGTCACTTCAGAAAACTGAGACTAATTGCAATGTTATTGAAATTTTCCATTAGTGTTTCATATTTGAAATCTTTTAGTTCACAGATAATGCATTTTTAAGCTATAAAGAAGTCATATGACTAGAGCCTTATAAAAGTTAAGAATCTTAAAATTACATTAGATTTCCAACATGTAAAACAAAGATATTTTGATGGAAATCTGACAGACAAGCAGTTATCATTCTGTGACCAGTGTGCTGGGGTATAATGGGTGAAGTTGAGAAATAGTGACTCAGAGTGAATGAATGTGTGTATGTGTGAAGCTTATGAAATTATAAGCCTTTTAGTTAGGTTAAAGTTTGATATTTAGTATGGCTTGAATGTAAATTTCTGACTTGACAACCTTTAAGCTAATTGCTTTTGTAGTCTACTATATTTAAAGCAGACTTTCTGAATAAAGTTCTTTTACCTATTCTGAGTCAGTCACCTGTTTATTTGTCAAGTAAACCTGTTGATTTTAGGCAAATTTTAGATGTGTGTGGGTACATATGTGTATAGACTACCGCAAAGGCAGATTGTAACATTTTAACATTGTGTCAGTTTAAATTTTGATTCCAGAGGAATTTTAGTCTCTCAATAGTAAGGATATAAAAGCATATAACATATTTTCTAAAGAAGCTTGTCATTTTAATAGGATATATGTAAAACAATATGTATAAGCATGTCAAGAATAAATTTTAAATGAGGTTGGAAGGAGAAAAAGCTAGATATTTTTTAGTAAGTTATATTTGTGTGTGTGCATATGTAATTTATGGACTTGAAGGCTGAGTGATTAATGTAAATAAGTACTTATAAAATTATTCTGGCAAACATGATTGTTAAAAACTAGGAAACATTAAATGCAGGATTATTAAAAACATTGCTTTATAAAACATTGCTTTATTAAAAACATTGCTTTATAAATTTATATTGCTTTATAAATTTATAGACTTATAGTATTAGTTATTTCTCAGTGGTGGAGTTGATGTGACTTTTGGTACTTATATACTGTATTCTAAGTTTTACAAAATTGCCACAATGAAATGGTATTTCATGTCATTAGAAACAAATCAAGTTAAAAGTTTGTGCCCAGATGATTTTAAATGTTTTTTATTTAAATTTTACTTAGTTAACATACAATGCAATATTAGTTTCAGGAGTAGAATTCAGTGATTCATCACTTACATACAACACATAGTGCTCATCACAACAAATGTCCTCCTTAATATCCATTACCTGTCTTGCCCATCTCCCACCCAACTCCCTCCATTAACCCTTCAGTTCATTCTCTATCATTAAGAGTCTTTTGTGGTTTGTTTCCCTCTCATCTCTCCCCTGCCTCTTCCCATATGTTCGTCTATTTTGTTTCATAAATTCCACATGAGTGAAATCATATGGTATTTGTTTTTCTCTGATTGACTCCGCTTACTATAGTACATTCTAGTTCCATCCACTTCATTGCAAATGGCAAGGTTTCATTCTGTTTGATGGCTGAGTAATATTCACCACCTCACAAGTAACAGATAACTCTCATACTATGACACACTGTGACAATCCGCTGACCAAATTCCCTTTTTCTACTCCAGGGTTCATCTTTAGACACTTCCCTTACATACTCAGTACCTTCTGTGTTACTCCACCTAAGGATTTCTGGCTAAGGAAGCTATGCAGGACTTGTGTAGGACAGATGGAAAGTGGAAGATATTAATGTTTTAGAGATTAGTCACTAAGGGGTAGGGATCGGTAAGTAATTTTTCTCTTCCTCACCCCTCCAGGAACGAATCTGAGCTGTTTCAAAAGTTTCTCAGAAAGTCCCCAGCAGGATTGAGCCTAATTACCATAGGGGAAACCTCGTTATACTTTTAATTAGCTTGTTTCCTTTCTCTTTGCTGCTTTTTTTTTTTTTACTCCATCATAGTATTTCCTGAATTTACCTTACAAAAGACTTCTTGACTCAGGATCTACTTTAACACACCCCAAACTAAGATACATACTACACAATGTCAATCTGGTTTTGGTCTTTTACAAATATGCTCTTCAGTAGCTGAATGGGTATACAAACTGGAACATCCAGACAATAAAATATTCATCTGTGCTAAAAAGAAATGAGCTATCATGCCGTACATGCAAAGACATGGAAGAATCTTAAATGCGTATTAGTAAGTGAAAGAAGCCAATCTGAAAAGGCTATATACTTTATGATCCCAACTATATGACACTTTGGAAAAGCTGAAACTGTAGAGACAATAGAAAGATAAGTGGATGCCAGGGTTTGAGGGGGAAGGATGAAAAGGTGGAGAACAGACAATTTTTAGGTCAGTGAAAATACTCTCTGTGATGATACTATAATGGTCTATACACGTGATTATATATTGTCTAAAACCATAAAATGTACACCATCAAGAGCGAACACTAATGTTAACTATGGACTTTGGGTGACATGATAAAAGTCATTGTAACAAATGTACCATCCTGACTGGGGACATGTATAATGGGAGAGTCTATGTATATGTGGGAACAAGGGGCACATGGGACATCTGTGTACATTCCTCTCAATTTTGCTGTGAACCTAAAACTACTCTAAAATATTTTTCCTTAAAAAACAAGAAAAAATTACAAAAAACAAATTTCAGTGTTCTGCATCATTAGTCCACCTAAGTCACCAATACATACAGCCATACTTTATATTCTGCATGGCTCAGAACTGCCCTATCTCTGAAATTATACCCCCACACTGTACCCTTCAGTCTTAACTGTTTTTTTCTGATAAAAATATAGATGCTTCTGACCATAGTTTGTGCTTAAAAAGGTATTTGCAGAAATTTTTTAAAGATGAGATTGTGGAGAAGAAATGATACATTGAAGTCCATAAAATGTTTCTCTTGGTTACTTTGGACTAGTTGACATTTGAGATTTTCTTTATTTGAACTTCTCTGATATAAAAATAACAACACACAGGTTTACAAAAGAGCTATGGGGGCGCCTGGGTGGCGCAGTCGGTTAAACGTCCGACTTCAGCCAGGTCACGATCTCGCGGCCTGTGAGTTTGAGCCCCGCGTCGGGCTCTGGGCCGATGGCTCAGAGCCTGGAGCCTGTTTCCGATTCTGTGTCTCCCTCTCTCTCTGCCCCTCCCCCGTACATGCTCTGTCTCTCTCTGTCCCAAAAATAAATAAACGTTGAAAAAAAAATTAAAAAAAAAAGAGCTATGAACTTTTTCCATGTTTTATTCATATAGTATGTTCATAAAATGTACATCTAGATAATTTGGTTTTTCCATTGTTATTTTTTTATTATTCTACATGTGAAATATACAATGTTAGATAAAATATATTTTCCTTATTTACCATTATTACTCTGTATGTGAAATATACAGTATTAGGGGCACCTGGATGACTCAGTCGGTTAAGCAGCCAACTCTTGATTTTGGCTCAGGTCATTATCTCAGGCTCAAGCCCCATGTCAGCCTCTGTCCTGGGCATGGAGCCTGCTTAAGATTCTCTCTCTCCCTCTCCCTCTGCCCTTTCCCCACTCGCATGCACACACACATGCGGTCTTTCTCTCTCTCTCACTCTCTCTTTAAAAAAAGTGAAAGAAATATGTGATTTTAGATAAAATTCATTTCCTATTTCCCCCAAAAGCAAATGTAGTTTATTTGTATGACTTTGATAGATGTTCCTTAAGCTTCACTGGAGGTATATGATTTCCTTTTCTCTGAATTCTCAGTCTTGTTTCATTTTGTAATTATTTGGGGTCAGAACACTGACAAAATTGAATTATTTGGGACCTTGATTCTTTCCCAAAACTGAAGAAAAATTTTGATCTTAAGAAAGAAAGCTACTTAACTATAAAGGATATTTTATTTATGGTCCATGGATTCATAGCCTCTAGTATCTCTTTCAGGTCTTTGCTTTCTGTAATGCATGATCTTTTGAAAGTTATTGCAACCTTCAACCTAACAGATTTTATTTTTACTTGTAGTCCTTCTGATTCAACTAACATGAATGTAATAATTTGAAGTGCATGTCAGGCATTATTCCTTGAATTATCAGATATGCCAGGCAAGTATAGGGATTAGAATGTGAACCTTTGTTGTAGTAGTGAACAGGTGACCTTTCTTTACCATGTTATACAATAATTTAAAACCTTAATTTAAATACTAAAACAAACAATAAAATGTACGTGTTGCTACATGTGTCTACTTGCTTTTCTTTTCAACCAAATGAACCTATATAAAGATATTTATATCATGTTTGCATCATTTAGATTGAAATGCAGATACAGAGTAAGGAAAACTTTATGAAAATGTAAATATAACCAAAATCTTATATATACAGCATTTATGTAATTGCAAAAGTGCTAATATTTATATGGAGTGTTATATGTTGAATTGTGTCCCCCAAAAGAGAGCCTAAATCCCCGTACAAATCTATGAGCTTAATATAAAAAAGGGTCTTTGGAGATGATCAAGAAAAGATGAAGTTGTTAGGTAGGTCTATCCTGATACTGGTTTCATTACAGGGGAAATTTGGACACACAGGTAGACATGGAGAGAGGGAAACTGAGGTGAAGACACATAGCAGACATCATCTCCAAGCCAAGGAATGCCTAAGGCTACCAGAAACTAGGAAAACAGGCATGGGTCAGTGTCTCCCTCACAACCCTGATAAGGAACCAACCCTGCTGATACCCCGATTTCAGACCCAGTCTCCAGAACTGTGTGACAATAAATTTCCAGTGTTTAATTATTTTTAATGTTTATTTTTGAGAGAGAGACACACACAGATTGCGAGTGGGGGAGGAGCAGAGAGAGGGAGACAGAATCTGAAGCAGGCCCCAGGCTCTGAGCTGTCAGCACAGAGCCCAACATGAGGCTGGAACTCATGAACCTGGAAATCATGACCTGAGCAGAAGTTGGACTCTTAACTGACTGAGTCACCCAGACGCCCATAAATTTCCATTTTTTTAAGCCACCCAGTTTATAGTATTTTATTACAACAGTTCCAGGAAACTAATATATAGACTCATGTTAAATAAATTTCCTATTAATGGAATTTATGTGTAGCAAGCTTGAGGAAGAGATTATGTGCAGATTAAGTTTAAATGTACATACTTATTTTATACTATACTATATAACTATACTTCTACTATACATTTACTATATAATATGCTTATACACTATAAGTGTATGTATATGTGATATGATTATATTACTTTACATTTTTATATATATACATACACATATGGGATTACATTTTTTGTGTTTGTATTCTGTTCCACAGTGCTGGCTGCTATCAAAACATGTATTAAGATAAAAGTTAAGGAGCACCTGGTGGCTCAGTTGGTTAAGCATCTGACTGGGTCATGACCTCACATTCCTGAGTTCAAGCCCCACATCAGGCTCTCTGGTGTCAGCACAGAACCCACTTCAGATCCTCTGTCCCCCTCTTTTTCTACCCCTTCCCCCCATCAAAAATAAATAAATATTTTTTAAAAAAATATGACTTAGGACTAGAATCAAGAATCTAAGTGCTTATGTGAAAATACTGAGAAAATTTAATATTGTTATTAAACTTTCCCTAATATAACCTTTATGGGGTGGATATTCTTATTTTCCATTTGTCAGTGTAGAAACTGAGGCATAAAAAAACCACCTTAAACTCTTCAAAATAACTTAGTTTATATTAAGTGGCAAAGTTAATGTCCTCACATGGTGCAATTTCAAAAGCTTCCTTCTAAGCTACCAAAGCATCCCTGACTCCCTCCACTCCTAAGATGAGCCATTATGTATAAGAACCTATTTGTAAATATGCTTAGTGAAAATTCTGAAAAAAAAAAACTATAAAACAACATCTTTATTCCTGAAGTCCAAGAAATCCATTTCCTAATTTCCCACCCCATAAGAAATGGCAGCTTTTTTTTATACTTATAGATAATTCATTCAACACAGTTATTACAGACAAGTGCTTTTGAGCCATTCCCTAATTTAACTTTCCTAATTAATATTGTACATCAATACAATAACTTTGTATATGTTGTATATTACAGTAAGGTCAACTATCTCTTTAAAAAGTCATACTCTTTTGTGTTGGGCCTTTAGACCTGCCTGGGAAATTATCATCTTTATTTCATGGAGTTTGTACATGTACTTTAAATTTGATGTTTCTTACCTTACTGCTTCAACATTCATAATATTTTAGTTACTGCTGCACACTTTTTAACTACAACACATTTATCACATGCTTTGATTACAATATTTATAAGTATATTCTGTTTCACAAAACTATCTTCTACTAAAACATGATTTAGGAGTGATAGGACCAGAAATCTAATCCTGAAAAGTGGAAGAGGACAGCTAACCTTCAGCAGTGGCAGGGCACAACTAAGAACTCTTGTGTATGAAGCAGGAATATTCCACCACTCTTCGTGTGGTCTTGATACTTCCCTATAGAGTCCAAGATCAGCTATATATCATATCAAACAAAAGTGACCTTTTAATATAAAATAATACATTTTTCCATTTACTCAATATATGTTGCATATAGCACTGAGGAGTAATTTACCAATTAATAAAATGGATTTTATGGCACACAATGTAAATGAGCTTTAAAAATAGTATTATAATAATCTAAATTATTTGTTCTATTTGAGTCTGAGAAATCTTACATAAAAAATATTTTTAGAAATGCTATTTTGTTTTGCTGATGCACTGAAGAGTATTATTTAAAACTTAAAAATCACTTAGAATGCTGTAAATTGCACAATTAACTAAGAGCAATAACATGAAAAACACATTAAAAGTATTATGATAATATTTGTGTGGGTAAACTTAAATGAATTTCTTATAATGGAATTTAGACATAAATCTAAAGAAGAGAAAATGTGGTCATGGGGAATATGATACTATTTAATGAATATAGAAGATACTTACCTTCTTCAAAATGATTCCAAGAATTTTGGTGCAGAGGAAATTAATTCTACATATAGAGAGAATATATAGATACAAGTAAATATATATATTAAAGGAAATTTTTCTTCCTAGAGCAATTAAATATGGAATATTAAAGTAATTTTATACCTTACATAATATTCTCTAATATCAAACATATTTGTATATTTATAAGTTTATTTATTTATTTTGAGGGGAGAGGAGCAGAGAAATAGGGAGAGAAAGAATCCTAAGCAGGTTCCACGCTGTTAGCACAGAGCCTGACACAGGACTCGATCTTGAGAACCGTGAGATCATGTCCTGAGCCAAAATCAAGAGTTGGACACTAAACTGACTGAGCCACCCAGGTGCCCCATGTATATTTATAAACTTCATTTAGTAAGGGATAGAATAGGCTTCATAGCTCAGGGGTTAGAGCACTGCTCTTGTAATAAGGGACAGAATAGGAAATATGAGAATGCAGTTAAAATTAGTAAGATTAAACACTAAGTCTATTTTTATTTAATTGAGCAATTATCTACTTTCAAGTTTGTTTGTTTTCTACCCTGTGCAATCATCATGTCCAATTCATGCATGGAATATTTGGAACATGTGGTACCTTTTAAATTAATGTATCCTCTAGTGTTTAGGGGCTATAGTCATCTCTCTTCTGGAGACAGAGCTCAGGGAATAGAGGTTTGTTTTTTTGTTTTTTTAATCTTCAAATATACCAGTTTAAAAGTTGGATTTTATTTTTTATTGTACCTAAGCACTAGCATCATCTAATAATTAAAAATTACATTCTCTTCTGCATAGCAAAACCTCTGCTCACCACTTTGTCATCTTTCTTTTCTCTATACTCCCCTTCTCTATCGAGGAAGTCACCCTTTCTGACCCTATAAGTTTTTAAAGTACCTTCTACAGATAATCTATTGTTGTTCCCTCAGTTTACTGAAAGTTTTTAAAGTTTACTTCCTATGCTTTACCACAAAATGCTGAGCATCAATTCCCATGGTATTTTAAGAGACCTCATTTTCATGGCCTCTCCTACCTTGGAGAAAACACATATGCCTCTAATATATGCACTGACAATGAGGAACTGGATAGTTCACAGAACATTGGCAAATATGCTACTGTATTTCAGCTTCTTCAGCTTTAAACAGAGAACAGGAGAAAAGTTGTTCCATTGTCTATTCTGTTTCTCATAATCAATTATGAACAGAGGGTTATGCAACAATAACAGAACAGTCACAAAGTACATTTTAGTCATCTCCAAAGTCTTGAGAGACTCCGGAATATAGAAACTGACAAGGCCACATGATGTATAAAAATAAACTCCGACCTCTGCAGCAACCAGTGCAAGAAGCCAAACCACCAGCTATGCAGCAGTCAGCCCCAAGTGGCCATGATGGTCAATAACTTTCAGTGGCTCTAATTTTTTCCCCTGCTTCCATCATAGGACCAACCAAGAGAGAGCAAAACATGCACCTCTAACCAATAACATAAGATCCCCCTTTTAGTTAGTCCACATTCAGCTTCCCCATCCCAACAATCTGCAATTAGAGCATATCTAAAGCTCTCTCTTTCTGCCATGAAACTCTCACACTTTCCTGCTTGCCTATGGGTCTCTTTCATATGCAGTTGATGGTGTCTGACTCCCTTTCTGTGGTAAGGTCTGAAAAAATACTTTTGATTGTTTTCATTTGCATAATTTTCATTTATTTCCACAGTTTTCCTGTTGGTTCCAGCAGGATGTTGGGGATCCCAGCTTTCAACCAAATGCAGTACCCACAGACATCCCCTGTGTCTTGTGGTAAGTCAGCACCACATCTGGAACTTGCTCTCTTTGCATTGAATTTCTTGTGTATTTTTTTTTCAGTTTGGTGCTCAGTTTTGATTACTTGTTTTTATCTGTTTGGCATCCTTGGTAGAATCGGGCCATTCCTTTTAACACCTTTTTGCTATTTTGTGTGTGTGTGTGTGTGTGTGTGTGTGTTACTGTTTTGTGTTGTGCTGTGTGTGCTGTGTGTCATAAAAGAAGAATCACAGAGTGAAACACAGATACAGGTACTATAAACCTGTTGTTTCAAGCCAGCATCTAAGACCAGTGAGTTTGCCATTCTTACTGGATCTATATCTACTTGGACAAACTTTGCTGTGGGTCATTTTTAAAACTAGATGTTTCTCCTTCTTCCTTGATTTTTTTGGGGGTCCTGAGAACTTGGTAGTGATCCAGAGAGAGATTACAGTTTTCCATCTCTCAGAGAAGCACAGATTTGGGGTCTGCAGTAGGAAATGACCACTGTCAGTTTGGGGGCCTGAACCAAGCCTGAGAACCACAGGAGCTAATGGTAAGAGTCAAAAGGCCTGAGAATGGGAGCGTCAATTATGTATAAGTCTTGGCCCAAGTCCAAAGGCCAGAGAACCAGAAGCACTGATGTCTGAGTACAGGAGAAAGTGGATGTTCCAACTTAGGCAGAGAGGATGAATTCATCCTTCCTCTGCTTTTTTATTCTATTCAGGCCCTCAGTGGATTGGATGATGCCCACCACATTGGTGAGGACAGAGCCTCTTTATTCATTCTACAGATTCAAGTGCTAGTATCTTCTGGAAACACTCTTAGTTTCATCAGCTGTCTGGGCATCCCTTAGCCCACTCAAGTAGACACATAAAATTAACCATCACACTGAACTATATATATCAACATATACACATGTTGGTCAGAATGTAAGATACTAAATCCAGGATGACAAAAGCTGATTGGACTATCCCATAAAGGGACCTACAGGATCCCTTTTTGACAATAAACCTGATTATTTAAAGAAAAGAGAGAAAAGAAAAGAAAAGAAAAGAAAAGAAAAGAAAAGAAAAGAAAAAGATCCCAAAATAGAGCAAAGTCTCCTAAAAGCCATATCCAAAACATTTCTAAAAAAAATCAATTGGATCATAATACAATCATGTAAACAGAGACAAGATCAAACTAAAGGAGATATTCAGGATAAACTAGAATTTTTCTCACAACATTTGGGAGTTAAAGAGGTAAGGTTATAACAGGAGTCCTTTCATCTCATTTTGTCAGTGGAGTTAAACCTTGAATTGAAGACCTAATTGGAGAACAGGAATTAAAATGGGAAACAGATCCTTTAGCTGAACTAAAACACCTAGCAGAACAAAAATTAAGCAGAACCTGAAATAATGTAGATGTCCCTGTAGATCACACAGTTAGGTGGCCCACTTCCTAAACAACCACCTATTGTCAAAGACTTTGGAGGTATTATAAACAGAAGGGATATTGGAAAAAAGACTGTCCTCTCTTATGGAAGAAAAACTAAGACAAAGAAACATTTCCCAGTTCCGATTAATAAGGGTACTCAAAGGAAGGAAAATGTCCAATATTCTATCCTACCCTTAAACATTCAAGATGAATTAATTATAAATATAGAGGGCACAATGCACTGAACTGTGCCCCCCAATCCATATATTTAATGCTCTAACCCCAATGTAACTATATTTGGAGATAGGAGGTTTTAAATTTATATTACTTATAAGGAGGTATTAAAAGTCAAGTGAGGTCAAGAGAGTTTGGCCCTAATCAGGTAGGATTAGTTTCCTTATAAAAAGATACACCAGGGAGTTCTTTTATCCTACCCCTACTAAGCCCTCCCCCGACATTCATACCACCCTATGAACACACCAAAAAAAGGCCATGTGAACACAGCGGGCAGGTGGCTGACTACAAACCAGAGAGATAACTGTCACCAGAAACTGAATTTGCAGGTACCTTGATTATGGGTGGCCCAGCCTCCAGAACTGTGAGAAATAAATTTCTGTTAAGTCATTCAGCTAATGATGTTTTGTTATGACGGCACACGCTCACTAGTACAGAGTCTAGCTCATTGACTCCTGGTAGATACAGGTGCTATTCTTTCCACATTAAATCTTGCCACCTTTGCACAACCTTTCTGAATAAGGAAGGTAATACCTACACACAAATGGTAGGTATTTCAAATAACCCACAGATTTTCCCTATTGATCTTAACTGTGACCCTACGTCCTTGACTGGAAAACATTCCTTCTAGCTCTGTGATATGTTACCTGTAATTTTAATAGCAAGGGACTTTCTTTGCAAATGGAATTTTAATCTTAAATGTACATCAGTGAGACTATTTCTTGTGGTTCCCAAGGACTTACTTATTAATAATCAAGTTGTGTCTGCCCTGTATATCCCTTTGCCTTCTCCATTATATTTGATGCATACCACAAATAAATATATCTTGCCTTGTACCCAACACTCTGTAGGCTAAAAATTCCAGTGGCATTGGAAACAAACAACCCATTAAATTTCAGATAAATTCTACAAAACAGTTACCAAAATATTCCTTGAATAAAACTTCCCCAATATTTCTTGAAGCAAGAACAAAATGAAGGGCTCAAACCTACAGATGAAAGGTGTATATACAAAGGTCTTTTCTTACCTTATACTAACCCTTGTAACATCTCCATCCTTCCAGTAAATAAAACAAATGGACAAAATATCAATTTGTTGAAGACCCCAAAGCCATCGATAAATTTGTTATCCATCTCTTCCCAGTAGTACCTAACCCAAATAGCATTCTTTCATTAATTCCTCCTTAAGCAATTTATAGGGATTGAGTCACAGAGCAGGAATGAATGTTTTCCAGTCAAAGGTTGAGGGGTCCCAGTTAAGGTCAATAGAGAAAATCTGTGAGTTACTTGAAATACCTATCACCTACATGGTATGTTTTTGAGCAAAGGTGGAAGGGTTTAATAGCATCCTTCCATCAATTCCTCCGGTAGTCAACTTGTTTCACTGCATCTTTTCTCTGACTTTATTGCTGTGTCTCTACACTAAGAGAGTCAGCACCTGTTTGCATTCTCCTGAATGACCTGGACAGTCATGCTACAGGAGTTCACTGAAGAACATTCTTTTTTCTAAGTTCTCAATTAAGATTTAAAAGATCTAATTTTTTCATGTGATTCAGTTATGATACAACATGTACCTATTCTCTTACTTTGTTCATAAAACAAGGAAACCCCTTAAAAATATCCAATTTATTTGCTCTTAGCCTTAGCAGAAAAGAGGCATAAAGTTTCAAAAGATAAATTACAGTTACCCCAAGACATATTCCATTATTTAGGGTATGACATATCTCAGCAGGGAAGAGCATTCTATCTTGATAGACTGAAAACTATCCAATCTCATCCTACGCTTCTTACAAAATGATCACTGAAAAGATATTTAGGTTTAACAGGAATTGCAGACAATGTGTGCCATTTTTTTGCTTGAGATTGAAATAGTTTATGAATTGACTAAGTCTTCAATAACAGAGCCTCTCTTCTAGAAGCCCAAACATGAATAGGTATTCTGTAGCCTAAAGAAGCCTCTTCAACAGACTCCTCTCAGTATTACTACTATGAGCCATTTTGTCTATTTGTGCATAAGATATCTGGAAAAGTCTTTGGGGGTTCAACTTGACTTCATGGGAAATATAAAAAAACTCATTGCTTACCGTAACTTTACCCTTGGCCTAGTTGCAAAGGTTTATCCAGCTGTTTTAAAACACTGGTTATCTCTATAAAACATGTTGATGCTATGCTTCTGCTGAACTAGTTCTAGATTCCTTGCTTGGATTCATGGTTCCTCATGCAGCACACATATTAATGCTAATTTAGAATGTACAACATTTTTTAGTCAACCAATTAATTTCTTACAAGATTCTGTTACTCTCACTCTTACCTTACCATTCACTATTGCAGTGCTCTGAATGCTGCCACTCTCCTGTCTTCATTAGAACAAGAGGAACATCATGCTTGTCTCACCTTCCTTGGGGGATGCACTGTACCTTACTTGGATTACTATAGACTCCCGCCAATCATTTTGACCTAGTATGGTTTGTTGGTGGGTTATACTTCAAAACTAAAACTAGAGGATGTCAAGTATGGTATACTATGATTAATTTAAGCTTAGCTTTAGAATATAGTCCTCTGCCTGAGGTAAAATCAGCCCAGATAGCAAAGTTTACGTATTAACTAGAGCTTGTTAGCTAGCCAAAGGCCAGAAAGTAAACATATATACAGATAGCAGTTATTCTTATGGAGTAGCACATGACTGTGGGATACTTTGAAAACAAATGAGTTCCCTCATCTCTATTGGAACCCTCATCAAAAATGGACAGCAAGTTTAAAGAACTCGTACATGCAATCCTGCTTCCTAGAGTGGTAGCTATTTAAAAAGTCAAGGCTCATGCAAAAAGAGATAATACGGAAGCTAAAGGAAATACTCTAGTGGATCACTATGCCAAAATAGATCAGTCTTTATATAGGATATGATCCTATATAAATCTTCAAAGGATAACTCCCTGGAGGAATGCAGAGAGGCCATTATAAAGCATCAGTATTTAGCCCCTGATTCTGAAAAAGAAGAATGAAAATAAATCTGACTGCATCCTTTAGTCAGATAATATCTGGCACTCAAGACAGTGGCTTGGTGGCACCAAGTGATTTCAAATGAATATTAGCTAAATTTCTCTATAGAACTACTCATCATGGTATAGACAAATTAGTTACTAACTTAAATCAGCATTGCTGGGGAAACTTTAAATAAATAGACAGCTGTGGTTATTTTGGGGTCACGTGTTACCGCTCAACAACATAATTCTAAAACAAACTGTAAAGATGGGACATAGGAATCAGAGCCTCAAGGGCCCTTTGAACATCTACAGTTGAATTTTTACAGCTTCCATCCTCCCTGGGATTTGAATATGTTTTAGTTATTTTGCATATATTTTTTCAACGTGGTATGAAGCATTTCTAGCATTGGAGTTGACATACTTAAACATATGAACCTTCCTATTATCAGTTAACAGAAAGATAACTGATGTTTCCTGAGGCAGTAGACCATATGACCATAAGTGCTAGTAGCCTTTGACCAAGGGAACTCAAGATTTCCTGAAAGTTCTCATAAGTTTAAGAATGTCATTGTTCCTTTCAACTTTTCTACAAGATTGTGGGTGTTAAGGACAGTGTAGTGAGGGGTAACACTGTACAGAGTTCTTTTATAATGGCTCTCATAAAGTGTGTGTCTTGATCACTTCTTGTAAAAATCAGCATACTCCAGATTGGAAACACAGAATCAAGCAGGCTTCTTGTTAATATAAAGCCTGTAGCATAAATTCAGCAGTTTTTGTAAGGCAGTAGACCAAATACTTGCCACCTGGAAGAGAGACCCAGAGATCTGGATATGTAACCCAGTTAATGTCTGGCCATGGTTCACACTTCATGCTACAAACAACTCTTTTTCTTTCTTGTTCCCTTTCCCCCAGCTCCCTGCGCTGAATCTCCTTGTGCCTCTACTATATCAGTATTCCCTTTGTGATCACAACACCTAGTCCTGTTTGCCTCAGACTAACCACATCATGCACTCTAGGAATAGAACTCTGAGATTGTCAGTACACAACAACCCAAATTAAATAAGTAAGCAAGGGTGGAATTTCTGTCTCCAAACGTGAGCTGCAAAATGAGGCCACTCTTGATTATTGAGGAAAACTACCTATATTACTGACTCATTACATATGTAAAGAAAATCATAACATTATTCCTATAAGTGAGAATTACACAAATCATAAAGAAAAAACTATAGAAAACTTACTGGCAACTCTAGTAGAAGTTATTAATGACACCATCTCTGCCCTAGATGGAATAAGAGATGAGTCTCACATCGGTACAAGTAATGAAGGAAAATCACAATGCTCTATATTTCTATTGTCTAGTCATAGTAGTATCTGTGCCATTACTAATACTTCTTGCTCTACTTGTATTAATGAAAAAGACAAGGTGGACAAGGCTATATAAAACTTTAAAATAAAAGATATTTGGATCTCTCAGGTTCATCCTCATGGTGAGTGGTATTTGTTCTTTTGGCATAGGGTAGGCAATTGGGATTCCTGGTTCTGAAGCATCTTAACAGAGCCTATTAATTGTTTTGGTTTTGGTTTTGGTTTTGGTTTTGGTTTTGGTTTTGGTTTTTTTAACAATGTGGTCAAAATTCTCCATTGCACTCTATCCAGGATCTGACAAAATTTTGTGTAGCTGTTCCCTCATTAGATGATTGACATGATAATACAAGATGGTTAAGAAGATCTTACAATACAGGGCTGTCTGGGTGGCTCAGTAGATTAAGTATTGACTCTCACGGTTCATGAGATCGAGCCCTACTTCCAGCTCTGCCCTGACAGCTCAGAGCCTGTTTGGGATTCGCTCTCTCCCTCTTTCTCTGCCCCTCCTCTACTTACGTGCATGCTCTGTCACTCAAATTAAATAAAGAAATATTTTTAAAAAGAACTTGCAATACAGTTAACTATGGAGATGACTGAACAGAGTCCGTAAGCAATGATGATCTGGATTTCTAGGCTTCTCTGAATTGTTCAACTTTTCACAACTGAGATAATGACCAAAAGAAGAGGTTGGGAGACTAAATATACAAATATGCAGATATACAAATATACAAATATACAATGGCCGAGGCACCTGGGTGACTCAGTCAGTTGTGTCTGACTCTTGGTTTTGGCTCAGGTAATGATCTCATGGTTTGTGCTCTTAAGCACCATGTCAGACTCCACACTAGCAGTGAGGAACCTGCTTGGGATTCTCTCTCTCTCCTTCTCTCTGCCCCTCCCCTGCTCACCCTCCCTCTCTCTCAAAATAAATAAACATTAATATATATATATATATACACATATATATATATACACGTATATATATATATATACACACGTATATATATACACACACATATATATATACACGTATATATATACATACATATATGTATGTATATATGCATACATATATGTACATATATACATATATGTACATATATGTATGCATATATACATACATATATGTATGTATATATATACATGTATGTATATATGTATATATATACGTGTATATATATGTGTGTGTATATATATATATATATATATACGTGTGTGTGTGTGTATATATATATATATATATATATATGTATGTATGTATACATATATATACATGCCCAAACCATATATGAAAATAGAACTCTCACTAAAACTTCAGTAGCAAACAGCCTGGAACCCTACCCTAACCCTAACCCTACATATATATATGTAGTATATATTTATATATATGTAGTATATATTTATACATATATATATTTATACATAAATTTATAAATATAAATTAATTATAAATATATATAAATATAAATTAAATTTATAAATACAAATATATATGTACATATATTTATGTATATTATATATATATATATTTGGCTCTCCAACCAATTACACATAATGCTCCACCTCAATTTAGTCTGTCCCCAACTTCCCTACATCATCAACCTCTAAGCAGAACATACCTGAAGTCCTTTTCCGCTCTAAAGTTTTCAAACTCCTCTACCTGCTATTGAGTCTCTTCCAGATGCAAGCAATGGTGGCTGACTGACTTGCTATAGAAAAATCTGAGTAGGTCAGCTTTGTTTACCTCATTTGGATGTGTTTTTGTTTATTGCCACAGTTTCCAACTAGTAATCATTGAATGAAAAGTCTTTTTCTTCTCTTGATGAAAAACCTAAATCATATGAAGACTGTTGCAATTATTGTCTTAGCACTGTACACTAAATACTGATATCCCACTGCCTAGTGTTTTCAAGACAAGTGTGAACTGTGAAGTCATAGCTTAATTCATTTTACAAGTGATATAGAAGGTCATATCCAGGCTTGCTTTATACCAGATAATAACGGAATAATCAGAGAATAGAAGTTTATTGTGCAAAAGCAAACACCTATGTGGTATCTAGGTAACAAGCAATAGTGGGACTCTGTTCCCAGTTAACAGTACTTAACAATGAACCCATTACTCTGGATTCTTAGTGTAGAAGTTTCTTACTGTTAAAGTCTGCACTGAGCACAGAACATCAAGGAAGGCTGAAGTGAGGCTAGAGAGATTGGAAGGCATAGGGAGATATATTTACTCATTTGGAATTTTATATACATTTTTATAGTTTTCAGTAATAATGTGTTACTTCCATAGTTGAAAGCTAACTTATCTAGATCCTAGGACCTTCTACCCAGGATAATTTTGTCAATTCCCAACCATGGATCAATTCTTGTCAATCTCGACCGCTTTGTGGTATGGAAAACCCTAATGAGGTGAGCCTGGCAAGGTTAAATCAGCACCTATGTCCCTGATACCCAGTGATTTCTGACTCTCAATACAAAGCTCCTTCTAGTGTGCCATACCACAACAGGGAAATTTTGTCTTGGTAGAATGGCACAAATCCATGTGTATGATATAAACCAAAACATCAACTGAGTAAAAACAATAAGAACTATGTATAATTATGCATTATTTGCATAAATCAATCTACCAGTTACTTTTTAAAATTAAATTCGGTAGAATCTCTTTTGTGTCTATTGTATTGAGACTTATGTAACATTTATCAGATGTAACTATTATGGATCACAAAACCTTTTCCAAAACTAAAAAAAATAAAAAATAAATTTTTCCACATCCTTGAACAACACTTCAGCTTTTGAAAACCAAAGATATATGTGTTTAGTGAACTTAATCCACTGAGCAGGATCTTTTCATTTATACAGATCTTTTCATTTATACCGCAAGTGTATTTTAAACTTCAGAGTAAGTTACAGGGCCAGAAAAATTTGAGAATTTGTTTCTTAGATATAGGCATAAATGGGCATGTGTTTGTTAATATGATATTCAGTGGAGTCCAACCTTTCTTATTACTATTACTTGCATTTTCAAAATGAGTAAAACATTCAAATTCTTTAGAAGATATTTGAGATTCAAGATCATGATTACATTTTAATATAATTGCATTATTTAATTTAAAATATTACAAAGATCCTAATTTTTAATAAATTAACATTGGCATCGTGTAGATTTCCTGAAAACATATTGTATTTATTCATGATTTATGTTATCAGTTATAGCTAAGACTTTTTCCTCGTTGTAAATAGAGATGCAATCAACAAAGCTACCTCTGTTTTTTTTTGTTTTTCTACTTCAAATGCTACATGAAAAGAAATGAGAAAATTCTAGTTCTGTGAACACTAACATTTGTTCTTGATTAAAATAATTATTTTCTCATGCCAGAACATTAGGTCCGGAAGCTAAATAGTAAGAAGGAGAATAAATGCCAGTTTATTAGGTTGATGTTACTATTAAGATTATTCAGATAACTGATTACACAATTTTCAATTCCATTCTATTTACATTGTATTATTTAATTGAAATGCAATTCAAATAAATCTAATCAATGTTCAGGTCAGGTATTTCGCATAGAATATTTGTTCAGTTCTATCTCTTAATCAGTGCTAAGATGAGTCTTAAAGTGCCTTTTACTGAGTTACTTTTTCCCCTTTACCAGAAGTAAAGCTTTATCCTTTATCAAACCTTTATCCTTAAGACAAAAATCACTATGGGTAAAACGCATAATCAGAAAGGGTCTGAGAGGTGAGATAAAGTGATCATGGAGGAAGAGTATTTGCTGGGAGTCAGAAGGGGCTCAGAAATCATAACACATAATCACTGGTGCTATCTCCACATAAGCTAGATCCTGCTGGTACCATGTAAGCTATTGCACCTGTGCATCTATGTCAGGTTTTCCCATGGTTTTACAAAAGTTCTTCAATTGACCCCAATTGTGGCTTTTTCTGCTTCATGTAGAATGTGAATGACCCAACATGATATTATCTTCCAGTCTAAGTTATGAAAAGATGTGAACTAATGTACCTCAAGAGAGTACTAACATTTAGGGCCCATCTGAGTCTTCTGAATGATGACTAGAATAATCTAAACAATTATTTTCTGATTAACTACATTGATTGATTGATTGATTGATTGATTGATTGTAACTACATTGATTGCTCTGCTCTCAGATCTTTGTTGGCTATAAAAATTCTTTAAATTATAGTAAAAAATGAACTGATACTAGTATTAACCTTGTATTAATAGATTTTCCAAAATCACACACAGAACTGACCAAATCCTCTTCAGGACTAGATCAGATGTTAAAGATTGGATGTTTGCCATGAGGATAATGTGTTCTTTAGAACCATAAGTAATTCGCTTATGGTTCTATTATTGGGGTACGTTCCTTTATTTTCATATGCTTTGTAAAAATAAGAATGAATCCATCTAAATCACGGGATACAGCATATCAACTCAGAATAAGCTAGTAGTAGTACTAGCAAATGTACTAAGAAGAATATTTTTCTAAGACATATAATTATACTGCCTTCTGTTTTTAAAAATGGAGGCATTACTTCTACTTATGATGTAGAAATCTGCAAGAAAATGACACTTCCATCATTAAATGGAGAAAATATCTGGATAATCTATAAAGTCATAATTATCTAGGGACCATCGTAGACCAGAGAGCACAAAATAACCAAGTAAACTATTTTAAGGAGAGACAATCCCCCGTAAAGAGATTTCACCACTGGAATAGGGACTGCCATATAAGTAAAAAAAGACAAAATCAGCATAACTTCTAGGAAATGCTTAAAAGTCAAATGTAGGTTAGTGTCTGAGTTTGAAATAGATATGATTTTCATAGTAACAAAGAAAGCTTGCACCCACTCACAACTTTTTCACAAGATATGAGGTTTCTTCTGATGAAATATTCTAACATTGACTGTGATTGTGTTTCCACATATCTGTGAATATTCTAAAAAAAACATTTACTTGTATACAATATTATGCAATTGTGTGGTATGTGAATTATATCTCAATAAATCTGTTAAAAAATTTATAGGAATAAAAGTCAGATCAGTGGTTGACAATAGCTGGGTTAGTAAGTGTAGATTGATTAAAAAAAGAAACTCTTTGACATTATGGAACTATTCTAAACTATGGCTACTATGTTAGTAATAAAATTACACAAGTGTGTCAAAACTAGTGAACTTTTATATTTTAAAAGGATTCATTTTACTACATGTAAATTATGCCTTAGTAAAAATGCCTAAAAAATTAAGATGGCAAAGACCAGAGGAGCTATAAATAAAAGTGATGATTTGAAATAAGAGGAGCAGGGTCGCCTGGGTGGCTCAGTCGGTTAAGCGTCCGACTTTGGCTCAGGTCATGATCTCGTGGTCCGTGAGTTCGAGCCCCGCGTTGGGCTCTGGGCTGACAGCTCAAAGCCTGGAGCCTGTTTCCGATTCTGTGTCTCCCTCTCTCTCTGCCCCTCCCCCGTTCATGCTCTGTCTCTCCCTGTCTCAAAAATAAATAAACATTAAAAAAAATTTAAAAAAATAAGAGGAGCAGAAATAAGACAAGGTCTAGATTATTAATGGATGATTTTGAAATTAGTGTTAGGACTACTCTACAATGTACTACCCTTGTAGAATTGAACATAGTTTTTGCATTTTAAAAATTGTCACATCTGCTTCTAGCCAAAAGAAAATTAACCTCAAATTACCTTCAAAAAGCACTAATGCATTAGTCAGGAGTTCTGACAGGGATTATTCAAGGCTTAATTGAAGAGAGTTTAATAAAGAGAAATTACAGATCTGGAGGAAGTTCTCTCTTCTCCTTGACTTTGATCCATGTCTGAGCCATACCACTAGTAAATCCAACCAGACACTAGAATATAAGGATTCTGGTGTAGTCTATGGAAGCCAATAACTTAGAGCAGAAAGCTGTGCAGAAAAGGACAGAGAGTGGATCTAGTGTGTATGTAAATAATAATCAGTGCAATGTTTAAAACTAATTTTATAATTGCAATTATAATTTAATATGAACCAGAGGATGATTCACCTGAGAATGATAAAACACAAATATAGGATGGGCTTTCCTTAATATATTTAAATAGCAGACTTAGGTAAAAATATATACATACATAATTGGTCTAAAATGTGTTTGAACACACTAAGAAAATTCTAGATGCACTTTTCAAAAGGAATTGGAAGAAAAAAAGAAGAATCAAAGATCACCTTTGCTAGTTTGGTCATTTTAACAATGTAAAGTATTTCAGTCCATCAACAAAGAATACTTACCATTTATCTATATCCTTTTAAATATCTTTCATCAGTGTTTTATAGTTTTCTGTGTACAGATCTTTCATCTCTTTAGTTAAGTTTATACCTAAATATTTTATTATTTTTGTTACTATTGTGAGTGAGTTTCTTTATTTCCTTCAGACAGTTCACTATTTGTGTAGAGGAATATGACTGACTTTTGCACTTTGAATTTCTATCCTACCACTTTATTAATTTTTTTGTTAATTCAAACAGTATTTTGTTGAATCTTTAAGGTTTTATACATATATGATCATGTCATCTTCAAACAGATGATTTTACTTCTTCCTTTTCTATTTGGATACCTTTTAATTATATCACTTTTCTAATTGCTCTGGTGACTTCCAGTACTATGTTGAACATAAGTGATAAGAGTCTGCATCCTTACTTTGTACTGGATGAAGTACCAGAAAAAGTACAACAGAGGGATAACTAAGATGGCAGAATAATAGGAGGACCCTAGGCTTGCCTCATTCCTTGAACAGAGATGGAAAAATATCAAGTCATTCTGAACCCCAAAAATGGATCTAAGGACTCACAGAATGAACTGCACAACTAGAGGGAGAAAAGGAACCACATCGTGAAAGGCAGGAGGTACAGAGACATGATTTGGAGGAGAAGAGGATCAAGCATACTGCAGAAGTGAGGGATAGTGAGGGAGCCCTAGCATGGAGAGAGGGAGAGAGAGAGAGACAGGGAGAGGGAGGGGGATTACACAAGGAAAACACTTCCCCAAAGCCATTGATTGGGAAACCCAGAGGGGCTGATTTTTGTGAATGTTTACAACCAGCTGAGCTCAAAGAATGGAGTTTTAGAGGTCCATGCCATGGCCAGTGTGGAGCTGTGTGCATGCTGTAGCGCTCCTGTAGAGAAGGAGGGCAGATAGCCTGGAGGCATATAGTGCATCTGAGGATCCCCCAAGACTCAGTAGGAGAGATGGTTCCTCCTTCTTGGAGAGCATCTGGGAGAGGTGACATTGCCACTGTGGGGACAGAAGAGCCAGTGGGCACCATCACACCCCCCTGCCTTTCAGCATAAACGCAAAGACACCAGGTGAGGGTAACTAACCTGGACACCAGCTTTTTGCTGCACTTTACTCCAGACTCCAAGATCCAACACACTGGTATACCTGCCCTTCTGCAACAAACCTGCACCAGCCCTGCATGGTGAGACACACCCTTAGAGAACCAGCATGGGTCCACACCATGGTATGTCCTGTAAGTTTGGAATTTTAAAACTCAGTCAGCCTGCCTGGGATAGAACCTAGGTGCATTGTAGTGTTAGGTGGGCAGACAGCCTGGACACAGACAGGGTGAAGGCAGTGATCTGAGGGATGCCTGGGACACATGAGGGGATATCGTTTGCTCTTCTCTAAGGGCTTTGTAGACAGCGACAGGCATGAACTCCCCTCTCCAGGGACAAGGGAGAGAGCTGGCGCTATTTCACTCCCCTACCCCTCAGCATGTATTAACTTCAGTAAGCAGCACCGTGTCAACAGTAGGGCCTAAATTTTATTCACAAAGCCCTGCCCCCCTGCACTCTGCAGTTGCTACTTTCCTAGGGCAAGTATGCCTGAGAACCAAAACAGCAGGCTCCTCCCCCAGAAGACCAGCACAACCCCCCCACACACATGCACCATGTCTACTGACCATAGGGTGCTACAAAGCTTCAGCTCTAGTAGAAATAGCATCAGGTCTCTTTTAGCAAGCAGACCAGAACACACCTAGTTAAAACTCACCACACTCTCTCCAAAATCCAAACACTTCCCACTGTAGGCAAAAAGAAATTCTATAGAGGAGTGACCTGAGGGAAAAATAAGACAAAACGTAACAGCAAAGTAGTCACAGTATACACCAAAACACTTCCTGAAGTGCTAGACCTTGGATGTTATATGAATTTTTCTTAATAAAGCCATTAGTCCCAGGAACAGGAAACCTAACAGGCTTTCCTAACACAAAGAAGAAGACAGAGACCTAGACAGAATGCCAAGATGAAGGAATTCACTTCAAAAGAAAGAACAAGAAAAGGTCACGGCCAGGGATCTAATTTGAAATAGGTATAAGTAATATGCCTGAACCAGAATTTAAAACACTGGTCATAGGAATACTAGCTGCACTTCAGAAAATCATGGAAGACACCAGGAAGTCCCTTACTACTGAGATAACAGATGTAACAACTAGTCAAACCAAAATAAAAATGCTATAACTGAGTTATAAAAATCAATGAATGTAATGACCACAAGGTTGAAAGAAGCAGAGGAATGAATAAGTAATATAGAAGAAAAAATTATGAAATCTAATGCAGCTAAAAAGGAGAGGAAAAGAAAAATATTGGATTATAAATGTAGACTTAGAAAACTAATTAACTCCATAAAGTGTAATAGCATTCATATGAATCCCAGAAAAAGAAGAGAAGAACAAAAGGGCAGAAGGTTTATTTGATGAAATTATAGCTGAAAACTTCCTTAATCTGGGGAAGGAAACATACATCCAAGTCCAGGAGGCAAAGAGAACTCCCACCAAAATCAACAAAAGCAGGTAAACACCAAGAAATATTATAGTTAAATTTGCAAAATATAGAGATAGGGAAAAAATCCTAAAAGCAGCTAGGAAAAAAGTCCCTAAATTACAAGGGAGGACAAATCAGGCTAGCAACAGATCTCTCCACAGAAACTTGGCAGGCCAAAAGGTAGTGTCAGGATATATTCAATGTGCTGAATGGGAAAAATATGTAGCCAAGAACACTATATTTAGTCAGTCTGTCATTCAGAGTAGGAGAAACAAAGATTTTCCCAGACAAAAATTTAAAAAGTTTGTGAACAACTAAATTAGCGCTGCATGAAATATTAAAGAGGACTTTTTGAATGAGAAAGACCAAAAGCAATAAAAACTAGATAGGAACAGAGAAAATCTCCAGAAACAATGACTTAATAACTAATACAATGGTACTAAATTCATATGTATTAAGAATCACTCTGAATATAAATGGACTGAATGCTCCAATCAAAAAGCATAGGGGAGGGGTGCCTGGGTGGCTCAGTTGGTTAAGTGTGCAACCCTTGATTTTGGCTCAGGTCATGATCTCATGGTTCGTGAGTTCAAGCCCCACATCAGGCTCTGTGCACACAGCTCAGAACCTGCTTGAGATTCTCTCTCCATGTCTGCCCCTTCCCTGCTCGCTCTCTCTCTCTCTCTCAAAATAAATAAATAAACTTAAAAAAAAAGTTTTGACTTCATGAAGAGAGATCTAGAGAAATTGTTTAAAAAAAAAAAGCATAGGGTGTCAGAATGGATTAAAAAAAAGACCCATCTCTTTGCTGCCTACAAGAGACTCATTTTAGACCTAAACATACTTTCAGGTTGAAAGTGAGGGAATGGAGAACCATTTATAATGCTAATGGGCATCAAAAGAATACCTGGAGTGACTATACTGGAACAAACTTGCACCACTAGGGCACTACTATATCACAGTAAAGGGGACTACCTAACAAGAAGATCAAAAAATTATAAATATTTATGCCCCCAACAAGAAGCACCCGAATATATAAAATAATTAAAACAAACATAAAAACTCATTAATAATAATACAGTAATAGGGGTGCCTGGCTTGCTCAGTTGGTAAAGCATGCAACTCTTGATCTCAGGGTTGTAATCTTGAGCCCTACATTGAATGTAGATATTACTTAAAAATAAAATCTTAAATAATAATAATAAAACAATAATAGTAGGGGATTTTAACACTCCACTTACAACAATGGACAGATCATCTAAGCAGAAAATTAACAAGGAAACAATGGCCTTGAATGACACACTGGACCAGATGGACCTAACAGATATATTTAGAATATTTCATCCTAACGCAGCAGCATACACGTTCTTTTTGAATGCACATGGGATATTCCCCAGAATATATCACATACAGGATCATAAATCAGTCTTCAGAAAGTACAAAAAAATTGAGATCGCACCATGTGTATTTTCTGACAACAATGCTATGAAACTTGAAATCAACCACAAGAAAAATTTGGTAACACCAGAAATACATAGAGGTTAAAGAACATCATATTAAAGAATGAATGAGTCAACCAGGAAATTAAAGAAGAAATTTAAAAATTCATGGAAGCAAATGGAAATGAAAACATGACACTCTATAACCTTTATGATGCAGCAAACTGATCATAAGAGGGAAGTGTAGAGCAATACAGGAATTACTCAAGAAGCAAGAAGAATCTCAGACATAACAACCTAACCTTACATCTAAAGGAGCTAGAGAAAAACAATAAATGAAGCCTAAAGCCACCAGGAGAAAAGAAATAATAAAGATTAGAGCAGAAATAAGTGATATAGAAACAAAAAAATGAAAAAACATAATAGAACAGATCAATGAAACTAAGAGCTGGTTCTTTGAAAGAATTAATAAAATTGATAAACCCATAACCAGTCCAATCAAAAATAAAAGAGAAAGAATCCAAATAAATACAATCATGAATGAGAGAGGAGATCACAACCAACACCACAGAAATACAAACAATTATAATTATAAGTATGTTTATTTTATATTTAAAGATACTAAATATATTAACATATTAATATAAATATATTGAATATATTAATATGAACATATTAATATACTTAATTGCGAGTATAATCATTTAATTATAATTTTATAATTATATTGTGAGTAAATTATATGCCAGCAAGTTGGACAATCTGGAAGCAATAGACAAATTCCTAGAAAAATACAAATTACCCAAACTGAAACAGGAAGAAATAGAAAATTTGAACGACCCATAGCCAGCAAAGAAATTGAATCAGTAATCAAAAATCTCCCCAAAAACCAAAAGCCCAGAGCCAAATGGCTTCCCAGGGGAATAATTATTCTTTTGAAACTGTTCCAAAAAATAGAAATGGAAGGAAAACTTCTAAACTCATTCTACAAGGCCAGTATTACCTTGATTCTGAAACCAGACAAAGACCCTACTAAAAAGGAGAATTACAAGCCAATATCCCTGATGAACATGGATGTAAAAATTCTCAACAAGATACTAGCAAGTGGAATCCAACAGTACATTAAAGGGATCATTCACCACAATCAAGTGGAATTTAGTCCTGGCTGCAGGGATGGTTCAATATTCATAAATCAATCAATGTGGTACCCCACATTAATAAAAGAAAGGATAAGAACCACATGATCCTCTCAATAGATGCAGAAAAATCAATTCACAAAGTATAGCATCATTTCTTGATAAAAACCCTCAACAAAGTAGGGTTAGTTGGAATGTACCCTAAACATCATAATAGCCATATACAAAAGACCCATAGCTACTATCATCCTCAATGGGAAAAAACTGAGAGCTTTTCCTCTATGGTCAGGAAAAGACCATGAAGACTCCACCCAAAAATTGCTAAAACTGACGCACAAAAGTCACAGGACACAAAATCATGTACAGAAATTTGTTGCATCTTTATACACCAATAATGAAGCAGCAGAAAGAGAAATCAAGGAATTAATCCCATTTATGAGTACACCAAAAGACATAAAATACCTAGGAATAAACCTATCCAGAGAGGTAAAATATTTGTCCTCTGAAAACTATAGAACACTTATGAAAGTAATTGAAGATGACACAAAGAAATGGAAAAACACTCCATACTCATGGATTGGAAGAACAAATATTGTTAAAATGTCTATACTACCCAAAACAATCCACACATTCAGGGAAATTCCTAACAAAATACAACCAACATTTTTCAAAAGAAGAAATTTTTAATTTTAATGAAATCCAACTCATTAGTTGTTTATTTTCATGAATTGTGAACTTTATATTATATTTAAAGATTAATTGCAAAAACCAAGGTCACTTTGATTTTCTCTTCTATTATTCCATGGAAATTGTATAGTTTTCTGTTTTACTTTTGGTCTATAATCTATTTTGTTTTAATTTTGCTTAATTGTATAAGGTCAGTCAGTTCTAGATTCATTCTTTTTTTCTTGTGGGTGTCCATTTGTTCCATATCATTTGTTGAAACAACTACCAATTTTCTGACAAATTGCTTTGCTCCTTTTTCAAAGGTCATCTGATTAAATTTGTGTGAGTCTATATCTGGGCTATTTTATTTCACTGACATAATTTGTCTATTTTCACCAATACCACTAGGTCTTGATTATTGGTGACTTATCAGTTGGTCAGTATCAACAAAGTAATTTGCTGGGAGTTAATTCAGATTGTATTTTCTTTTCTATTTTTTAACAGGATAATTTCCATTACTACTAATCAATGAATTAAATTGCAGATAATTTTTAAATAATTTCTTATAATTTTAATCCTTGACTGCTATAAACATGCTCCTTTTTAACATTTTCCTTCAAAAGGGCTAACTTATAACTGACATTCAAAATGGATGTTTATTTAAAGCATGCCTAATAAAAGAAGAACTTCTCAAACTATGATAGATGGAAAAGTAATATACTGGATCTTGAATTTTTTGTGATGGGAGTTCATAAATATTTGTTATTTTTGTGATTATATTACCAGTCACTATGATACTAGAAGTCCTTTCTGGAACTTCCAGGGAAGAAGCCTAGACTCTTTTCTGAAATTGTGCACTGGAAAGTAGTGTAAAATTGGACAAGTGGTTTGCCCTTCTTGATATAATTTTTTTCTCTAAAATGGGTATGCTTGTAACTGTTTTAAAAGTTTGGTGTAAAGATTAAATAAGACAAAATGGAGGTGGTTTAATACACAGTAATTGATTTTAAAGGATACCTTCCTTTTATCATCACATTTTCTCCTCATCTCAGTTTTTACTTTTACTCCTGGCCAAGAGGTGATTGGATTTTAAAGGCATACACTCTATGATAGTATCCACAGAAAATTTTAAATGGTGTATTGAGCATTTTGAAATTTCTTTGTTTTTAATCAGTAACTCAAAAAATTGATGTACACAGACACTTGATATGAAACAAAGTTGCAGTGGAATCATATCATATTAAAAGAGTTTGGAAACTGAGATTCAGAATCATACTGTGATCTAATATGCATGGATATGATGCATGGATATTATTCATATGATATAATATGCATGGGTATTATGTATGGGTATGATGTACAGTTTAAAGGTTTTATTATTTGATGTAACCTCATATATTCAAGAACAATGGCATGTTACTTTTTTATTAATATTGTTTTAGTAGAATATCATATTTCCTCCCAGTGTTATAGTCACCTCAGTACTCACTTTTGATTATATCTAGGCTAGAAGTAAAATACAAATGTTCTTAAAATCTATCAATAACCCATTTTAACTGTAGTCAGTAATCCTTGATTTTGGCTGTAGTTAGTTATCCTTTTTTTTTTATTTTTTTTAACATTTATTCATTTTTTTAATGTTTATTTTTGAGACAGAGAGAGACAGAGGATGAACGGGGGAGGTTCAGAGAGAGAGAGAGACACAGAATCTGAAGCAGGCTCCAGGCTCTGAGCTGTCAGCACAGAGCCCAACACGGGGCCTAAACTCAGGAATTGTGAAATCATGACCTGAGCCGAAGTCGGACGCTCAACCGACTGAGCCACCCAGGCGCCCCTGTAGTTAGTTATCCTTAAATACTACATAAAATCAGGCTGCCAGTGGCACCAATAATTCTGAGACACTAGAATAAAATTTTCTTATATTAATATCCATTCTATACCAAAAGCCATTTCTCACCGGAGTAACTTGATAGACTATTAAAGTAGTTTTGCAAGTGGCAATTCTAAATATAGTTTAATGATGCATCAAATGTTATACAACAAATCGTGCTAGAAATTTCACTAAAAATCAACTCTCTACAACAGATCATATTAAAATGGCTACATTTTAGGTCAAATATAGGATATCTTGGAAATTATACTGAAAATTGTATAGTGAGTGCATATACATTATTTTGCATAAAAATGAAACTGGATTATTTACCTGAGAAACACTAATTTGAAGCCTTATTGAGCATAGAAAAAAAAAGATTTTTCAACATAGAAAATAAAATCTTTCCACAGACTTTTAAAAAAATTCTTATTTTGTAATCATTATACGCAGAAAAGTGCAAAGAAATGTACAGTGAGATCTGCACATTCTTCATCCAGCTGCCTCCAACCAGTATTAACATCTTGCATAACCTAGTACAATAGCAAAACCAAAAAATTAACATTGGTACAAACCACAGAGTTTATTTGGATTTTACCAGTTATACCTGCATTTATTTGTGTTTATACTGTGTATAGGTCTATATGCAATTTTATCACATGTGTAGCTTTGTGTAAACACCACCACAACCGAGATTCTGAACTATACCATCACCACAAGTTTCCCTCATTCTATCCACTTCCTCAGCCATTCCTTCTCTAATACCTGGCAACCACTAATCAGTTCTCCATTTCTATATTATTTCTCAGATGTTATATAAATCAAATTATACAGTATGTATCCTTTTGAGGGTTTTGTTTTGCTTTGTTTTTTGTTGGTTGTTTTTTTTTTGTTTTTTTGTTTTTTTTTTTTTTTTTGGTCCTTGAGATCATTCAAGTTCGTTGGTGTATCATTTACTTCAATGCAATACTCCTTTGCAGAGAGGTATTCTATTCTATGGTATGGACATACCTGAGTTTAACCATTCATCCAATTAAGGGCATTGAGTAGTTTTCAGTTTGGGATTATTATGAATAAAACTACCATCATTGCTCAAATACTCGTTGCCTAAATCCATATGTTAAAACTGTTGGTGCTTCTGATTTTATACCTTGTTTGGAAGATGAGGAATAGTGCTGAAGCCAGTTATTCTACAACCAAGATACAGCTTCCAGAATGTACCACCCCTAGTTTCCCATCTGAGGCATTGCTACTTCCATTGAGGCTCTAAAAGAACCACTGGGAAAACTCACAAGCTCTAGTTCTTTCCCAGTCTGTGAGGGAATTTCTTGACTCCCTTCATATCTATTATTATCCCCCAAGGAAAACAGACTCTGGAAATAAAAAACCTAAAAGAAAAAGGCCAGTGAATTCACATTGTAAGCAACCCAGCTCCATGACAAGTAATAGAAAAATTCTCTGAGGTAAGAGAATTTAAACTTTAGAAAGGAAAATATAGAGATAATAAAATACAAACTATTTTCTCTATAAATTATTCTGTGGTACATGCACAATGAAAAAAAGTCAAATAATATTTTAAAGTACACAATGATTTTATGCCACCTTTAGTCTCATACTGCCCAAAGTTATTTTATTTATATATGTCTTCTTGTCACACTATCCTACAATATTACAATAAAGCCTTACAATAAAGGCTCAATAATATGTAATTTATCATTAGTATTATCTCCTAATAATAAACATGATGACAATATTATCAATCTAAGTAAAAGTTTTCCTTCAAAATATTATGTTTACTTTGGAAAACTGTAATCTCCAATATAATGTTCCCTTTATATAAAAGTTTGACATTTAAAACTTTATTACATCTAGAATATCTAAAAAATAAGGACCATATATAAAGGAAGCAATCCTCTCTAAATCTATATTGTAATACACATAATAATTCTATTTTCAATATATTATATTTATTTTATATATTTTTAGTTTTCTTAATGTTTATTTAATTTGAGAGAGAGCAAGAGACAGAGCACGAGTGGGGGAGGGGCAGAGAGGGAGACACAGAATCTAAAGCAGGCTCCAGGCTCTGAGCTGTCAGCACAGAGCCCGACACAAGGCTCAAACTCATGAACCGTGAGATCATGACCTGAGCCAAAGTTAGCTGCTTAACCGACTGAGCCACCCAGGCATCCCATATTCATTTTATACAACATAATTTATGTTCTGTAATTATTAAAGTATTAGTTTTTCACTTACATATTTATAATTATAGTCTATGATCATTAACTTATAAATTTTGTATTTCATTGTGTTAATTATAATTATTCTTTTTATAATGAAAAATATTTTTCATTACTTCATTATTTCAAATATTACGTTTTTGTAATTTTACTTCCTATGATTTCAACTGTGCTATAACTGGATTTTTCAGTATATATGCTTTGCAAAAATAAGCCATATTTACAAACCTACAAAACTGCATGAAAGTACAGTTACTGGAGGTGGTGTCATACTATTGCTTTGTTTTTTTAGTAATTTTTTTTTAGAGAGAGTGCAAGTGGGGGAGAGGGGCAGACAGAGAGAGAGAGAGAGAAAATCTTAGGCATGCTCCTTGCTCAGTACAGAGCCCAATGCAGGGCTCAATCTCATGACCCTGGTATCATGATCTGAGCCAAAATCAAGAGTCAAATGCTCAACGACTAAGCCACCCAGGTACCCCATTTTATTTTATTAAATTAATAACATAACAGGTATCTATAAAGTTGACTCATTTTATTACTAGCAATTATAAACTTGAACATATTCTGGAATCACTGAATATTTTGGCTGCAAAGCCAGAATTTATCCAGGAAAAAAAGTGATGTGGCCTTGATATTAATGTTTATAAATTTCTATGGTGAAATACTCTCAGTATGATCAATTTCAAGCAAAAAGACATTGCTAAAGGGGGATTTGTGTAGAGATGTGTACAAATGGCTCCTGTTAGCCTATGAATGTTAGTGCTTTCACACCACTACCTGGGAATCTTCTTGTGGAATTACCTTCAGAGTCTGTTACATGCTTTTGCAAGGAAATCAGTCTCATCGCTTTATAGTCACATTGTCTATGTAGACCATGATATTATCAGTCAGACTCTTCTAGTACTAGTCAAAATCTTAGGCTGTGCAGAAGTTTGGGCAAAATCCCAACCATCCACTCTAATTTCATAAGGCAAATATTTGCTATCCTTGTGAATATTTATGAAAATATCATAAACCCTAAAGTTGAAAAAAGAGAATTTTCAACAGTTACATGAAAAAACTGCGTTATTTAACTGATTAAAATTTTGTAAGATATATACAAATATATCAGTGTAAAGAAGAAAAGAAATTTGCTGAAGAGTTCATAAATAGTAAACATAATGTTTGACCTCATAGAAGAATATTGAACAAGAATGATAACTTTAAAATCACTCATACATGGAATTTAAGAAAAAAACAGATGAACTTAGGGGAAAAGAAGGAAAAATAAGGTAAAAAGAGAGAGGTAGGCAAACCATAAGAGACTCTTAAATACAGAAAAGAAACTGAGGGTTGCTATAGGGGTGTTAGGTGAGGGGATAGGCTAAATGAGTGATGGACATTAAGGGGGGCCTTGTTGGGATGAGCACTGGGTATACATGTAAGTGATTAATCACTAAATATTACTCCTGAAATTATTACAATATGTGTTAAATAACTTGGATTTAAATATAATTAATTTTTTTTTTAAACTACAAAAAATAAAATTAATGACAATTCCAAGAATATGACATTCTGGAAAAGGTAAAACTACACATACAGTAAAATAATCAGTGGTTGCCAGCAGACAGGTTAGAGGTCAGGGTTGACTAGATGAATACAGAGGCTATTTAAGGCAGTAAAATTATTCTGTAATGGTGGTTACAGAACGTTATACATTTGTCAAAACCCAAAGAAGTTTACAGCAGAAAGAGTAAAACTTAATATATACATATTGTTTTTAAATATCTAAGATATCACAATTCTCAAGAAGGAATGCAGACTGTGACAAAAGCATTTAACGGTATTACCGATGTATGAAACAACCTCACAGAAGGGATAGGGGAGGAGGAAATGCCCACCTGTGTAACTATGTCCAAAGTTATTTTATTTATATATATCTTCTTGAGTTGTGAGTGGTGTCTGTAAGGCCAAAGATAAAAGGAGCTGTGCATAAGCACTATCTAGTTGACAAAAAATTTTCCCATGGGAACATGAATTATAATATTGCTGTACACATATAGTAGAATGAGTGAAGACTAGTGAAAGTCACGTTTCTCAATATCTCTTCCCTTAGCATTTGCCTTTGTGTTAAAAAAAAAAACTTTAACTGAATTGGTCATTAAAACTTGATTATTATTAATCTGTTTCTAAATCACACATTCTAAATTTATATCCATGTGCTAAAAACAACAAAAAATTGATTTTTTTTCATGGTTTTCTGTATTTTCTAGTTCAATCTGCGATTCAGCTTGAACATTTGTATCCATATGTTATAATTTCTCATTTCTGTAGTTTTATCTTTATGAAAAATTTTCCCAATGTAAGAAAAGTTTACATTTGACTTTGTAATATTAATTTATGCTTATGTCATGCTATAATTCTTTAGGCAAAACTATTTGTTATTTTAAAAACATAAATTGAATTTAATGATAACATTGTTAATACTTCAATTTATATGGAAAACTGTTGGCAGGGAAATAATTTGTGACCAATATCATAAATCTGCATCAATTTTTTATTGTTAAGATAACCATTTAAATAAGGAAGAGCCCATGAAACTGAAACACGAAGGATGTTGAATGAACTCAATTTCAGAAAGAGCAAAATGCTATGTTTGAAATTACACTGTTATGTTTTGCAAAGGTTAAATGAGCCATTTCTAAATGGTTCTTAGAAGATACATGAGAAGAGTTCTGATAAATAATAGAGAATACTTTAAACAGTAACTGAAAATTAATTTACCAAGTGCTGTGTGATGAAGGAAGGTGGAGGGGATCCTAATAATTTTGGCTATTAGCAATAAACTAGTAGGTTAATTTCTCATTGAATTTCAGAGTTGTCTCATTAATATCTTAATTAAATACATAATGGAATTTGATGAGGCATGATCAGGTTTTATATCAAGATGTTTTTCTATGCACAATTTGAAAAATTGAGGAAGAAAGGTTCATTTGAAATATGATCTATTAAAAATATTAGACTACTTGGGAACGAACCATTCAATCCTCAGCACACTGGCAGCCGTATTTATTCTTTTCCTTCCTGTTCCTTCTTGATTATTTGAGACACTATAATCTCTTCAGTTTAAACACAGCACTTTGAGGGTTTCAATGCATATATTTTCATTGAGGAATATAGAACAAAGTTTTCAGAGTTTGGCCAACTCAAAGCTGATTCCTGACCTACATTACCTACTACCTGCATAAGCTTGGTCAAGGTCACCACTTCAGTGCTAGTGACCACATTGACCTTAAAAGGAAAAACTGCCTTAGCTTAAGCTTTATCCTCTATTACAGTTTCCACTTCCTGACCCAGTCCAATTATAGTATTCATCACTATCTGAGGTCTCCCAGGACTTTATGAGAATTTTTGGAGTTTAAGTCATAGTGTATATAGTGATACAGAAAAAACACTGGATTTGAAGCAAGTTAATATTTTTTTCAGGTTGACCACAGTAACCTGAGCTATTTGGAGTACAAATGAAGATCAAGTAGCAAATAAACACTACAGTCAGAGCTCCAGAAGAAATTTATATCTTGCCAGTGCTTCTGAGATTTGAAATGCAGAAGTGAGGCATAGACCTCTCTTTGTCTGGAGCAGTTATGATGATATGCAGTGTGCAGTGGGACTGTGGGGCAACTTTGACTATAAACTTCCAGAGAATTTTTGCAGATCCCTAGTGTTTGTTTGGAGCAGTGGTTTCCTGTCATTTGGATAGCTACATTCAGCCACAGGATATAATCCAAACTGCCTGGCTTTTGGTCTTCTAGTTCTTCAGGTTGTTTTATAGGCTTATAATTAACACTATAAAATTCATTTGTTTCTAAAATACCCAGTATGATTCTTTTTTATTTTCCTTAACTGAAATATACATGTAAAATGAATCAAAGTGCATAAATACATTTTGTGGAGGTTTCCAAAAAGTAATTTTGACATACTGTTTAAATATGTTATTACTAAAAAGTTAGAAGACAAAGCCTTTGGAATCAGGCAAACTGCAGTTACAATACTGGTTCCACCAAGTTATGCCATTTTTAATCATCTGTTGGCTCTTCGTATTCCTAGCCACATCTTTTAAAGAACAACAAGTTCGGATCCTAATAAAGTCATTTTTTTCATTAACCATACCTTAGTGACATATCTAAAAACTCATCAGCAAATCCAAGGTCACCTAAGTCTTCTACTGTGTTTTCTTCTAAATGTTATATAGTTTCATATTTTACATGAAGACCTGTAATCCATCTTGAGATAATTGATTTGAAAGATGTAAGATCTGTGTCCAGGTTCTTTTTCTTTTAAATATATGGATATATAGTTATCCCAGCAAAATTTGTTAGAAGGCTATCCTTTGTCCATTTTATTGCCATTGTACCTTTGTCAAAAATCAATTGATCAAATTTATTTGGGTCTGTTTCTTGGATCTCTGTTCTGTTCAATTAGTGTCTATTTTTCTGCCAATACCATATTTCTTTTTTCATACTGTCTTGATCATGGTAGATTTATAGTAAGTTTGAAATTGAGTGTTCCTACAAATTTGCTTTCCTTCTTAAGTATTGTGTTGGTTATTCTATATCTTTTATATTTCAATATAAACTTTAGAATTATTGTGTCAGTATGTACAAAAGAGCTTGCCGAGCTTTTAATCAGGATTGTGTTGTGCCCGTAGCTCAATTTGCCAAAATTTTCATTTTAGTAATATACAATTTGTAAATCTACAAACATGGGATATATCTCAATTTGTTTAGATTTTCTATTTCTTTCTCAATGGCATGTAGTTCTCTTCATATTGATCTGTAATTTTTATTTTAGATTTTATATATTGATTTTCTGTGATATTTTAAATGGAATTTTTAAAGTTTCAAATTTGAATGTTCATTGCTGGTATAAAGAAAAACAATTGGGCTTTATATAATGTTATTTTATCCTATGACCTGGCTTAACTAGTTTCAAAAACTTTTTGGTCTGTTCTTTAGAATTTTCTTCATAGGCAATCATCTGCAAACAAAGACAGTTTTCCTTTTTGCTTTCTGGGATGTATACACTTGATGTTTTTTCTTGTTGTATTTCCCTAACTGTGAAGTCCAGTACAATATTGAGTAGATATAGTAAGAGGAAATATCCTTGCTTTATTAATAATCTTAGGAGGAAAACATCTAGTTTCTCACCATTAAATTTGACCTTAGATGTAAGATTTTGTAAATTATTTTATTGATTTGAGGAAGTTCCCTTTTATTCATAGTTTACTAATAGTTTTTACCATGGGCGTTTTCTTAGTTTATTTGAGCTGTCAAAATACCATAGACTGGGCAGCTTATAAATAATAGAAATTTATTTCTCACAATTGTGGAGTCTGGGAAGTCCAAGAGCAAGGTGCCAACAGATTCTGTGTATAGTGAGAACCCACTTCTTTGTTCATAGATGGCCTTCTTGATGTGGATAAGGGAAGAGAGCTTTCTGGAGTCTCTTTTATAAGGACATTAATCCCATTCATAAGGTCTCCTCTCTCATTATGTAATCACTTCCCAAAGGTTCCCTCTTCTAACATATCATCACAGTGGGGTTTAGGATTTCAACATGTGAATTTTGGAGAGACATAAACATTCAGTCCACTGTTGGTATGTTTTGGATTTTGTGCAAAGAATTTTCTGTGTATATTGATATGATCATATGATAGTTTTTTCTTGTTCAGCCTTTAATAAGGATGATTTCATTGATTGAATTGCTAATATTGAATCAGTTTGCATACCTAGGATACATTCCACATGGGCATGGTGTATATAATTCTTTTTATTTTTGAGGAAATATATATGCTAATATTTTTTGAAGATTTTTGCAGTAATGTTCATGGGAGATATCAATCTTTACTTTTCTTCCTGTATGATGCCTTTATCTGATTTTCTTATTAAGGTAATGCTTACCTAATAGAATAAGCTAATGAATTCTCCCTCTGCTTTTATATTCTGAGAGAGATTGTACAGAATTAATATCATTTCTTCCATAAATGTTTAGTAGAATTCACCAGTGAAACCAGGGAAATTTGGACCTGATACTTTCTCTCTTTTTTTTTTTTACATGGTTTTTATTATCTATCAGTGCTTTTGATAGGATATCTGAGTCTTTCTAGAAATTTGTCTATTACATCAAATTTATCAAATTTGTGAGCACAGAGGTTTTTTTGTAGTATTCTTTTTATTACCCTTTTAACATCAGTGAGATCAGTAGTGAGAACCCCTCTTTTATTTTTAATATCGGTAATTTGTATCTTCTCTTTTTCCCTATTTGCCATAGGTGATGTTTTATCAATTTCATTCACCTATTTTTAGTATCAGTTTGAGATATTGTTGGTTTTCTTTATTGTTTTCCTTTTTTTCAATTTTCTTGATCTTTGCTCTATTTTTTTATTAATTTTCTTCTAATTGCTTTTGAATTTAAATTGCCTTTCTTTTTCTAGTCCTCTAAAGTGGAAACTTAAAGTATTTTATGTTACCTTTGTAAATCTAAAAAAATAAATCTGAATTCCCAAACACAATTAGCCAATAAATTTTAGATAAGGGGTTGTATAAAGATATGTTAACAATTATTTAGAGAAAAAATACAATTATTTCTATCAGTCTTTTCATTTTAATACCTTTTTGCACACAACAACTTTCTTGTACTTTGGCTCATAAATTCTTGATTAGCTTATTTCGTACAATAGTTTTTCTAATATTTCTTTAAGAGTACATGGCTTTTCCTTCCCCTCATCCATTGTCTTCCTTCTCTGGTTACAGTTCTCATTTGTCAAGTATAGATACATCTGGTAATATCTCCCAAAACTGTTTTTTCTCTTGTTTTATTTTTGAATTTTATCCTAAAAAATCTCATTCATTCAGTTTCTGCTCACTATTTAGCTATATCCATTCAGGTGCTTAGGAAATTTATTGGCTTTGGGATTTTAATTATCATATTTTACCCTTCTAGGTCTCTATTTCTACTTTGCACTCATAATCAGACAGCTCATATTTGATGGAAAGAAAGTAATTTTTATCCTTCTTACACTATCAGCTGTGCTTATCTTAAAGTATCCTCCATGACCTATTATCTTTGTTTAGATATTAGAATTTCATTTGTTTAATTCTCTCTGATATTTTTCTCCCTGTGTTGGTATTCAATGAATCAATCATGATTCTAGCTTATGTGTACACATAAGTAATTGCATTCCTTATTTCCTTACTATGAATAATTCATCCAGCGATTATAGCACCCTTCTAATAATAATGCAGAAAAGATGATATGTGTTGTGGGTTGGGTTTACCAGTGTTTTATCTTTTTAGAGATGCCACCCTGCTTCTCTGACACCAGAGCCTCTTACCTACATAGGCAATAAGCAGTGTCACTACTGAAACAAGTTAATATAAATAGGGAATGTGTAGAGATTGAACACTCTATGTGCTCATAATGAGTTTTATGACTGCAGAAGTTTGCTCTTTAGAGTATCTTTGCATATTTACCACATCACCTCAAATGAATGACTCAAATTGATTCCATACTAGTTAAATCTGGTCTTGCAACTTTCCTGCACTTACTGTTTTCTCAAAAGCACATTTGCAAGTCTTCTCCATTGGTTTTTGACCTTAATTTCTCCCAATATTTAACATAATCTCTTCGTTTTTTCAGAGATTCCTCAAAATTACCATCAATGCCAATTTTAATTGGCTATTTTAATTCCAAAATTTATTCTTAAAATATGTTTCTGTCCATGTAATGTGATTTAGGATTAGATTATGTTGTATGTGCTCAGTTTTGCCATCTTAACTTAGGGGTATTACATGTTACTTACACAAAGAAAACTGATATGACTTAATTACAAATAATATATTAAATAGCAAGTGAGCCTAGTTTAAGGAGAACAACTGAAATTGAAAATATTAGACTAACAAGGACATAAATGTGTAATTACTTAGATCAGTTCCTGAACGTTAGAAACATACATCTGGTGGACAATTTAAGAGTGTTTTTTAAAAAAAATGATAATGCTTGAGATGAATTAAATAGTGCTTTAAGATTTCAAGTGTGCTTGAAGAAGATGCAAAGTATATCATAGGGAAGATAGTCAATAATACTGTAATATCATTGTATGATGACAAATGGTGACTACAATTATTGTAGTTAGCATTGAGTAATGTATAGAATTGTCTAATCACTATGTTGTACATCTAAAAATAATATAATATTGTATGTAAACTATGCTTCATAAAAACTCCATACGTGGAATTATAGAAACACAACAGATGAACATAGGGGAAGGGAAAGAAAAGTAAGATAAAAACAGAGGGGGAAAACGATAAGAAACTCTTAAATGCAATGTACAAACTGAGGGTTGCTGGAGGGGAGGAAGTTGGGGGATGGGTTAAATGGGTGATGGACATTAAGGAGGGCACTTTTTGGGATGAGCACTGGGTGTCACATGTAAGAGATAAATCACTAGGTTCTACTCCTGAAGCCAAGACTACACTGTATGTTAACTAACTTGAATTTAAATAAATCAAAAAATGAATAACAAAATTTAAAAATCCTTTATTTAATACTTAGAAATAAAACAAATGATTACTTTAAAAAGGGTTTAAATGTGCTTAATAAGAAATTGACAAAAAGAAAATAATTTTTCATGTGGAAAAGCAAATTGATAATTTGAAGTAGACATGTATTATTTAGGATCAAGGAAAATCTTTAAAAATAACTCTATAGTAGAAACTGAAAAAAGAGCAATCACAGAAAGCGTTATCTAAGGGACCTACTATTCATTTATATATCTAAGTTCGCAAGCAATATCAAACACCTGCCATGTTTCAAGCCCTTGGCTCTGAACTAGTGAAGAACAAAAATGTAAGACCCAACCTTTTCTTTTAAAATGTTACCATGGAGTGCTTGATACAGGCAAAGAATTCAGTAAAGCCCAGTGTGAAATTTTTCATAATAAAGATAGGCAAAAGTTGCTCTAGGATTATAAAGGTAGATCAAATAGGAGGGGCATCTAACCAACCACCGTATTTAGGTGGAGAATAAAAATAATGCTTAACATAAATCTGGGGGGAAAAAGAGGACTGTTACAGGAGCTATTAATACAAAGTCTCTCAGGAGGAAAGAAGTAGATTCCATGAAAAGCAAATAATTCTTGAACAACTTCCAGTTTATAAACGAAACTCAAAATATCACAAAAATTGCCTATCCTTATTTAAATTCAGAATACAAAGTTCAAAAAAACTTATCAAATATCTAGATTTTTAGAGCTTTAAGGCCTAAATGAGCATGGTGACTGCAACTGAAGTATTTAGAAAATCATTGGTCTTATTATAACATCTTTCAATAAAGTAATTTTTAAATTTTTTTAATGTTTTTATTTATTTTTGAGACAGAGAGACAGAGCATGATCAGGGGAGGGGCAGAGAGAGAGGGAGACACAGAATCTGAAGCAGACTCCAGGCTCTGAGCTGTCAGCACAGAGCCTGACGTGGGGCTCAGACTCATGGACTGTGAGATCATGACCTGAGCTGAAGTTGGATGCTCAACCAACTGAGCCACCGAGGCACCCCAATAAAGTCATTTTTAAAAGCAAAATTTTGTGACATGTTGAGCCATTTCTCCCTACTTTAAGGACAAATGAGTAGTTTATCTTTTTCCTTAGTTTTGTTTTGTTTTTCTTTTTGCCAGAATTTCATGTCTTTTTAGACCCATTCTTTCAAGCTTGAGAAGTTACATTTTACACATCAACTAGACATTCTTCTGATGTTATTAGAAACCTAGATATGCAATACTAAGAATTAACATGTAAGATAAAGTTAAATATACTATGAAGAAAACATAGAAGAAAACATAGAAGAAAAAAAGAAGGGCTCCTATGTGAAGCAAAGCCAACAAATTTCCATTCTCATTTCTTACTGTTCTTCAGAAGTATCATAAATTTCTGTCATGTGTAATATCCTCTTCTATCTCTAAAACTATGTGGGGCCTCTTCCTTTCAAAATAGTCTTTCTACCTTTCCAATCATATAAAGCACATACATTCACTCTAAAACATCATTAGAAGAAGTAACTAATTACATAATTATATAATGTATATTATATATTATGTCAGGGGAGGTCAGGGACATACATTTATAGGTATTTAAAACAAAAAATAGTGTTGTCTCCAGATGTCGTTATTCTTACTGTTTTTGTTAGGTCAAACCACAATGCTTTCAAGGATTTTATTCCCCAAAGTAAAAATGTATTTTGCGGTACAAAGTTCTGTGATATAACATTTAAAAAGTTAAGTAAGGAGAACAATAATACTGTTAGGAGGGATACAGAGTGTAGGTATTCACAAACTATGAAGAAAACCCAAATCTACATCTGAAAATGAGGTCAGGTGTTTTGCCAGTAGGACCAATTCTAGTCACAGTATCCTCTAATCATTGCTTATTCCTGACAATTCACATCTGCTGACAAAAGTGGATGTTTATCCTTTTCTTCATAGTTTTGTTCCTGATCCATGGTCCCAAATACTATTTCGTAATTTGAAAAATACAGCCATCCTTTGATTGGAAATTTTGCAGAACTATGTGGATACATATTATATGAAAAAAGAAATCTGGCTAACTGAATTTTAGTGGTTTGATGAGTGGTATTTGCTCTTCTTTCCTTAAACAAGAACAATTCTTAAAAAAAAAACTCATATATTCCAAAACCAGACAAAGACCCCACTAAAAAGGAGAACTATAGACCAATTTCACTGATGAACACGGATGCAAAAATCCTCAACAAGATATTAGCCAACTGGATCCAATAATACACTAATAAAAATTATTCACGACAACCAAGTGGAATTTATACCTGGAATGCAGGCTGGTTCAATGTCCACAAAGCAATCAATGTAATTCATCACATCAGTTAAAGAAAGGACAAGAACCCCATGATCCTCTCAATAGATGCAGAGAAAACATTTGACAAAATACAGCATCCTTTATTGATAAAAACCTTCAAGAAAGTAGGAATAGAAGGATTATAGCTGGAGAACATAAAAGCCATATATGAAAGACCCAACGCTAATATCATCCTCAATGGGGAAAAACTGAGAGCTTTCCCCCAAAGTCAGGAACAAGACAGGGATGTCCACTGTCGCCACTGTTATTCAACATAATATTGGAAGTCTGAGCCTCTGCAATCAGACAACACAAAGAAAAGGCATCCACATTGGCCAAAAGGAGGTCAAACTTTCACTCTTCGCAGATGACATGATACTCTATATGGAAAACCCAAAAGATTCCACCAAAAAACTGCTAGAACTGATTCATGAATTCAGCAAAGTTGCAGGTATAAAATCAATGCACACAAATAGGATACATTCCTATACACCAACAATGAAGGAACAGAAGAGAAATCAAGCAATCGATCCCATTTACAATTGCACCAAAAACCATAAAATACCTAGGAATAAATCTAACCAAAGAGGTGAAAAATCTATACACTGGTAACTACAGAAAGCTTATGAAAGAAATTGAAGAAGACACACAAAAAATGGAAAAATATCCCATGCTCCTGGATAGGAAGAACAAATATTATTAAAATGTCAATACTAGCCAAAGCAATTTACATATTCAATGCAATCCCTATCAAAATAACACCAGCATACTTCACAGAGCTAGAACAAACAATCCTAAAATTTGTATGGAACCAGAAAAGATCCTGAATAACCAAAGCGATCTTGAAAAAGAAAACCAAAGCAGGAGGCATCACAATCCTGGACTTCAAGCTGTATTACAAAGCTATAATCATCAAGACAGTATGGTACTGGCACATGAACAGACACTCAGATCAATGGAACAGAATAGAGAACCCAGAAATGGACCCACAAATGTGTGGCCAACTGATCTTTGACATAGCAGGGAAGAATATCCAATGGAATAAAGACAGTCTCTTCAGCAAGTGGTGCTGGGAAAACTGGACAGCGACATGCAAAAGAATGAACCTGGACAACTTTCTTACACCATACACAAAAAATAAACTCAAAATGGTTGAAAGACCTCAATGTAAGACAGAAAGCCATCAACATCCTTGAGGACAAAGCAGGCAAAAACTTCTTTGATCTTGGCCACAGCAACTTCTTACTCAACACGTCTCCAGAGGCAAGGGAAACAAAAGCAAAAATGAACCTACTGGGAGCTCATCAAAATAAAAAGCTTCTGCACAGCAAAGGAAACAATCAGCAAAACTAAAAGACAACCGACAGAATGGGAGAAGATATTTGCAAATGACATATCAGATAAAGGGTTAGTATCTAAAATCTATAAAGAACTTATCAAACTCAACACACAAAAACCAAATAATCCAGTGAAGAAATGGGCAAAAGACATGAATAGACACTTCTCCAAAGAAGATGTCCATATGGCCAACTGACACATGAAAAAATGCTCAACATCACTCATCATCAGGGAAATACAAATCAAAACCACAATGAGATACCACCTCACACCTGTCAGAATGGCTAACATTAACAACTCAGGCAACAACAGATGTTGGCAAGGATGCAGAGAAAGAGGATCTCTTTTGCATTGCTGGTGGGAATGCAAGCTGGTGCAGCCACTCTGGAAAACAGTATGGAGGTTCCTCAAAAAATTAAAAATAAAACTACCCTACGACCCCGCAATTGCACTACTAGGTATTTATCTAAGGGATACAGGTGTGCTCTTTTGAAGAGGCACATGCACCCCAATGTTTATACCAGCACTATCAACAATAGCCAAAGTATGGAACCCTTTTTTCTAATAAAAGTGATTCCATTCATGAGGGCTCTGCACTCATAACTTAATCCTTTCCCAAAAGTCCCACCTCCTAATATCATTATCTTTGGGAGTTAATACTTTTCGAGGGACACATTCAGACCATCGCAATGAGGGTACTGTATAAATGTATCCCAGGCTGAGTTATTAGCATATTATTTTAATAGTTATTTTAGCTGAAGACATTTTATGTTTATTCTTAAGAAGTATGGAATGGCATAATTTGGACCATTATTTCCAAAAATGTTTAAAGTGATAATAAAATAGTAGACAGGACTAAAGTCAGATACCTTGATTAAAAGCCACTTTACATGATTGTTTAGAAATAAGTGAATCCCTTAAACTATGTGTGTCTGTTTCTTCAACCATGATTTGGTAATACCATTTTGCTCACAAAATGTGGTATCAACATAAATAGAGGATTCAGGGGGAAAACATTTTGAAAACCAAACCAAAAATACACACAAATATCCAAAAAGACTTTGTTGGAGGACAAAGTTGGATTAAAAATAACCCAGTGATGATATTTCAACTAGATTATTACATGTGAAAAAATAACTCCCCTTCTTAGATCACATGATAGATAATTCTAGGCTGTTATTATCAAGAGAGGGTAATTGGGTAGTATTTTAGTCTGCTCAAGTTGCCATAACAAAATACCATTAACTAGGTAATCTAAACAACAGAAATTCATTTCTCACAGTTCTGGAGGCTGGGAAGACCAAGATCAAGGTGTTGAGAAGTTCAGTTTCTAGTCAAAGTTCTCTTCCTGTTTTATAGACTGCTGTTTTCTGGGAGTGTCCTCTCATAATGATGAGAAGCTCTTACATCTCTTTTTATAAAGGTACTAATCTCATCATAAAAGCCCAACCGTCATGAACTCATTTAAACTTACATCCCAAAAGTCCCATCTCTAAATACCATCACACAGTGGGGTTAGGCTTCAACATGTGTACCTGGGGGAGGACACAGTTCAGTCCATAGCAGGCAAATTGATCTTATCAATTAGTGTGTGTGTGTGTGTGTGTGTGTGTGTGTGTGTGTGTGTGTAGTTGAAAGAGGTACTTTTTTGATTGTATGTTTGTTATCTCTTGCACTTAGACTATTTCTTTAAGTCACTGAACCCAATATCTGCTCTTCACTGCAATTATAATATAAAGTAACATAGTTTCTTAAATTGTATCTAAGTTTCCTCCTCCCACCACATCTCAGTAAAATGGAAGCTGTCTAGATTATTTTACTTAATTGTACTTCTAATACTGTTTTCCAGGAAGAAATTGACAACTATCTAAAATATGCAATTATCACTTTAATTTTAACAAAATTTCTATGTTATTCTGGAATGATCAACAGAATTATGATTATGTAAAATAGAAATTTTTTTTAAAGTTAAGCACACTGATTCTACTAACTTATGTCAAAACATTTCTCACTAGTTTTAACAGGGACTTTTTTTCCCTTCTTAATCTCAAAGTCATAAAAATTGTATTATAAGTTTAGTTATTAATTAAATTCCAATAAAATAGTGTTTATTTTATCCAGTTGGTGCTATAATCATACCCATAGAATTGAAAAACAGTCCTTCTGCTTATAATATAATAAAAAACAAAATGATATAATGCAAGCAGTATAGCTAGAAATGAGAAGTGGTTGATTATTGATTACTTGATTAACATGAAAGATGAAATAGAAATAAAATCTAATGTAATGAAATGTAAGTAATGAATGCTAATTATTTTTCTACTGTATATTCCCTTCCCCATAATTATACAGAGAAAGATAAATAGAGTTAGCAATAGAGATAAAAATTGAGTAGAATTTGCTGCAGATTGCTTCTTATCAAATAGTGATTCTTAAACTAAAGTCAAAAGATCTGTGGCTCATTGAGAATTTACTTTAATATATTAAGCATATTTTACTATGTGTTAAAATTTGATGAAAATTTTAAACAAGATGTATAACATACTCATATCATATGAATGGTTACCCTAAAGCTCTTTTATCACAATTTCAGCATTTAACTTTATTTATACAGTCACCTTCGTGTCATATACTACTATTTCAATTCCCATTATCTATTGAGAAAAAAATGATAGCAACAAAAGAAGGAACGGGAGAGTGAAGGATTTACATCATGATAGGGCTGACACAGACCTGCCTTGTAATGCACTCAGGTTCTGTCTCCCCACATTACTGTTCCCTTGACAACTAAAGAGCTTAAAGGTCTTCCACTGTGTAAGTGAGGGGGATAGAAATGAGCACTGTACCTTTATTGAAGCCGAGTGTTCACTTGCACACATTTGCCCTATAAGGTAACATAATATAAAAGATTGTCAGGACATTGGGAATGTGGAATTTCTGGGTCAAGGTGATCAGTGAATATCTGTGGCAGTCTTAGTATCTTGTGTAGATAAAGGATTTTTTTTAAGTAGATGATATCTGAGCTCCTAACATATTGAGATAATGATGCCATATTTACTGTATCTTGTGCCTTCTAGCTTTCTATAAAACTAAGTAAATGTGATATTATGTCCTATTGGTATCAATTGATGACCAACTCAAACTTGCCACCATAGCTGTGTTGTCACTTAGAGGTTTTGGGTTTTGTAGAATATAGTGATGGAGAGATGTTGTGAAATTCTGATGAAAAGGTGGTTCCTAAACAGGTGCTTTTTTTTAACCCATGGTTTTACCCACCATTTTATGGGCAAAATGCTCTGTAACAAATTACCAATGGTATATCTTGCAAATGGAGCACAAATGACAGGGATTTCTGCTTTAGAGAATTGCTGAAATGTGAATCTAAAGCCAAATGAGGAAGCAATCAGCTGATAAAATTATTTGATTACCTCTTAAAACTTCCCTCATGAAACTGAAACCTCTTGGAGGAAAAGGACATAACATAGGTAATGAAGGAACTGGCTTTTTCCAGGTGTTTTAGATGAAAATAGATCCAAATTCTAAGCCAAAAGCCATGTTGGAGATGTGGGAGAATGTTGTGCTTCATCCTGATGTTCTCCCCTTTAACTGTTCGTTCTTAAATGAATCACTCAGAGACAAATGGGATGGACAGATAATTCCAGAAAGCAGGGGCTGTGGTATAAAAGAGGTCAGCCATTTTGCTGAAAAATCTTTTGGTAAAAATGCCTAAGGAATTCCTACCTCCCTTAGTTGTGGATCAGTTGACTTAAGGCAGTTATTTTATCTCTGGACACTGAAGGATGAAAAGGAATGTTTATTATGAATGTTAGTCCACAGCGTTCTGTATTGTTTGGTGTTATCAATGACCAGTAAAGTAATAGTCATACCTTTTTAGTGCAGATTGGAGGGAGAAAATTCTGTGTAAAGAAAGGAAACTTGAAGTAGTCTCACTGGCTGTGAAATGGAATAGCTCCACAGAAACTGTAGAAATGTCAGTAACAACAGCATCCTGAACTGCCTTGGGAAATTTACAGATAGAAAAATAACAATGTAGAAATACTCACTTTTGGTATCACCTTTAATTGACTGTAAGAGTGGAATAGATGTGATGTATGTGTGGGTGGTCTTTCTAATACCAGCTTACATGTAAATGTTGGGTAAGTACAGCCTCTTCTAGATTTTAACTGGACAAGCCAAAAGGAGATCTTAGAATTGCCCAAATAGTATCAAATATTAAGCAATACTAGATTCAGAAAAGACAACAGAAACAAATTACCATTGATTAAGAAATGGAAGCTGGGGTGATAGTCTTCATTCTTCTTTCTATAGTAGCATGGACTGCCTCAGGAGAAATTTAGAATGCTCTTATAGACTGACTGTTGCCTGTCATGGGTTTGAAAATATATCTCCCCATCCCCAAGTCCAGGAGAAAAACACCACTGTGCTTTTCACACAAAATGCATGCATATAGTATTTCTATTGTCATTGTGACAGTTTAAACATTTTGAGTACTTGATTACAGATAAACATTTGTTACTGATGTTTCTTAAGTTTTAGTTAAATGGTTCTGTTTATAAATTTTTCTGTTTTTTTTTTTTGGTGTGAAATTCCAGCACTTGTGTGATCAACTTGATTACTCAGTTACTGTTTTTCATTCAGTGATAGAAGTGTGCATGCCTTAAAGATGGTTCTACATTTATGAATTAGTGAACTATAGTGCAGGAACAGACGATAATCTATCTGGGTTATTATGTATCTTCACCATTAGAAAAAATCTAATACAGGATTCTGTTACAAAGCTCATTAATCAACTGAATAAATTAATCTAATCTTGATTTTCAGCTGACTGGTGTCTGTGCAAATTGCTATGGGTCATTGTCATAAGGCTGTAACTTTTGTTCTCTAAGTCAGATTTTCAAAATGACTCATTCAGGATACTGCTTAGGACAAGTAATTTATTGTTTCTAAAACTCATATGTCAGTGTTGCCAGTAGCTGTAAGGAAATTTATTGAATTATGGAATCTTTAAGAAATTGAGTATCAGTCTTCTGCACACTGTTTCAATCATTTCATTAAAACATATAGGAAGGTTAAGAAAATTACTGTGTATGATATCATTATGCTTTATATAAAGGACTTGAGATAGTTATCCTTCCTTTACCTCTTTAGCTAACCTGGTACAGGAAAGTGATACAATAAGAGAGACAGCTCACCACAGAAGCATGGCTCCAGTAGATGGTACTAAAAGGACAAAAGCAATTATTATGTAAATCCATATATCCTGAAATAAGAACCTGTCCACATACACCTAAACATCTTACGTTGCCATTTTGTGACTGCTTTTCTCTTGAAATATGACCTTGCCTTTCATTTTAGATCAATTTGATCTGTATAATGGTCCTAGTGAATACAGAAAAGGGATATGATTGAGCACTACACCATGATATTTATTCAGAGTATGAAAACCACATCCCATGAGAGTTGATGGCTCTGTTTATTGATTAAAATATCTTGTACACATTTCCCTAGTATCTCAAAAATGTAATAATGAGTCCAATGTGAGTAAGCCAATACATTCTTTCATGATTTCTTCTCTTTTTCATTGCATATTTTAAGAACATTTAGTTGGAATGGAAGATCAGATAATCTGTGAAAGCTGCCAGTTTCACATTTAGTCACAATTTTCTAGAGGGATATGCCAACCTGATTGATCTTTGAAATTAAAGGTAAAATTGTTTAGTATAGCACATTTACAGTTCAGGTGTAAGCAAATAGTGAGGTCTGGATATGCCTGGCAAACTAAAGGTACAAGTCACCAAATATGATTTATATCAGGGCTAAGAAGTTTACTGAAATCCAGTTATATTGTGAATCTGAAAACACTTTGACAGGGGAGAGAAGATGCTGAGTTAATTATGATGTTTGTTGTCCAGACAGTAGCTTGTTCTACTGCACTGGACTCATGCTTGAGGCCTTTATGAAATGTATTTGTGGAAGGAAGAAATAGAACTAAGTACATCAACAATGAAGAGACTTAATGCAGAGCTCTGAGTTTGATCTATGACTACATAGATATCAACAGTGACATCAAGAGGAACAAAATATTTCAAATCAGAATTTATGCATAAATAATTTTTAAACCTTTATAATTTTGTAAGCTTTTCTGGTATTCTTAATTGTGGGTAATATTTGCTGCTAATGCTTCTTAAGTTGTAAATGCATAATCCCCTTTACATATATTAGATACAGAAATTCATGAAATTCTGCAGAAATTTCTAGGACCATAGAAGAAAAAAAAAAAAGAACAGAACGTATAGAGATGTATTTTACAAATAAGGTATAGATAGGCACATATCATCCTTTTTTTTTCAATATATGAAATTTATTGTCAAATTGGTTTCCATACAACACCCAGTGCTCATCCCAAAAGGTGCCTTCCTCAATACCCATCACCCACCCTCTCCTCCCTCCCACCCCCCATCAACCCTCAGTTTGTTCTCAGTTTTTAACAGTCTCTTATGCTTTGGCTCTCTCCCACTCTAACCTCTTTTTTTTTTTTTCCTTCCCCTCCCCCATGGGTTTCTGTTAAGTTTCTCAAGATCCACATAAGAGTGAAACCTCACGCCAGTCAGAGTGGCCAAAATGAACAAATCATCCTTTTTTTAATAGCCAAAGGGAAAATAATAATGATCTTAATCTGATAGAGAAAGAAAAAGAAAGAAAGAAAGAAAGAAAGAAAGAAAGAAAGAAAGAAAGAAAGAAAGAAAAAAAGAAAGAAAATAGCTTTGACATCTCAGAACCTCAGAAGCTTGTAGTTCAGCAGGTGAGATTGGTTGGATAAGGTTGTCCTTGACTCATGCCTTTTGGACTGGTAATCAATGACTGACAGGAGAAGCCATGCTCATGAGTACATGTAAGATGCCCCAGAAATATTTATAGGATTATTTTGAGAGACTGTAGTTCTTATATCTGAGGTTATAGGAAAGAGGCTGTGACATCCTGGTTAATCCTATTATGAAACCCTATCTCTAAACACAGGTCAGGAGGCCTGAGAAAACTAGATTGTACTTAATCATTGTGGGAGGAAAAAAAAAAATCCTCTCCTGGTTCTCCAGAAAATCTCACATTAAAAAAAAAAAAAAAAAAGTCCTTTTTTTCAAAAAAAAAAAAAATTCTTCATGATTACTTGTATCTACAAGCTGCTGGGGCAGATAATGGCTGGCCCATTTAATCCTTCATTAGTTTTTGCCATCCTAATTTAACTGTTCCTAAACATATTGGTTAGGCATATTGCAAGGCATTTAGAAACCTGCTTTAGAAACAGTTTTAGAAAAGTTTTACACATATTTAGGCCTCATTAATAAACAACTTTCTCCTTACAGGTTGTCACCCAGCATTAAAGAAAACCCAGAAATTAATGGAAGGGCTGACTGTAATGCAAAATAGCTGAACCTGAGTCGTTAACAAAGGTAAGAATAGATTATGATTAATTTAGCTGCTTTTTTCTTTTTTACCTCACTGTGGTACTTACTTTTTGTCAGAGTCTTGCTGTTCTTCTGATTTTAGAGGTGTGGGGTCTTGGTTTGGTTTTTTGTTTGTTTTTTGTTTTTTGTTTTGTTTTGTTTTGTTTTTTGGAAACCCTGGAGTACTCAGCATGCCACTGAGGCCTCAAGCTCTTATCACCACAAGCAAAACTGTCAGTTCTGAAATACTGCTGAGAAGGAGACTCTCCAGCAAAAAGAAATGCAAAACAAGCACTTCACAGGCTAGTGGGGCAGGTACTGCTAGAAAACTTATTAATGAAGGATTAAATGTATAAAAATAATGCTCTGAGTCCCTGAAGTTTATTATCACTCAAAAACGTAGGATTAGAACTAATCATGTTGGTACATTTTGAGAAATTATGGAAGAATGTTTCGTGTTAGCTCAGCTAACGTTCTTGCTTTGTTCATCTTTCCCTATCGTGTAAAAGTAATGTAAGCAAATAGGATGCACATATTTTAGCACTTTTAAGTATTTTTGTATATAGGGGCATTAAGATAAATATTTTTGTGATAAATATTTTTTAATGCTGTTGAAACTTTATACAGAAAATACATATGAAGATAACAAAAGTTATTATAGAAAATAACTTTAGAAATCTAAGATAGATTCTAACATTTAATTTTTTGAAGCTTTCATCTCACTCATTTTTGATAGAAAGGCCAAAGTACAAGTTATTGCCAAGGATTTTGGTGACTCACATGTGTTAGAGTCTTTGATGTTGAGCAATCTATGCTTATTTTTGTACATGAACTCCCTTTTTTCTGATAGCTTTAATTATCAGCCGGTGAGGTGGGCAAACAAATCCAAAAATCAGTTGAGTTTCACCATTCTTTTGGCTTTTTTGTGGCTAGGTTGCTGTGGTAGAAAGCAGGAGAATACAGAAAGCCCAAGGGTAGAAAAGATTTGGGACATGACAAGGCAAAAGCCACCTTGTCCCTTTTCCCTCACGACTATTTCATACTTTCTCAGCAGATGTGCCTGACTTGTTCCTACTACTACTCTGGGCACTGACATACGCCTAAAATTGGCATTGTCCAGCCCTCAGAGTATAGTGAAGAAAGGGGTTAGCAAGGGGCACTCAGTAGTGGGAGATCTGCCTGCATGGTTTCACCTGCTTCTCATCCCATCCTGGCACTGCTGTGTTGGCACATCTGTTCCAGGACTGGTGCTGCTATTTGTCCTTGTTAAGTATGTCAGTAAGGAGGCAAAAACTTTTGCATCAACTATCCCCCACTAAAGAATCCAGCCCTTCTTCAGTCTGAACTGGAAAGTTCTCATTTAACAAACATTCCTTCACTCTCCATGGCTTCTCTTTTTAAAATTTTGTTTGAAGGTCCACATATTTTCCTCTTGTGTAGCATATCTTGGTTTGTGTTGGGCTGAGGTATAGAAGTAAGTATTGCTTGCTATTAGTTAACCTATTGATCCATCCTTTGTAGGAATGTATGAAATGTATGTATTTCAATGTTTTGAAACATTTAAAACAATTTTATATCAAAGGAATGGTGAAATTCAATTCTAATTTTTGGGTTTGTTTGCCCACCTTACTAACTGATAATTAAAGCTATCAGAAAAAAGGAGTTCATGTACATAAATAAGCATAGATTGCTCAACATCAAAGACTCTATACATGTGAGTCATCAGAATCCTTAGTGAGTACTAATTCTTTGGCCCTCCTATTAAAAATGAGTGAGATGAAGTCTTCCTATATGATTAAATATTATTTGGTAATATCACTTTAATGTCTCATAATATCCCATCTATTTTTATGTGACTTGGTTTTGACAATCTTTTCAAGGTCGCATACAAATAAAAAATGGAGGGTGGAGCTTCACATAAACAACATTACTTTAAATCTCTTATTCAAATCTACATGTCATTTTTCAATGATATATCTCCCCTAGACAAAGATTAAAATTAAAATTAGAAGCCTAGCTTACTTAGGAATACAGACACATGAGCCAAATCCAGACATGTCCTCAGAATATTAAATTAGAATTATTTCAGCTCCTCTAGGAAATTTATTATGATTTGCTATCATACTTGGGTAGATTATGTTGCTCACACTACAATGACGGTAAAAATGTTTTTCTATTCCTGAATTTGCTTGTCTCAAGTATATAACAGTGTGGAGGGAAACTTCACAATACTCTGTTCTCTTGTGAGTAAAGAGATCGTATTTTATTCATCTAGGTATCTTCAGAGACTAGAACACCATAGGCATATACTTTATACTTATAGAATGAATAAAACTGTCTTCCACATCTAACGCATTATAAAAATAAAAACTGTTCATTTCAACTTGGTAGTATCAATTTCATTATATGCAATGCTATTAAGCTTTTTTCTAGATATGCTATTATTATACAAGTTAACTTAGTATATTTTTAATCACTATTATATTAGTTAGGGCCTACCAGAGCCATAAAAACATATTAATCTGGAATTATAAAGATAATTTAAAGAAGATATTATTTACAGAATGTGGAAAGGATTAAAGGAACAAACCAAAGATATTTAGAAGACCAAGATAAGCTACAACTGGAAGCCATTAACTTCTCTAGGCCCAAAAGTATAAAATTATAAAAAAGTATAAATGTATAAAAATGGTGTCTCTGGATCCAAGGGTAGCTGAAACCCTGAAAGGGGGAATCACAGCAAGTCCATCACCAAAGCTCAAAGTGAAGAAACATCCCTATATCTTCCCACCTCCGTCATCCAATTTTCTGCTATTGAATCCCTTTGCTAATTCAACCAGAAGCTAGAGGGAAACGTACCCCAGAGATTCAATCCATTAAGATCAACTTCCTGGGGTCAGAATAGTGAAGAGAAGGCAAAAATTGATTGTAAATTAAGTAAAAATAAATCATACTTTGTCATAGACTCTAGGTCTAAATTTCTCTGTTGTTTAGCAAGAGAGCAGGATTCAGGATGAAAGACGAGAGATGACTAATGTCCAAGAAAAAACAAGAGCCCCAAATAAGCGTCCTTGCCCTGTTTTTATTAGGATCAGAAGGCTTACAAACATGGAGATGGACGTGCACAAAGGGACAATGAATCTGTGAACATTAACTTGTGGATGTAAGGGAAAGGGGGTCTTGAAGATATTCTTCGTTAGGGGTTTGGGTAAACACAAAACAAAATCCTGGCACCAGGCAGTTGGGAGGAAGGTTGTTTACAGCAGACAGGAGGCAGCACCTCTGTTTATCTTAGCTAGCCTAGGGGATGAGATAGATAGGGGAAATAACCTCAGGGTTGACTAGGCACCTTTTCTTTTGTTAACCATCTCCTTTCTGGGTTGCTCTGCCTACAGTGCAGCAGTCCATAGTCCAATTCACAGTGCTCTTAATGTTTTGTCACACAAAAAGCACTTTTTAAAATGATTTAAATTTATATGTAGTATTGTACTATCATCATTATTATTTGAATGGCAATGATAATAGCAGCTCTTTCACTCTGATGAATACCCTAAGTATTTACTTCTACAATTAGCAATCACCCTATATTTTCATTTTGACCCCTTGTTTACAGAAACAGTACAAACTAGTAATTTTAACTTTGATGAAAATTTAAATTATTAACCTTCATTAACTTTCTCACATATCTAATTATTTAATTTCTTCCTAAGTTTATATGACAAAGATAACATGACAAATAATCATAAGCCACATTACGTTTTGTATCTTTTTAAATTTATGGCTAAGAGTGAATTGATTTAAAATGACTTTTGTATACTTCACCAGGGAGCAACAGGGTAAATTTTTTTTTATCCTAATTAACATAGCATAATTAAATTGTGCAATAGACAAGACACAGGGACTATTACTAAAGTCCTCAAGTCACCTTATAAAATGAGTAAGATATTTCAAAAAATGTACTAATCCTAACAATATACCACTTTGCAATATTGATTTGTTGACCTTAAAAAACAAAACAGCCAGTTATTTTACCAGCAAAATGAATTCACTTTGGAATAGCAGAGGATTTGCAATTTGGATATGGAGACTATGATCTATGATGAACCATAGACAAATCACCAAAACAGAGGAGAGGAGCTCGGTCTTATAGGGGAAAGGAGGAAAGTAGAAGGGGCTGTTTCACAGAGTTCTCATTGACTGAACTGTTGCCTGGGCAAAGAGAAATTCTCTCTTCCTGCTGCTGGGATATGCAGAGTAATCTTCCCATTGAGTAATGTGAGGTATCCTTCTTAAGGCAAGTAGAAATGTATCAGAGCTCCCCCTCAGGTCCCAACTCCATTTTAAGTGAGGTTTTCTTTAATTTATTTTTACAGATGCAACAAGTAATACATTCCAAAAGGTTTTTATGAACTCATATGAAATTCTTAACATTTTCCCCCTAGAAATAGTGGTGGTATTATTATCAGAGTTAATAGTACAACTCAAATATCACCTCCTCAAAAAACATCTTATTGCTTCCTTTAAATATTATTGGAAGTTATAAGTTTTCTATCATTCCTATGTTTACTCCCTATAAACTTGTTTGATTTTTTTTAATTATACATGCCCTACTGTACTGTAAAGAGATATACCTTTGTTTGCTCATAAACACTATCGTACAGTACAGTGCCTTCCACATAGTAGGTACTTAATGTGTAGTCTGAGTGGATCAATAAATAAATGATATAAGCTAAGCTACTAAAGTCTTGATTTGATCATAAGATAAACTTGATCTAAGCAATTGTATGGGAAGAATTCTACAGTCTACAATGTATAGAGAAATGCAAAGAATCTAGAATAAGCAAAGAAATTTTTTTAAAAGAAGAACATTCTAGTAGTAACACCACCTGATGTCAAGACTTATTGTGAAAAAGTAATTGTCAAGACAGGATGGCATTAACTTGATTATGTTGAGATAGACAAATACTCAAATGGGTCAGAATAGAGTCCTGAAATACACCCATACATACATGGAGGCTTATTTTTGACATGGATGCAAAAGCAACCCTATGGAGATTTTTCAGCATGTGGTGCTAGATATCCACATGCCAATAATAACACTACAGAAATATCTATCTATATCTATATCTATATATCAATACCACTTACTATTTTTAAGAAGTAATTCAAAATGGATATCACTGACTTAAATATAAACCTACACCTATCAACCTTCTACATTGACTTTCTAAATTTGACCTTGAATTAATCAAAATACCTTACCTTCAATACGAATATCATTATTATAAATCAACAAGTTGATAAATTGAATTTCATCACACGATTAAAACTATTAAATTAAAAGCCATAGACTAGGAGGAAATCTTTGCAAAACATATATCTAGTAAAGGACTTATTTCCAGAATATGTAAATAACTCTCAAATACAACAATTATAAAACAAATTTTAAAAGTAATTATATGAGCACCTGAGTGGCTCAGTTGGTTGAGCATCTGATTCTTGATTTCAGCTTGCATCATAATCTCATGGTTCATGAGATCAAGCCCCATGTCGGGCTCCACACTGCTAGTGTGGGATTTGGGATTCTCTGTCTCCTCTCTGTCTTATGCTGTCTCTCTCTCTCTCTCAAAATAAATAAACAAAACACTAAAAAATGAAAATAATTATAAAGCAATTATTTTGTTTTTAATTAGCAAAAGCTTTGAACACATACTTAACTGAAGGAAATATATGGTTAACAAACACACAAAAAAATGTTCAACATCATTAGTCATTAGGACATGCAAATCTAAATGACAATTTGATACCACTATGCATCAGTTAAAATGCCTAAAATTAAAAGACTAGCCATACTAGGGCACCTGGGTGGCTCAGTTGGTTGAGCGTCCAACTTAAGCTCAGGTCATGATCTCATGGTCCATGAGTTCAAGCCCCGCATCGGGCTCTGTGCTGACAGTGCAGAGCCTGCTTGGGATTCTCTCTCTTTCTCTCTGCCCCTATCCCGCTTGCTCTCTCTCTGTCTCTCTCTCTCTCTTTCAAAATAAATAAACTTAAAAAAATTTTTTTTAAAAGACTAGCCATACCAACTGTCTTAGAATGTAGAATGCTCATTTACTGCTGGTAGAAATGTAAAATGATACATCATTTTGGGAAACTTCTTGGTGTTTTCTTCAGAAATTAGAAGAAGAAAGAAAAATTTATGCTTGATGTATTATTACATTGTTATAAAATCCTAGAATATGAAAACTCAAATACAAGAAGATTAATGGTTGCCAAGGGACTAGTGGGGAGAGGAAGGAAGGATTGCATTAGAAATTTATCAAAATATACACTTGAGGGGCACCAGGGTGGGTCTGTTGGTTAAGCCTCCAATTCTTGATCTTGGCTCAGGTCATGATCTCACTGTTTGTGAGTTCGAGCCTTGCATGGGGCTCTGTGCTGGCAGTGCAGAGCCCGATTAGGATTCTGTCTCTGACTCTCTCTCTCCCTTCCCCGCTTGCACTTTCTCTCTGTCTCAAAATAAATAAACTTAAAAATACATATACACTTGAAATATGTGCAAATGACTATATATACTATATCTCAATAAATATCTCAATAAAGTTGTAAGAAAGACAGTAAGGCTACTTTTATGCAAATTACCAAGTTCTAAAGTCACAGAGACAAATCAGTTTTCCAATATCACCATTCCATAAGTGGTATAACAGGTATTGAGTGCTGAATTCTGATTTCAAATCTCATTTTCATTCACTATTTCACAAACGTTTGTTGAACACTTATTTTACTAAACCACTAATTCAAGCACTGAGGATATACTTATTTAAAAAACAAGGAAAGAAAAAAGTTAGTCTACATAACAGCAGTTATGTAATAGACACTTTAAACTTTTTTTTTCCTTTATTTTGTAATGACTGAAACAAAACAGAGCTACAACTGCAGCTTCTGGAAGAACCATTTGTTCTTGCAGGTCTTGTATATCTCCTTGAACTTGACCTTGGCCCCTACTCAGGCTTTACATTTAAGAGCAGAGTTTCTGAACACATCCTTATTGCTGACAGTTTTGTCCAAGAGGATATCCACAGGGTGCCTTGTGGGCATGAGGTGATTGTAGTTATAAACTTTCACAAAAGATTCAATCTTTGACCTCTTCCTGCCTATGGTAGATATCACTTTGCAGGGATAGCAGTCAATTCCAGACACAAGAGCATGGCTATAGAGGTAGCTTGAGGTGGCAATATAGAGGTAGCTTGAGGTGGCAATCACGAATGTTCCTCACAAGGACTGCTTTGCCTTGGAAGTAGCTCTTTGCTGGGACCATCACCACCATCCCAGGTTTCACAAACTTGCCCTTGTTGACACCAGCCATCCAACCCTTATAATATATACTTCTGCGCAAAGACAGACAATAAACAATATGCATATTACTTTTTTAATGTTTTTATTTATTTTTGAAACAGAGAGAGACAGAGCATAATCAAGGGAGGGGCAGAGAGAGGGGGAGGCACAGAATCTGAAGCGGGCTCCAGGCTCTGAGCTGTCAGCACAGAGCCCGGTGCAGGGTTTGAATTCATGGAGTGTGAGATCATGACCTGAATTAAAGTCAGATGCTCAACTGAGTAAGCCACCCAGGCACCCCACAATATGCATATTAATTTAAATAAAGTATTATATAGTGATAAGTGCTGGGGGATAAACCAGGGAAAGTTAGAAAATGTGAACATATGATATTTAATTTGAATGGTCAAGAAAGGCTTTAAAAATTACCATTTTAGTAAAATTCTCAAATATAATTAAGAAGTCAGTCATGTCAATATCTATAAGAAGAGCATTCTAGAAAGAGGAGAAGAGTGAGGATAAAAACTCTAGCCATGGGTTTTTTTGTTTTTTTGTTTTTTTGTTTTTTTTTTTTTTTTTTTGCTCGTTTGTTTTTGTTTCTGATGAGTTACAGAAATAGTAAGGAGGCCAATGTGTCTGGAGCAGAATAAGAAAGAGGGCGGGTGCTGATTATTCAGGGACCTAATAAAGCAGATAAGAAGGATGGATTGAAGCCTCTAAAGTCTTCAGCTTTACTTTACAGTAGAGTATTTTGAGAAGAGAAACAGTATAATCTGATTTACATTTTACAAGGTTTGTAAATGTTATTTACACCAAAGGACTCTCTCTACTCAAACTTACCTCACTCTTGTAAATTATCACATTTGAATATTATGATCACGTGAATACATTTTGATCATGATGTCCTATAAATATAGAAGTAATGTTCTAAATATTATCATTGTCTGCTTTGTTTTTGGTAACATCTTAAAAAGATTAGCCTATTTCCTAGTCCTGAAGTATTCTCTTGATGTAAATTTATTCATTAGGAATCATTTTCCCATTGTAAGGCATTGAAACTGAACTCAAACTGTCTTAAGAATAAAAGGGAGTGTGGCTTTATTGGACCATATAACAGAACTAGCTTCATGCTTGGATACAATAGTTCATAAGAAGGTATCAGTTCTTTATCTTTTCTGTAGATTTGTTTGCCTGTTTGTTGACTTTATTCTCTAAGAGATTCTATATACCTGGGGAAAATTACCCCCGTTTGCAACACCAAGAAGCATTCCAATGGCTTAATGAATCAGCAGCCTAAAATATCATATCTTTATCAGTGACTATACATCAAACACATTGAAATTTTCTCAGTGGACATATTTGGTTGGTATGGCCAATCCTGAGCGTAATACCGTGGCCAAGAAGCTAAGTTGTCTACTTGATTGACATGAGCTTAGCTCATTAGCTTCATGGAAAATAATTGTGATTTACAGCCACAAATCTAAGTCACATATCTTATTCTTATGGTATGTGAAGGGCATGCCACTGTGACTTTCAGCCATAGGAAATGAAGAAGTGTCAAGTAAAGAAAAACATGAGTTCTACATAAGAATATTAGAGCAATGATGTCAAAGAAACATGTAGGAAAGTGTAATAGGAGACTAACACTCTCAGTACTATAATCCAAAATGGGCATGTCAGAGGAACCGATGGTAGGTTAAATTAAGAGGAATTCAGGGAACAAATGGTATAATGTTTTTTGTTATATAAAGCAGTCTTGCATATGGTTGTGTTACCACTTTAAATCTGCCAAAGTCTAACTCACTCGGTCTTCAGATATTTCACTGCATGTAAGAAGTATATTTGACTTCAGATACATTAAAAAAAATAAAGTATATGTGTGCATATGTTTGTGTAAGTATACATGTATCCATAAACTAATGTAAGTTAATGTATGGTATGCATGTAGGCAAAAGTACATTGGTAGAGATTATGGCTTTTTTTCTAACAGCACAGAATCTAGCACATAGAAAATACTCAATAATTTTTCAGTGAAGTCTTCTTAAATCAGCCTATAAATAAATGTTTCAAAAATAACCATGAACTGCAAAGATTGTTTCTAATATATCTTCTGGTGTGTAATAGCTTCTAATATGTAGTAATGCTTTCTTTAAAAAAAAAAAAGAAGTTAAATCCTAAGAGGTGATGCACTTTAAAATTCCTCTAATTCTTTTTTTTCTTTATTCACTTTTATTCTGTAATTTAAGTAAAAAATATCTTAAATGTTAAATTATTAATACAAGATCGAAAGCAAGATTTAAAACACAAGCGTATTATCTATGTTTTAATTGTATTCTTATCCTGTTTATTTTCTGTCTCCTTACTTGTGAGAAAAGAAACTTATTCTTATTTTAACTTTATTTTAAGGTGCTATTATATTCAAAGTGAACTAATTTTGCACCACTTTATTAAACACATTCACATTCATTCATTTCATATGAGCACCTTGTGACTATTGTTTTACCTCCCTAAATTGTTTTATATAGACACAAAACACTTCTGCTTAATTTGATAATACCATCTCTACCAACGTATTAGGCAGCTGTGACAGAATGCAATTTAGTTTTTCCCACATATTGGTGACTAAGATGGACTGATGTTACACGAACTTCCTAATGTTCCGATTTCCAATGCATACATTTTACACAAACTGCCAAACATAGGTCACTGGATATTCCTGAGTAGAAGACAATGAAATAAAATGAAAAATGAAGTCTTAGAGTTTCTCTATCCTGGGTAGTGCAAAATCACGACAATACATTTTATATTTTTCATTAGAAGTGGCATGTGAATCAGCCCACACATTAAAATCAAAAATTTTATTGTCAAAGAATGCAGCAGAAACTAAATCATTAATTTCATTGGATGGGTACACTATCTTGTTACCCTGAAAGATATGTCTTTCTCAACTATATACATTTTAAAAAGAGAGAATACAAAGAAATCCCTTGTTTATAAGTCTCAATTTCCTATGAAAACATTCTTTAAAACTAAAATTATCATTTTGTTCCTTATTTATAAGTACTTGACATTGCAGCAAACATGTTAGATAAGTTTATGACTGCAAAACAAGTATGTGACCAATTTTCTTTATGAAGCATGGAAGAAGTCATTTCTCTATTCTGTTAACAGATTTCACTCAGTTGCTATCTTCCCCTTTCAAAATATAATATTTTCTGTCTCTATGTTCAGGATAAAGATCTGTCACTAATACACACACAACAAGTGCATTGCTTTTGATGTGACCTTTTTCTAAGGAAACCATCCCCATATACTGCCAGGCATCTTTTCTCAGCGATATCCAGATATGAACTCAATTGGCAAAAGGCTTTATTGTGGGGAACTTTGCACATTGTTCTCATCACTTTTAAGGCATTTCAAAGCCTACACAGCTGTAAAATTGTTTTATCTCTTTTTTCCCCCAATAAGGATTAGCTGAGGTCCAGGGAGTATTATAAGCCTGATAAAGCTTTGAGTGCTTTTAGACTGAACTTGGAATGAGTCCAAATATCTCTAACTCCAACATATCAAACCTAAAGTATTGCAAAAAGCCCAAGTGGTTCAACAATCCTCAACCACCTTCAGGACTAAAGCACTTATCTCTCCAGCTATTGGAAGTGTAGTCTTGCAGCTGAGTCTGTCTGAAAAAATTGCACTAAGTTTTAGAGAGCCACCTCACCAAGATTATGTATCCTTCTGGAAATGTAGTCCACATCCAATGAATGTCCAGAACAGGGATGGTAAGTAAGGTGGGTTGACATGAGGAACTGTTAAAAGGCTTACTCCTTTTCCCTCCGTTCATGACAACCCTGAAGGAGATTCATCTTTATTCTAGTGGGACTGACTGGTCTTTGCTGCAGTGGCATGCAGTTCTTATTGTCCCTCTGCCCAGGCCTGTTTGTGTGTGTATGCGTGTGCGTGTGTGTGTGTGTGTGTGTGTGTGTGTGTGTGTGTGTGTGTGTTTAACTCTCTCATGGATGTTATTCCTGAAAACAACAAAATTCTTGCATACAAATATCTATAGCACAGCCTGTTTCCCAGAGAAGTTGGCTAGCAACACAACTAAATTAAAGTAAGAATATGCAATTCCATTTCTTAAAAAAAAACCTTGAGATTAATGAAGAAAATCTTATATCACTACCTTCAGTATGTGAAATTATAGTGGACAGAATAAAATTATAGGCTGCTTTTGGATGGTATTGTCACAGGGACTAAGTGTACATTTATTTCCTTGATTAGCTTTATAATTCTAAGGCTGAGGTACAAAAGTTTAAAAAAATGATGTTGACTCTGTTTCTGTTTTTGAGTTTATTTATTTTGAGACAGACAGAATGAGCAGGGGAGGGGCAGAGAGAAAGAAGAGAGAGAATCCCAAGCAGGCTCCATGTTATCAGCATGGAGCCCGACATGGAGCCTGAATTCATGAGCCTTGAGATAATGACCTGATCTGAAATCAAGAGTCAGATGCTTAATCCACTGAGCCACCCAGGCTCCCTGAGGCTATTTCTTTACACTTATATATTCTTTCAATACTGACCCTTTAAAAAAAATGTTGAATCCACTTCTCTGTGTGTGTGTGTGTGTGTGTGTGTGTGTGTGTGTGTTTGGAGGTGGGAGGTAAGTTTAAAATAAGTTTTAAATTACACAATACTACCCTAATTATGATATACATGTTTAGCATGTGCCTAAAAAGTGTTGCTTTGATTTTATATATTATTTGATTTTATCATTTTGAAAGTTTATTTTCAGAGTTAAAGAGAAGCTTAAAAATATTTGGGCGCTTAGTGACTTCCTTCCCTTTGTCCAGTTGTAGTCATTTTTCCTCTACCCTTTCTGTGTTTCTCATTGTAAAGTCTTCTTTCAAATATTAACAAATTGGCTCCAGGAGGGTAATAATTTACTATCCTATCAACAATGTAGGAGAGTGCTCATTTTACAATGTTAACTGTGTGGCATATTATTTTTTTTTCCCTTCATCAACATAATGGATGAAATGCAATATACTCCACTGTTTATTTTACCTTCTAAAACTATTGAAATTGAAAATGTTTGTACATGCATGTCCAAAAAATAGTGAGATGACCTTTGGGACCCTGTCACAATATAAATTAATATAAAAATTGCTCCTGTGCTACACCTGGGTTAGTTGTGGTTGCCCAAAGGAAGGCAAGATTAACCCCCAATCCAGAATTCAGTTCAAATATCGAGATAGATTATGCTACCCAAGAACTAAGAGGTATAAGAACACTTATTACTCACATTATAAGGTTTTCTTGGGAGAGCAAGCAGACCTACACCAGTGTACAAAAACGGCTTAATATAGCAAAGAGGGACAAATGGCTTGGGGTTTTATAGTGATTAGAGGGCAGTTTCAGGTTTAGAGGCCCCTTCATTGTCCTGGATTTTGTGGGATTTGAACTTCTACCAGAACCAAAGGAAGGAGCCTGTGGACTTTTAAATGAGCTTGCTAAGGTGTTGGGCAAGAGATCTATAAAGAAGTCTTGGGCTTAAAATATTAAAAGTCAAACATCAAAAATGCAATCAGACTCTTTCAGTTAAAAATAAAGTTAAATAACAAGTGCTGGAAATAGAGAAGGAACTCAAAACTACAGAGGAAAGAGCAAACTGACATCCTAAGAAGACCATGGGGGGGGCGCCTGGGTGTCGCAGTCGGTTAAGCGTCCGATTTCAGCCAGGTCACGATCTGGCGGTCCGTGAGTTCGAGCCCCGCGTCAGGCTCTGGGCTGATGGCTCAGAGCCTGGAGCCTGTTTGTGATTCTGTGTCTCCCTCTCTCTCTGCCCCTCCCCCGTTCATGCTCTGTCTCTCTCTGTCCCAAAAATAAATAAACGTTGAAAAAAAAAATTAAAAAAAAAAAAAGAAGACCATGAGTACTGTAAACTGTGGAATCTGATTGACTGAGACCATGGAATGACTTTATGTCTTCACTTAAGGGAAATGGGAGTGACATTCCTCAAACTCTGAAGTGCTGCTCCACAACTTAAAAATAAATTACTAAATCAACCAACATTCTCAACCCACCTCTAGCTACAGTGATTGCAATGATGTTTGTCATCTACCTGTGACTTTGACTTTTAAAAACTACTCCTTTGAGAGAAATTAAAGCCTTAAATCTGAAACATATGAATTTTATAATCAGGGTTCAAAATTTACAACATACCTTCAGTACTGGAATATACAGGCAAACAATTACTATAGAAACTGACTAAGGACTTGTGAAGTTTCTTGAACTCTGTAGGAAGCAAGTTGTAGAAAAACACTTACAAATGAAAGATGAAACCATAGGATGAATAAAATGACAATGAGCTTATCTTAAAAGATTTAAATAAAACAAGATCAAGAAAATGAGCCCATAAAAAAGCAGGAACAAAAGCCCAAATAATTAATATACATTGACCAATTTAGAATTAATAAAATACTAACATGTTTGTTTTTTCTTTTATTTTTCTACAAGTTAAATAAAAACTTATTCTTTTTCTACAAGTTAAATAAAAACATTCCAGCTAGATAACATGCAGTGCAATATTTATTTCACGTGTAGAATCTAGTGATTCAACATTATATACAACACCCAGTGCTCATCACAATTGTCCTCCTTATTACCCATCACCCATTTAACCCATCCTCCCATCCCCACCCCTCTTGTAACCCTTAGTTTGTTCTCTATAGTTAAAAGTATGTTTCTTGGTTTGCCTCTCTCCCCACCATCCCCATGTTCATGTGTTTTGTTTCTTAAATTCCACAGATGAGTGAAATCATATGGTATCAGTCGTTCTCTGTCTGATTTAGCTTAGCATAATACACTCTAGCTCCATCCACATCATTGCAAATGGCAAGATTTCATCTTTTTATGGCTGAGTAATATTACATTATATATGTATATGTATATATATATAGCACTTCTTTATCCATTCATTATTTAATGGATATCTGGGCTCTTTCTGTAATTTGGCTGTTATCAGTAAACTAGCATGTTTAAAAAAGATTTAAGAAGGACCTCAGAGAAATCATGCCATGTCAAGAGAAAAGCAATAATGAAGAAAAGAAGAGAAATTATAAAACAAATAAAATATGGTTATCAAAATTAAAAATGTAATGATTTGTCATGTTAAATGGGGCAAGATCATACCCTCCATGATAAAGATATTTTAAAAATACATTGATCTTGTCCTCTCTCGCTGCTATAAGTGTGACCACCAGTATGAATGACACAGTAGTTATCCAGGAAGTTCATGGCCATCCTAATACATCAGCAGAAGCAGATGGTTATTGATGTTCTTCATCCCAGAAAGTCAACAGTACCTAAGACAGAAATTCAGGAAAAAATTAGCCAAAATGTACAAGACTACATCAGATGTCATCTTTGTATTTGGATTCAGAACCATTTTGGTGATGGCAAGACAATTGGCTTTGACATGTTTTATGATTCCTTTGATTATGCAAAGAAAAATGAACCCAAACATAGACTTGCAAGACAGGGTCTGTATGAGAAGAAAAAGAAGTCAAGAAAACAGCAAAAGGGATCCATGAACAGAACGAAGAAAGTCAGGGGAACTGCAAAAACCAATGTTGGTGCTGGCAAAAAGTGAGCTGGAAATTGGACAACAGAAAGAGTAAAGAATCTGCAGTGACTATCTGTGGTGATGGTGTATATTTGTCATGAGATGATTAATAAACTAAGAACTTAAAAAAATACATTGATCTCCAAAAAATGCATTGATGGACATAAAACAAAGGGACTCAGAAGTTGCCTGCAAGAGTTCCTGACCAAAGTTGGGACAGTTTGAACACCAAAATGAAGTAGGTATAATACCTCAAGGCATAACATGAATATCCATGTGTTGATACTAATAAACATACATAATTGAATAAACAAATTGATGGGACAGAAGAAACAAATCTCTGATGCAGAAGAATTCCAAATAATTTATGTAGATACTCTGTGCTTTGAGTGGAAGATATAAACACCCACTCTTTAATTCTGGGCTGTGCACACCGACTTCTTCCTCACAAGTACCATGTGGAAATGATCAAAGTCTAACTTTATAGTGTAGAAGTCTAACACTACTTCAGCCAGGTGATAAATATCTACAGTATAGATCATTAATAGTATGCACCCTTGATATGATGAGTTCAAAATATTACTTCACCTCTCAGGTGTTTCTCCTAAAAACCTATAACCCCAATCTAATCACGAAAAAAAAAAACACCATATACATAACAATATAAGAGCATCTTCCAGAATACCAGGCCAGTATTACTCAAGACTTTCAAGACCATCAAAAATAAGAAAAGTCAGAAATTGTCACAACTAAGAAGAGTCTATGGAGACATGATAACATAAGGTAATATGGTATCCTGGAGGCAATCCTCCTAACCTAGATATATTTATACATGTGTCAATATTGGCCCCAGACTGGCCCTCACTGTTAGCAGCTTTCTTCATTAATGTGGGGCTTTTTAAGAAGTAGCTAAAATGCTTGCTTGTGTTCTAAAAATTAGTTTAAGTTGCATTTTTCAATTATTTTGTGTGTGTGTGTGCTATTTCCCTTGTCTTAATGGAGAGTAAAGAGAAAAGACCAGTATGATCAGAATGCATGTGTGAGGGAGATAAATGAAATCACAAAACTTGCAGAGTGTAAACTTTTTATTCTCTACTCTCCACAAGTTGTACTACGCTCCAGTTTGAATGGAAGGGGGAAGATCTCAAACCATCCCAATTATTAATTTAGCCACCTGTTTTTTCTCATAATTTAAGGACCCTTACTTTGAAGACAGTGAAGATATTCTCTGAGCATTTAAAATCAAAACTATACTGAAAATGGGATTAAAATGTCCTACCTAGAACATACATATTGCCTAAATTTATGCTATACAACAGGCCATGTCAACTTAGCTTTTCTAATGTGCTATGGTTTCTCTTTCCCGTTTTCCACCCCTTACCCCTCGCAGCTCACCTCACATTCAGAATTCATGCCAAATTTTGTAATATAGCGAAGGAAAGCCAAAATTTTCTAATGCAGATAACAAAATAAAAATGAAGCCAAAATTCAACCAAGTGTCTTACATTAAAAAAAAAATTAAACCTTTAGAAGTATGCTTCTCAATACTTAGTAATTTCAAATCATTATAAAAGAAAGTATAAATGACAAAGAGACAATAAATCCTTCATAAAATAATGTTAACATTTGCTACATCTGCTTCCAGGTATGTTTGTTTTTCTGATTTTGTTCATACAACAGATACTGAAGAAACCCTTTTGCAGTGGAAGATCAGCTTAATAATCACTTTTGTCTGAAAACCACCCTCTCACAGCACTGGGTGGGGACCAACATATTTGAATTACTTATCTGCTACACTGTGTGGCCAGGATTTGTGATAGGGTTGGAAACCTGCTGCAAATAAGTGTAATGATTCATGCTCTGGTGATTTGAAATTATGAGTGAGGGATTCTAGTTTCTTCTGAATATTTTTTAAATTGTAATTATTTAAATGTGGCCTGCCATATTTTACTGTATTCACACACACACACACACACACACACACACACACACACACACACACACACCTGTTCCAAACTGCTTAAAAAGGAATAAATTAGATATGGATTGGAGGGGTGGGACTCACATTAGAACCCAAGAGAAAGAAACTGAAAGAGTGGCTTTCTGAGCTCAAGACCATGTTCCCATTCCTCATTTCCCTCTTTTGGGAGATTACAATCCTTTTGTATATGAAGTTTAATAAACTCCTTACTAGAAGTTTCATTTTGTTGCTTAGAATGTCTCAAGTTTGTTTCTTTACTTGGGACAAACAAATCTGAAATGAAATACATTTTACTTTATAACTTACTTTTATCATCTTTAAAATATAAATATTGATTGTGCTAGGGAAAAGTAATCTTCAAATTTATGTATAAACTTGATCTTTTAATATATTTTTAAAAAATAACATTTCATAACAGGAAAAAAGCCTTGCAAATGTTTTCATTATACTAATATGCACAATTAAGAAAATGGGTATTAATTAAACACAAGCACACAAAACAATAATTTGTCAATAAAAGAGGTATAAACAGAAGTCTAACCATAGACTTTATTAGAATTTCTGCTTAAGAACTTATTTCAATGTAAATATATTTAAATCTTGGCTAAGCTAAATAAACCAAAGAATAATGTTGCAGCCTTTTTATTCATAAAACATGTTGATTCATGTGTTTGTTTTAAGGGGGTAATCATGCCATTATCAAGGGGAAATTTTTCTTTTTTTTTGTATGAAATTTATTGTCATATTGGTTTCTATACAACACCCAGTACTCATCCCAATAGGTGCCCTCCTCAATGCCCATCACCCACCCTCCCCCCCTCCCACCCCCCATCAACCCTCAGTTTATTCTCAGTTTTTAAGTCTTATGGTTTGGCTCTCTCCCTCTCTTTTTTTTCCTTCCCCTCCCTCACAGTCTTCTGTTAAGTTCCTCATGATCCATATAAGAGGGAAAACATGGTATCTGTCTTTCTCTGTATGACTTATTTCACTTAGCATAACAGTCTCCAGTTCCATCCAGATTGCTACAAAAGGCCAGATTTCATTCTTTCTCATTGCCAAGTAGTATTCCATTGTTTATACAAACCACAATTTCTGTATTCATTCATCAGTTAATGGACATTTAGGCTCTTTCCATAATTTGGCTATTGTTGAAAGTGCTGCTATAAACATTGGGGTACAAGTGCCCCTATGCATCAGCACTCCTGTATCCCTTGGGTAAATTCCTAGCAGAGCTATTGCTGGGTCATAGGGTAGATCTATTTTTAATTTTTTGAGGAACCTCCACACTGTTTTCCAGAGTGGCTACACCAGTTTGCATTCCCACCAACAGTGCAAGAGGCTTCCCATTTCTCCACATCCTCTCCAGTATCTATAATCTCCTGATTTGTTCATTTTAGCCACTCTGACTGGCCTGAGGTGGTATCTCAGTGTAGTTTTGATTTGTATTTAAGGGAAAATTTTTCCAGTTAGGTAGCCAAAGTAATAATCTAGCCAGAGAAAGATTATTTGACCTCAAATTATATCTCACCTTCTTGATATGTGAGCCACCAGAAAGAAGCATTTTCCAAATCAGCTGATGCATCCTGAGATGGCTAGTCAAAAAATGGTTTCAAATAGTTTCAATCTGGTAATTTAATTGTGTCTTCCCCATCACTCTTTATTCAATATATTAAAACAATATAAACAACTCAGAAAAAAAGTAACAATATGCAGAAGCAAACTTGAACCATGAAAATCTATTGTACACTTGCTGTAAGTAGGGCTGAATACCTGCTTCTTTAAGGTGACATGAAATATGGTGACTCCTTCTCTGAAGAAAGTTTGTACCAATTTAGCTTTCAATGAACATTTTATGAAAGTAGCTATGTGCACTTCTTCAGTCTATGAAATGTGATTGAGTGTCTCAACATGTTAGGTTTCATTGTAATTTTATTTTATTACAGTAATGTGTTACAATGCTGTTATTTTATTTTACAAATTTCATTTCATTTACTAGAAATGAGAATTAATATATTTCCATGCTTATTGCCTGAAACATACTGGAGGGTCAGTAGATAAATGCTGAGTAGATGGATTGATTGCTAGACTAGGAAAAGAGTGGACAAATGGATACTTACTTATTATTATTTTACCTCTATTTTTCAAAATCAAATAATTTTATTTCTGCACTGAGACTTTTTTAATTAATTAGTTTTAAAAGTACCTGAGATATAGCATGTGGATTTTCATACTGACTTTTAATTATGTTTACATTTTTTATACCTTATGGAAATTTAAAATATTTTCTCATTAAATCTAATCTTTATTATTATTAGTATTACTTTGTTTTTATACTTGGAGTGTCCTGGCTTCACTAAGACTGGTTATAACCTCAAAATTTTTGTTTATTTTTTTTCATGTTTAAATCAGTAATTTACCTCAATTCACTTTATTAAGCTAATCAAATTAAATCAAGACTATTGGGTCACAGTTGAAAATAATAGTTAAATAAATGAACTTCCCAACCTTCATAGATTTGAATAACCACTTAACTTATATGTTAATGTTTTAGAAATTCCTACCTGATTAGGAAGATTTTTTTTTTATTTTTTAGTTCCTAAATTCATTTATTTTATAAGGCAAGTTGTGAAAGTTTCAGAATTTCAGAAGACAGACATCAAAACATCAAACAGAACTTTTAACCAAATTTTATTTTTAAAAAGGAAGTACTTTTAAAAAGCAAATTAGACATTGTTCATTTGTTAGACTTGTTCATTTTTCAGGCCTATTCTAGTGAATTTTCTCTTTATTTCAGAATCTGAAAAATAAAGACTAATCTGTCTTAGGAGAGACAGATGGAGAGGGGCTCATCCGTAGAAAGGTTCCCAGAACACTCTTTTTCCAGGGTGAAATCACATGGCCATTGCCTCAATAAACAAAATGATTGACAATAATAACATTCAACTCAAATTTCTTATTTGGAGTATGAGTTTTAGACCTCCTCAATGCTCCAGTGAAAATTTTATTTTTGCAAAATCTATGCATAATCTCTTAAATTGTAAAGCAAGACTGAATCATCTTCAGAATGGGCCTGTAACAGCTGGAACATTAAGGAGTCTTTTATTCCGGGCCCTGTGACAAACCCAAACGTCATAATTCCCACGACTCCACAATAGCTTCCATCCACATCAAATAAACACTAGTTTTTTGTTTTTGTTTTTTTTTTAAATCTCCAATTAACTTATGAGCTATTGAAGTAAAAATATACTTGGTGACTTGAAGCTAAAATTTTCCTCTGTATGCTCCTCATTTTACATGTTTCTTTGCTGAAATTCTCAACTTATATAACCATTTCTCTTTTTATTGGAGTAGTCTGAAAATGACAACTAAGTGTCCTTATATGGCAAAAGAAAAGTTGTCAGCAACGTATTTCACAGGTGTCCACCCAAATGAAGTTGCAGGTTACGGGTTGTTACTGTGTAAACGCAAAAAACTGTAGATTCTCTTTTTTAAAAAGACTGTGATTGAGTCTTTTTCTCTACTAATGACAACAAACAACTTCTGGGAAGTTTTTCATTTTTTTGTCTCTAAGTAACATTGATCTTTGTCCTTTAATTTATTTTTTTCTGAGTCATTTATGTAACTGATAGTGACATAATACTTTCCTCTTGCATAGTCAATAATAAGATGGCTTATCATAGGCTCTTCATGTACAAATTAACATTCAGCAAATTCAGCCATGATTTAGGAGATGGAAAGAATGAATAAAATACAAAATGACCCTGAATTTTTACATGTGAAGTTACAACAGAATAGTTCATTAGTATAAAGAAGTTGTATTTATATTTCTTCACCAGATAGAGAAACATATACTCAGAGTTAATAACCGAGGTGTCACAGCAGATAAAGTATTCACTCAAGTATTACACTCAAGTTCTTACATATAGTATGAGTTTGCTTTAAAACTATGGTATCATAGGGCACATATGATTTTGTAATATGTTTTTTTCATTTGCATTTAGCTAATTTAATTCTTTCGATTAAGGTCTCTGTACTACTAATTATTTTTTCCCTAGCTATTTCATTTTCTCTTCACCTTTTTTGTACGAGTGTTTTGTATTAATAAGGAGCTGAATTCATAAATGCATTCGTGGTGATCAGGATATAAGTTTCTTAAGTAAATTTTCTAGAAGGGTCTCAGCATGGGAACAGTTCCAACAAACTTCGCGTATACGTTCATCGTAGCAAGCATAAGCAAATACAGGTAGCAAGTACTACTTCAATGTGTACATTGTGTTAATACACAGAATATGGGAAAAGTATCCCTGAAAGGAAGGTCCACCAGAGAATTTGTGCATGTGTTAGAACACTTGGCTTAAGATACCTATAAAAACAGAGTGGGGTGTGTGTGTGTGTGTATTTAACCTAACATGCAGACAGAATCTAAACAGCCTCCCCTATGTTTACTGGCAGTAGTAAAGCCACACAATGCACGAAAATCAAGAATAAGATTTTAGGCAACAATATGTTGATGTGATGCTATAAGTAGTTATTTATGACGAAAGTAATTCAGAAGAATCTTTAATCTCTATGTAACATCATGGTAGCACCTTGTATTGCTATAGTTTAAAAATGGTATTATATTCCAAGGATAAATATGCCATTGAATGGTATTTTAAAGAATAGAAGAACATTTATTGTGCTATAGCTTTTTGTTTGATTTTTCCAAAGTTTTGTCGACACCTTTTATTTTGAAATTTCCCGTAAATAGGAAATACCTTGCTTTTTTCCCCCTTTATCATCTACATGACAGTCTGCTAGGGGGCTGTGATCCAAAAAAGTTATTGCCGCTTTTGAAGCATGTACATTAAACCCATTTCTATTATCAAGATTTGAACTATTTTATTTCAAGTTATAGTAAACTTTTGTAAAATAATGCACTACCATTCATTTGGTGAATTCATTTTTCTATCACAAAATAGATTAAATGTCATCTCTGAAACTGTGACATAATAGGAGGAGCTGTTGATTAATGAGGTTATAAAATAGAATGAGTTATGTTAGAGTTGATTCACGCATGACATTAAGGATTTTTGCACTAGAGGAACAAGTTGTGGTAAGCTAACATTGGAAGCATTATCTCCTGTAACTGTAATAAAACTTCATGAAAATCTCAATAAAGTTTAGAATCAATGTATACGTAGTTAGGACTACAAATAATGTTTACATAATTTTTCATTTACCTTCTTAGAAATGTAATTAATATTTACTTTTGTCTGCATCAAATTTAATTCCAGTACTTGAACTATTACCATGTTTGCATAAGTATGATATTACTGTTTTATCAGAGTGGGAGTTTGATACTTTTATGTTATAATTTTATAACATTTTTATGAATATTATTAGTATCATTATTACAGAGATTAATCTTGCTTTGGATTTACTGAAAATTGGTACTAAAACCAAATTATTCTATATTTATTTGTACTGCCATTGTATTTTTAGATATACATTATAAGAAAAGTAAATTTCTGCTAAAAATGATAAAGACTACACGTATGATAACTGCAAAGATTATGTAGCTTTTAATGAGCCTTATAAGTATGTACATACAAAAATACATTTACTCATATATACATTAATATTTCAAGTATATACATACAATATGTATATATGTATGTGTAAATAATTCAGTATTTTTGATGTTCTGGAATAGAAGAGTTCCTAGGGAAATCGTTTATATTTCATAATGCTCTAAAGCCTGAAAAGGTAAACTGAAATTGATATACTTTTTGTCTCTCAAACAATACAAACCAATACAACTAAATTTTCCATTTTTATAATTATTTTAATAGCTACATTTTATTTGTAAATACTTCAAATTTTCAAGACTTTAGATCTTATATATGTGATCTTCTCAAAAGCAAGTCCTGCTACTGCCTTTCTTTTTGTTTTAATGTTTACATATATATATATATATATATATATATATATATATATAGGGAGAGAGAGAGAGAGAGAGAGAGGGAGTGGGGGAGGGGCAGAGAGAGAAGTAGAAAGAAAATCTTAAGCAGGCTTCATGTTGTCAATGCAGAGCCATGATCTCATGAAACGTGAGCTCATGATGTGACCCAAAACCAAGAGTTGGACACATAGCCAACTGAGTCACCCAGGTGCCCCTTGCTGCTGCTTTTCTTAGGCACTACTCATGTGGTCTCTGCTTTAGAAATTTACAAATGAGTATGTAATGGTTCGAAAAGTGAAATATGGCTACTAATTATTTAATAGGGAACAAGTAAAGAGGTTAAATTAATACATTAAAAGTTGATTAGCTGTATGTTGAAATATACAATAAAGTTAATTCATATGTAATTTGATGTTATTTATCACTGATTACATGAATATAGAATATTTAAGACATTATTCTGAATTCAGCTACACTCATTAACTGGAAACACTGCATATGAACTGAATTGTTCAAACAACTTAGATTATTAACTTTATTGGACTTTTCCCCACACCTCAGCAGCACATAAACAGGACTCCTTTAGAATAACAGAATTTTAGAATTTTAGAATAACTTCTGAAAAAACTACAAGGCCCAGAGTCTGTTTAAAAAGGTAGATTACAGTAAGTTTACACTACTAGATTATGGTACATTTGGAGTGCATATTTCTAAATAGGGAAAATTGTACTATTTAGATTTGTCTAGAAGGCATAGCGAAATCATGGGAGTTTCAAAATTGAGAATCTTAAAATTTACTCATCACAAATTTAAAAAACAGATCAATATTCTTAATTTTTATTTTATTTTTTTAATGGTATTTATTTATTTTTAATTCAAGTGTAATTAACATATAATACTATATCAGTTTCAGGGGTATAATATAATGATTGAACAACTCTATGCATTATTCAGCATTCATTATCGTAAGTGTACTGTTAATCCCCTTCACCTATATCACCTATTTCAATATTCTTTATTTGTATTCAAATATATGGGTTTTTAATCGACATCTTCCTTACTGGAGGTAACCACTGAACTTGTGAGAATCGTTTTCATGTTTCATAGTTGTATGCATCTCTAAGTAATATAGTTGAGTTTTGCTCACTTTAAACTGATATGGATATAGTCTTGTTACATACATTATTTTGAATAATGTCTCTTTTGCTTCATATTGTACTCAAATGAAGTACAAAATAAATTAATCAAAACAGATTCATTTCTAGTTTTACATGCATTTACACTTATTTAATCTTCATCTTTGTCTGGAGTTTATATGGATATAAAAATAATACATTTCAATGTTACTCTTAATGGACGTTATTTTTTTTCCTGACAAGATATTTTAATCTGCTATGAACATTCTTATATGTGAACCATGATTGATGTAAGACATTTTCACAAGTAGTAAAAAAATCATATTGGTAAATGAAAACTGGCTCACTCAGAAATCTCTTTTTTAAAGTTTAAATTGTGTTTATTAAATACATTTTCACATTTTAGAACTGGTTTTGTGTGAACTTACTACAGAATTGCTCAAGGGAAAATTCAGTTTCTGGGCAGAAAACTTTAGAGGGCAATTCAGTGGTGATCCTACAAAAGTAGAAGTCAGGGTAAACTGGTTTAAACCTTTGCACCCTTTTTTTACTTCAGCACTTTCTTTGGGACAGCTGGATCTAAAATAGGAGTAATTGCTCATTGCCAACTAGTTTCTGGAGCTCTTTAAAAAACTCATGTTAAAACTGATTTTTTTTCGATATCAGTTTTCTGTAGATATGAGGTACGCAGTGACAGAGCACAGAGAATAAGGGCCAGGGAGTAGAGAATATTGTGGAGAGGAGAAGACATACAATGAATGTGACAGATCACATATTTATGAGAAAATATAGTGTGCTCACAATTTGACTGTCATAGGATGTGTAGAGGGGAATTAAGTATACATGATATGACAGGAGTTATTTGAACAAGATCTAAAATTACTAAAGTAGATCGTGCCGAGTATTTTACAGAGTTTCCTTACTGCTTTCTGATTTTTACCACATCAGGAATTTTTAGATTCCTTGCCAGTGAAAAGTGGCTATGTCCATCAAAATATATTTTCTTGAAAAGTGAAATAGGTGTCCTTTAACCATGTACTTTGTATTGATTTTATCTTGCTCTCTTTTATTGACATTATCTGTTTTCATACTAACCAGCCATTTTTGATTTAGCAGATATTTTCCTTAGATGGTACAAAAAAAGCTCACTGATTTAGCTTCCCCACGCCATCCTTCTCTAATTCTGAATCTTTTAATATGTGTGTGATGTATTTACTTCTTATCTGCATTGAAAAAGTCGTTTTTAAAAACTTATGTAATTTTCCCATTATCTTTCATATGGTTATAATTAACTAGGTAGTTGGTTAAAATGTTTAGATTTTATGATTTTAGTTTCTATTTTAAATTTAATCCAATTCTAAGGGAAGCAGAATCATATAAGCCAATAAATTTGAAATGTGCAATATGTGTGATTATGAACTAATGCCTCTATAATATACATTGTTTAAGTATGTTTCTATAATTTTAGTTAATAAGAATATTCCCCTTTAGATTTGTACATAATATCTATTCTACAGTTTTTGTCACTAGCTTACAAAAATAGCATGCTTATGAAGTGCATACAAAAATAACAAAATTTTGCAAATGCCAGATTCATGAACAATTGTTAATGACAGAGTAATATTTCAACTACTGCAGCATGTCCCTTTGTCATGCCCAGAAATTAATTTATTGAACAAAATCATTATAAACCAGACTGTCAGTTTCCATTAAAATTCTATGTTATTCAAATGGTAACAGATTTATTAATTGAACACAGTGTACCTGGATGAAAAGTGCTATGTTATCTGATATAAGAAGGAAAAAAAACTTGCTTGGCTTTGAGCTTTTAAAATGCCAATCTCTATTCATAGGATTGCAATAAATGTAAACCAATAGCAGTAAAACATGTTAAGAATTTACTTGGTAACAATTTACTACAATGAAAGCAGAAATATAAAGAGCATCTTAGTGAGTGAAAAATTTATTTTTAATTTATGGATAGTTGCTATGTGTGTGAAATAGACATTATATTCTACTTATATTAACCTCTCATTAACTTATTTAATATATATTATTTCATATAACATTAAAATATTATAAAACATATCTAAAAATAAAATGGCATAGAAACTATTTCCAATGTTTCCATTTTCTGTTTACTACTTCTAAAATCCAAAGAAGTAGCTGAGTATGGGAAAAATGACAGTTTCATATTTCACTAATTCAATATAATGTCAGAAAAGAACTCATTCATCATACAATATTTCTCAATAAAATTAATTTGATAGACCAGTTTCTAAAGTAATGTATAAATGCTTATTCCTTACTAGTATAGCATTATGAAATAAAAGAAAGATACGGATTTTAATTACTGCGATTGTAAAACATTTGGTCTTTCTAAAATTCTTTAAAAGCTTCCACACTGCTGTATTTCTAGTCTAGTTTTCTGCCATTTTTGCAATTTCTATTGATCAGATTTTCTTGTTTTATCTGCCCAGAAGTTCATAACCAATCTGTAACTATGGCTTTCTTCTTTATAGGTAATCATACACATTCCACTTCATTTGCTAACATTATTTTACTGCACCTTAATCTGTCTTATATTTATCTCACTTAATTTTGCTTTACTATATGAATGTTAACAAGTGGATTTAAATCCTAAATTGGAATAATTTGAATTTAAATAAATAAGAGATTTTCCCCCTAACACTAAAGCACTACTTATTTGCATTAAAAACCTGTATAGTTTGATAAAAGTAAGTATCATTACCTCTTTTCAAAGTTATGATAATAAAAATGCATACAGCATTTTTTAATTATAAATTAGTACTGATATAGAATAACATTTTTGCATACTCATCCAGCTCTCAATTATTCATAAAATTGAAGGTCAGGGCTCCCAGGTGTCTCTGCCACCATCTCACTCTCGATTCTGGCTCAGTTGATGATATCACGCTTGGTGAGATAGAGCCCTGCGTCGGGCTCTGCACTGACTGTGTGGAGCCTGCTTGATATTCTCTCCCTCTCTCTCTCTCTCTCTCTCACTCTCTCTGTCTCTTTCTGCCCCCCATCCCGCTTGTGCTTTCTCTGTCTCTCTCAAGATAGATAAACATTTTAAAAAATTGAAGGACAGAAAATGGTAAAAATACTTTCTAAAAAGCTGAATAAAATTAACATTAGCAGAGGATTATACTATTTATGTTAATATCACACTAAAATTTATTTTAGTAAATTATACATGCATGCTTATGTATTTGTGTGTTTTATGGTAAACCCATTGAAATAACTCCTTTATTTGTTATGTTTTATAATCTAAATTAAATATTAAATAATTTGATCAGCTCATTTGTCAAAACTATATTTTGTTATGTTTTACCAAAATAAATTTCAAGGACATCATGTGATCCTTGATATGCTTTGACAGATTATTAGTTTGGGATCCATTTACAAATGGGACTTAAAACCAAAATACATTCATAAAAAATATGTGACCTAGATTATACACTATTGTGATGTTATAGAACAATTCTACGGTCTAAGTCAAAACATACTAGGCTTATATTTTATTTTAATTCTTTCACTTCTAATCTGTTTTACTTTGTTATTGGATATTCTGAGCCATATTTTTTTCCATTTAAAGTAGTAATAGCACTAACTATTGTAGGAGGTTATCTGAGTGTTAATATAATCTACCTGAAAAATTCTCAGTGGAAGATTTTAAATATATAAGGGTGTCAATTAATAGTAACCATTATTAACCTGAATGTTTTATCTTACCAAATATAACCAAAATCTATACAAAATAACAGATAGATGCATGTTTTATGCAATGCTATTGATTAGTTTAATATATCTGTTCTTGTATGTATTCAGTCAATATTAGCTGCTATGCTAATTTTTGCAACCGCAGCCATATTTTTCTATGCTCTATTTCTTCATATATTGAAAAATATCTAAATACACTTTTGCTCCTTACAGTGTAACAGTGGCCTTGATTTTTGTTAGAAAATCAAATTCATCAGACAAAAATGGGTTTCATCTGGCTATTGATTAGTTTAATATATCTGTTCTTATATTGTATGTATTCAGTCAATATTAGCTGCTATGCTAATTTTTGCAACTGCAGCCATATTTTTCTGTGCTGTATTTCTTCACACATTCAAAAATATCTACATAACACTTTTTGCTCCTTACAGTGTAACAGTGGCTTTGATTTTTCTTAGAAAATCAAATTCATCAGACAAAAAAGGGTTTCATCTGGTATCATGGCTACCTACCTTTGGAAAGGACAGTATTTGGCAGTGTGCATGCATTGCACTGACATGGTACAGGTCTTGTGATTCCCAACTTAGGGTTCTCAGTTGTACCACATTAGGACTGCATGGCCACATAAATGAGCTGCGTGACTAAAAAACAAAAAAGTTATCAGATCAGAAGACTTTCCTACTTCGAATAATTTTGCTATATAGTTTCATGAAGAGATAATATCGGAATTATGTGACTATCACTTGCTCTTTACTATAACATAATTGTATCAAGTAGAGGTCATACATTAACTATAAGTTACTGAAGAATTACAGGTTATTTGCAATGACAGACTCAAACAACTTTGACAAATATTTAAGACACTTGGTTGAGCATATAGAAACTTTAACAGGACTCTCATTTTTCCCAGATTCAGTATACTCTTATATATATCTCTTGAAGCAGAGCTAAGAGTGAGCTATTAACCATTTCTTTCAACTTATCAAGTACTCCTTAAGTACCAGGCATTGTGGTAGACTCTACGGATACAATGGTGAACAAGAAAAGTACAAAAACTGCCCTAATTTAACTTGTAATCTAGTGGTGAAGTCCAACAAATAATCTCAATAAAGAAAGTGGAAAATGGCATGGGCTATATAAAACAAGCTATAGAAAGTGTCTTGAATGAGAAACAGAATTTATTTGAAAGAAGATAAGGGATATAAATGTTCCTAAAATCATGTGTGTATTCTTATAGTCAGTAAAATTGGAGTTCTTTCCAATCCCTTCCTTCCTGTCTTTCCCTTCAAATGATCAGTCATGTTAAATAAGTTATGGAAAAAATACCAATGAGTTTTTATGGAAGAATTTACAATGTGGGCTAGAGATAACAAAATCCAAAAATGTAACCACCATTTAGAAAAGGAGGAAGTAGACCTTTTTAGAAATGAGAAATAAAGACAGCAAGAAGAAACTACTACCATGATCGTGCATGGGTAATTGACCACAGCATAGTTTCTCAAACCTGAAAGCCAAAGTTTTAATTTCAACATGCATTTAGAAAACATGTCTTCATGGTTAGCAGAAGAGGAAAGTGAAAGTAAACCAATCTGCATAAATATAGGAATATAAAACATGGTCTCAAAGATTTTAGCCACATGCCTAAGAAAGCAGAAAAGAATGTATAATCTGACTAGTTTAGGGACTGGGAAAAATCACTCAAGAGAAATAAATAGCTCTATCATGAGCCACACACAGAAAAATGACAATAGTTTAACATAGAAGCTGGTTTAAGACCCATTAGATTTAAATCTAATATTAAAATTTGAAGGGTATTTCACTTAACATAATGTCAGGGTCTCTCCATGTTGTCACAAATGGCAAAGTTTCATTCTTTTCTCATGGTTGAATATATTATATCCATATTTATGTATGTATATATATTATATATATGCATATATATGTATATGTATGCTATCTTCTTATTTTATATACGTGTATATACATGTATATGTGTATACATATACTACATCTTTATTCATTCATCGGTTGATGGACACTTAGGTTGTTTCTATATTTTGGCTATTATCATTAATGCTGCAATGAACATAGCAATGCAGATGTCTCTTCATTACCTTGTTTTCATTTCATTTGAATATATTCCCAGAAGAGAAATTGCTAGATTGTATCATAGTGGTATTTTTAATTTTTTGAGGAACCTCCATACTGTTTTCTATAGTAGCTATATCAGTGGTACATAAGGGTTTCTCTTTTTCCACATCCTTGTCAGTGCTCATCATGTCTTGTCTTTTTGGTGATAGCCACTCTAACAGTTGTGAGTTGATATCTTTTTTTTTATGTTTATTTATTTTTGAAGGAGAGAGAGACAGAGTGTGAGTGGGGGAGGGGCAGAGAGACAGAGAGAGAGAGACAGAGAGACAGAGAGACAGAGAGAGAGAGAGAGAGAGAGAGAATCCGAAGCAGGCTCCAGGCTCCGAGCTGTCAGCACAGAGCCCAACGCAGGGCTCGAACCCACAAACCGTGAGATCATAACCTGAGCCAAAGGCGGACTCTCAACTGACTGAGCCCCCCAGGTGCCCCTGTGAGTTGATATCTTATTATGGTTTTAATTTACATTTTCCTGATTACTAGTGACATTGAGTACTTTCTCATGTACCTGTTGGCCATTGGAATATCTTCTTTTGAAAAATACCTATTCAGGTTCTTTGCCAATTTTTAATTGAAGTATTTATTTTTTGGTTTTGAGTTGTATAAGTCCCTTATTACTTCTATGTGTAATGTTTAAAAAAAACAAATTTATGAAAACCAAGAGCAGATTCATGGTTGACAAAGGACAGAGTGGGTGGGAGAAATGGGTGAAGGTGGTTAAAGGGTACAAAATGAGTTCTGGGGAGGTAATGTACAGCATGGTGGCTATAGTTAACAGAACTGTATTGTATATTTGAAAGTTGCTAACAGAGTAGATTTTAAAAGTTCTCACTGCACACACAAACAATTATAACCAATTATAACTCTGAGGTAATGGATATGTTAACTAATATTATCAAGTAATTATTTGCAACATATACTTATATAAAATCACTACATTTCACATCTTAAACTTAATGCTATATGCCAATTATATTTTCACAATGCTGAAAAATATAAATAAATAAATAAATAAATAAATAAATAAATAAATATCTAGACATGGCCCATTTATTTTGTCTCAAGGTGGGAATTAAGCTGTTTTATTAAAACATTATCTTTTCATGGGATTTCCATATATCTCATTACATTTGGAACATAATTTAAGATTATTCCTTTGTCCTTTTTCCTTTCTCAATTTGGATAGATTGTGCCATTAAATTTTAGCTTATAAAAAAATAAGCAAGCTGCGTATTAACTGTATGGCACGCGTTTCTCAGTGTCTCAATTATTTAACATTTAATATAATGAAACGCTTTAGAATTCCATAATAGATTTGCCTCCTATATACTTAAATGCAGTACTAAAATGTGTCACCCTGGTTGCTGGTATTCTGGGATATCCAATTTTAAGACCCAAGAAAACTGTGTATTAAATATTATTATTTCAATGATCCATGCCTCAAGCAATTTAAAGTAATGATAACTTTTCTTTCAGAAGTATAGTTCCTCTGAACTTATGATTCTCAGCTTGAATTAGTTTCTGTATTTTCTTTTTCCCTGAGGAATCCACAATACTTCTACTTTCCTTACTAACACTACAACATACTTCCCCAACCAGGTTATCTTTCTTTTTCTGGTTGACTATGGTACAGTTTAAAAATTAGAAATCTTCTATTTCCTTGAAATATATATATATATATATATATATATATATATATATATATACAATAATAATGTCAGAAAGCTAAGGAAGCTATGGGAGGATGATACTGATATATTTTCTAGGTCCTTGCTATTTCCATTATAATGAGTCAGAATACATTTTTGCTGATTGACTCCTGTTTGTTTTTAAGTCTCAACCCCTCCTCTTTCTTTCTATTCCACATCTGAGCAAGCAAATAAGAAAGGGTGGGTGCTCCCGCTTATTATGCCAGCAGATAATTCAAACCACCAAAGACCACTGCCTCTACATGGAAGCTCTCAACCTGGCTCTAACCCTAAAGACAATAAAAAACCCAAGCCAGTGTCTATTTCTTGCTCTTACATACTATTTTCAGACCAACTTGGGAAGCATGCTCTGCTTTTCCCAGAATACCTCATTATGTAAGTAATAAAACTGTTTCTATCTTCTAGGTGTATATCTAACCCCATCAGTATTGTTATCCGAAGCAAATTTGGGGTAGGAGCTCATCCAGTGACCACAGGATGACCTCAGTGCTAATGCCCTGCCTTCATTGTCTTTCCTAAATCTGTATCCGTTTGAATAGAGAAGAACAGCCCTGACATTTTCAAGGGAAGGAATGAGAACAGGAATAAATAAATGAGAGAAAAACAAATAGATGATCATGGTATATTAGATTCTGATAGGTAGGCTGAAAGGGGGAATTCTTAAGATCTTGGGTATTTATAAATAATATTTTTTGTAACAACTAGAAACATATCTTGTGAATAGATAGAGTCAGTTGCTAGAGGAATCCAAATCAGCAATAGGATTTGCAGATGGTTGCTTAAGGGGAAATAGCCAGCACTCTGTTAGAAAGAAGCTACAATGTGACTGGGTGGGTGATAGTTGCACTTTAGCTTAAGGGGGAAAGGGCAAATCTTGTCAATGGGCACACATAAGGGATGTGTTCCTCAAGGCACCATAGGAACTAAATAACAATCATGATAGGGTGTAGATTTTTACAGGTTTGGGACCATACACAATGGACTGACAATACTGTCTGGAAAAATGGATCTTACATGACTAGAAGATAAAGGAAACCCTATATGGGACACTATATTATGGAAAACTTTATGAACTCTGGGGAACAGGGTGAATACAATTAGAACATGCACATACACATCAAAAGAACATTCATCCAGGGACACCTGGGTGGCTCAGTTGAGCATCCAACTCAGGTCAGGTCATGATCTCGCGGTTCATGGTTTGAGCCCCACATCAGGCTCTGTGCTGACAGCTTGGAGCCTGGAGCCTGGTTCAGAATCTGTGCCTTTCTCTGTCTCTCTGCCCCTCCCCTGCTTGTGTGCTCATGTGCTCTCTCTCTCAAAAATAAATAAATAAACATTAAAAAAAATAATCTTAAAAAAAAAGAACATTCATCCAAATTCTGAAGATGACTAGAGTCAACAAGAAGATGTCCTTATTTGTTTTTTGAAAGTGGCTACTTAGGTATATGGGATGAGCAGCCATCACCATAGAGACATTGAAACGATGCAACAACAAGCAGGGAAAAACAAAACACAAGAACCAAAACAGTAAAGAACAAACAAAACAATATGTACCCCATCATTTATGTCAGAACTTTAAATTGTGACTAGTAATTTTTTTCTAATTATCAACGAGACAATTAAAACATAAAGAGAGCTATGAGTGTCTACCAGCATAGTCTGGGCCACCCCATAGCTTGTTTGTTATCCATGGGTCTGTTAGCCATGTTTCCATGAATTTTCAGGGTGGATCTTAAGATAGATACTCATTCTAAATATTTATGTGTATATCCAGTAACTGAAGCAAACATCTTTAACAAAAATAGATATCTAGAATAGAGAATATTTATTTTGAATCTCCTACTTCTATAATATATCATCAAGGAACCAATTTATGATGCAAGTATATTCCACCAATGGGCTAAGGAGTATTGTTTACCATGGATTTATATACCTTCCCACTGCAAAGTAGTGATTATTGTAGTGTACTGATTGAATATTAGAATGGGCAAATCAAACATTCACATACTAAATTGAGGGAGGGGGTGGTGATAACAAATAAGGTGATATTTTGGTTTGTATGTTTGAATGAATGTTTGGTAAAATGTAATACATGTGGTAGTAAAAGGTGATCAGCTTTGGATGAATTGTTGAAATATTGTAAGGAAAGTAAAACAAAAAGTGTGGAGAATGACACAGAGACTTTCATAAATGTATTCCTTTCATCTAATTTTTTCTTGTGTTCTGCCTGATCCTGTGGTGACAAGACTTGGATTGCATTTATGATTTAGAGAGAAAAGATCAATTGATAGCATAACACCATGACTCTACTCTAAATATTATGTTGAATTCCTAAGGAATGATAGGATGAGCTGTTTCTTTTACTCAGTTGTATAAGGTGAGTTAAAAATGTCTGCTTCTATCCTGACCAGTGAATGACTCTAATATAAGCTTATATTTATCCAATTTATGACTGCAAATGGATGAGTGGTAGCATTGGGCAATCTCATACTGTTGTTAGGCCAATGAGTAAATCTTGTGGCTGAAGCTGATAGTCTTGCTCTTAGGTAGAAGATCTGGATTAAAACTATTGACACAAGGAAAGAAGAAGTCATTGGTGATGGGTAAGGAGTCAGTAAATGAATAATGCAGAAATGAAAATCTAATTTACATTAGTAACACACAAAAGGTTGAGAGCAAAAGAATTATATTAATCTTAGTTATATATTGCAGATGCCCTTTTATAACGTAAAATGTGAGACCTATGGCCTCCTGAATGCAAACAAAGGACTTTGTTCAACGGAATAATTGGTGGCTAAACCACCACTGGCCAACACTTTAAAATAACCATAGCGGAGGCACCTGGGTGGCTCAGTCAGTTAAGCATCAGACTTCGGCTCAGGTCATGAGCTCACAGTTGATGAGTTTGAGCCCCACGTTGGGCTCTGTACGGACAGTTCAGAGCCTGGAGCCTGGTTTGGACTCTGTGTCTCCCTCTCTCTCTGCCTCTCTCTCTCTCTCTCTGTCTCTCAAAAAATAAACATTAAAAATATTTAAAAATTTTAAAAAAAATCTATAAAAATTAAAATAAAATAACCATAGGTGAAATAACATTGGTCTAGGATTCTTACAAGTTGAAATTGCCTTTAATAAGAAATGCCATACTAACTTATTAGCCTGTATTGGCCACTTTAAAGATATGCTATTTGGGGAGGAAGAGAAAGAATGATGAATACCTTGGACACATAACATATAATACAGCATTAAAAATGTGTAAGAAAAACTCAACAGGTATTTAGACAACAAACTAGTAAACAAATATGGGAAAGATAACGCACATTGATCTAAGAGAATCTATTAAGCATGCTTCTCAGAAGCAAGCAAAGGTATCATAAGGACAATGACTTGAGATTTTGGCAGGGGAAGCATGAGAAATAAATCTGTGGTTTATTAATGATCCCATAGCTTGAGGAAATTCATAAATGTATAATGTATTTTTCACAGTTACTCTCTAAATGCCAAGATCCAAAATATAAACAAAAACCCAAATGCTTCCAATAGGAAGCTTTCAATAGGAAGCTGTTACAAGGAATTGGTGATCTATTAAAATTGGCTCAAATTATACCAATAGAAGGATGGCAAAAATACTTAAAGATAAGGTCCACTGGGAACCCTTATGAGTACAGTTTTATAGTGTGAAACATTGTTTGGTTGGGAGAATAATGGTTCCCCAATCTTTGGAACTTTTAAATACATTACCTTACATAAAAAAAAAAAAAGATTTTGCATATGGGTTAGAGGTACAAACTTTGAGAAGATTACACTATCCTGGATTATCTGGGTGGGACCAATCTAAGTACATGAGTCTATAAAAGTGGAAAGCTCTTTCTGACTGGGTCAGAGACAGAGGAAACTGAAGAAAGAGGAGAAACAGGAAGGAAGAGAGGGACACAGCCTGCCACTGCTGACCTTCAAGCTGAAAAGAGAGGACCAGAAGCCAAGGAATATGAATGGCCACAAGAAGTAGGAATGGTCCTCAGCTAACTGTCAGCAAAAACCCTGGGATCTCAGTCCTACAACCACAAGGAGCTGAATTCTACCAATAACCGAAATGACCAAGGAAAAAGACTCATGTATAGAGCATCCAGAAAGGAATACAGCCCTGCCAATAATTTAGTTGTAGCCCAGGAAGACTATGTCAGACTTATGAACTACAGAATTTTAAGACAGTAAGTTTATATTGTTTTAAGCCACTAACTCTGTGGTAATTTTTACTTAGAAATGCAAAACCAATGCAAGATATATGGCTTCAGAATTAACTGAAAGTTATCCATTAACATAAATCAATAGATACCATTTGTTATATGGAGGGGACCACATTTATTGGGAAGGTCAAGAAAAAATTATTGTAATGTCAATTAAGCAAGTTGTAATGAACATGGTCTAATTCACAGTATATCTTGTACAATTGATTGACTTGATTGTATAATTTGATTGTACAATTTGATTGATTTTAATACAACCTCCAATAATACTGATATCAATTATCAAATGTCCTGAGAAACTGCATTTAAAACCTCATAAGAGATTCTTCTTATGTAAGATAATTAAAGGAGCTAGATTTTGTTAATAATCAGCTACGTTTGCATTGAATCAACTTACTGATTCATTTAGTAAAGTTCAACCTTTGTAGTGGAGGATGAAGATAAAGAGTTGCTAAGCTTTGCAAGATTATGAACAAATTTGTGCTGGAATATATGGTAAACTCAAATATTTATTTAAAGCCATACCTAAACCATATTAAACCATACAATAGGTATTGTTTTCTTTATCATAAATAATGAAACGGATGTACAAAGTAGAATGATATTGAATGGCTTATAAATTGAACAAAACATTGGAAGGTGGTCTTTTTAAGACAAAGTTAACTTACATATGAGTTGGAACAGGTTTTTTAATTCAGGAATGCCTGGAACTTCAGTACTGACCCATGGCCAAGCTAAACCAAGACTACCTAGATAGTAATTTTTTGTGTGCTATTCAAACTTTGAAACTCCGTGGTACCCATGGCCAGATTGTTTACATGGTTTACGGACCTATAGATTGATAGCTTGTACTTGTTTTAATTGATTACACAGTCTGGCATGCTGCATGTCCAGTGGAGCATAAAAGACCCCACTGTGAATCACCACTAAATTCCTCTAAACCCAGCTCTTCCTAGTGATTGTTAATCCAGAGGCAAAGCACATTTTGTGTGACTTGGAAAGAATTTAATGTGTGAACCTTCACCTGGAAGTCTCTCAGGACTCTCATGTGTGCCTGCGCTTTCTTTCTGCTACTCTTCCATGTCTTTCACCTTTATTAAATCTATTCCAAAATATGTTCAACAAAGTCTTGAAAGTCCTTTCAATTATGCAATCCTGTGAAACCAGTGCAGTACCAAGGCAAAAAAAAAAAAAAATCTGCACCTTTAACAAAAGATGTCCAGAATATTCATGGAGAAAATATAAATGTTTATGGAAGAATAGTTAAATACAATGTACATGAATTAAGTTATCCTTTAACATAAATATTTTAATAATACTCAAATTGCTGTGGAGTCAGTGCAATTGCAATCAAAATCCCAACAGTCACCTCTTAAAAGAATTCAGAAATGAATGGACCAAGAATTGTTCACTTCCCTTTATCATCCCCCAGCTATTACAAGTGTTGACACCTGAAGACACACAGCTCTTGCCTTTTCTGAAGAATTGCCCTTAGCTACAGGGGAGCTGCTCTGTCAAGAAGGTTGCCTTACCTCCCTCATGATGAATGGAGAATAGCCAATGACTGACTGGCTGGGACAATAATGGTCTCCTTCATTTGGTTCTCTGTGGAGCCAGACTAAAGCTAATTCATATTCTTACTTAGCTTTCTTCCCCTGCTCTATTCTGCATCCCTCATTTCTTTCTCCAGAGAACTCTTCCTCGATAGATTAAAGAATAATTCAATTCTGTGGCTTTCTTTCACAAAACCTGCCCTATGCCATGTATGATATGAAGTCAGCCTTACTGCTAGGGAGGTTAAGTTATATGTAAAAACCCACACAGTATATGTACGTACGTATGTATGTAGTATGTGTGTACACATACTCACAGGTGATATATTTCCCATTGCTATATTTGTTTATGCATATTGCTGATTTCACGTAAGAGGATTTGATAAGCTATGGTCCATCACCTCATACTACCAGCTACAGCGTAATTATCAGGATATCTTTTTTTGCCAGAATGGGTATGGAGAAAGATATAGGTGGAATGCTGTTGTTGGAAAGTACATGATAGAGATATCCAATGGCTGTCTCAAAAACAGCATTACTAACAGTGGCATGACTGCTTGGTGTTGTGTCCATCATGAAAGCCATTAAATGTATGGATATTCAGTGTGGCTGAGGCGATCATCTTCCTGCCTCCTTTCAGTCTTCTTGGCTCCATCTGCTTCAAGGATTAATGCACTTTTTAATTCCAACAGTTTTCCTAACCCATTAGCTTTGCTCTTTATTTTTAAGCAAATCCTCCTAGAGATCATCAATTATATGAACAAGTTTTTAATTTATTATGACTTGGACTTTTCTGTTCCTTTTCACTAATATTTTACTAGAACAGTGGAAAATTTTTACTCACAGACTTCCATGTTGATGCCAGTCCAGTATAGGCCAATACAGATAGAAGTCACTTGAGTTCTCTCCTTCCAAGGCACAAATTATTGCAATACATTAATGATGGCCATTCATAACTTGTCATTTATACATCAATTGATGTGTGTATTCAAACAAATAAATATTGTTGACCCATTTTAGTAAATGCATATTCTAAAAAGGGGTATGTTTAAAAATGTAACTAAAGTATAGATTTCAAATCATGAAATAGTACAAAGGTATAAAAGGTATGGCTTTTGTATACACTGTACAAAAGATACAGAAATGTAATGAGCCAAGTGGATAGATGGATTCTAAATGAAGAGACAATATTAGGACTCACTTTTTATAGAAAATGACAGTTAGCCTAGGATATTTGGATTTGAACTTGCAAAGATTAGAGACAAAAGGCATGTCAAATACAGTAGCTCTGCCCCCATCACATACGCTATTTATCATCTCACACCATCACAAATGGAAGGGGGTGTACAATACAGTAAGATATTTTGAGAGAGAGGCCACATTAACATAACTTTTAGTATATTGTTATAATTGTTCTATTTTATTATTAGTGTCATTAATCTCTTATTGTGCCTAATTTATAAATTAAACCTTATCATAGGTATATACATAGAGAAAACATAGTATATGTAGGGTAGATAGTATCTACAGTTTCAAGTATACACTGGGTATCTTGTAATATATCCCCCATGTATAAAGGGGGACTAGAGTACAGGAATCTAAAAAGATACAATGAATATTTACAGAATAGATATAATTCAATTTGGCATATATTTGCAGAAAGAAGTTCGAAAAGGTTAATTGAGATCAGACCTTGAAAATGATTAATTTCTACAGTATTTGGTTATTTTTCTTGTACATAATGAAAAACCACTGAAAATATTTAGTAGGATATTGCTATGCCAAATTGCTGGTAGTTTCCATGGATAAGGCATTCTCTTAAGCACTTTAATATAATATTTATTTAGGCATCATGAAAATAGTATGAGTATGGTTAGAAATCAGAGCAAAAGACTCTATAACTTTTCCATCGTGACAGTTCAAGAGATATGAAATAGTTTAGAACCAAAGTTTTATGGGTATGGATTTTAATTTTCTAACTTTACTCCTTTAATTTACTTTTATATGTTTATAACATAAAGTAGTTTTTTAAAATTGCATTGGTCAGTTTTTTAACTCGTGATACATGTGTATGTTCATGATACGTTAATACTCAAATAACCCTACTTAGAATAAACAATAATGTATACAAGACCGATTGTCCTAAGTGAATTGCCATTTTGCAAATAAATTTTAGATTTTAAATTATTTGTGTAACTAATCAATGTTGGGCTTATTATTTAGATAGTAAGTTCTCTGGGCTCCTTAATAATGTAAGGAACATATTATTTTGCTGTTTCTTAAAAATGACCTGACTTAACCTTCATGTTTCTGTCAATTAAATCTTTCTGTTTTCATGTTTAATCTCAAAATCACCAGGTAATACACTATGGTTTTTGCCAAAGAATCTAGAAAATCCATGGTATAATAGAATTATGGAAGGGAAGACATTTTCCTGTTTGAGACCAGTATATACACCAGGGGAAACAGAAGCAGAAACCATTTCTGGGTCCATTTCTGGGTTTTCTATTCTTTTCCATTGAGCTATGTGTCTGTTTTTCTGTCACTATCATACAGTCTTGATGACTACAGCTTTGTAATACAGCTTGAAATCCGGAATCGTGTTGCCTCCAGTTCTGTTTGTCTTTTTCAGGATTGCTTTGCTTATTCAGGGTCTTTTGGGTTCCATACAAATTGTAGCTCTGCCAAGAATGCTGGTGGTATTTTAATAGAGATTGTATTACTGTGTAGATTACTTTAGGTAGTATAGACGTTTTAACAATGTTTGTTCTTCCTGTCCATGAGCATCCATTTCTTTGTGTCCTTTGCAGTATCTTTCATAAGTCTTCTATAGTTTTCAGAGTACAGATCTTTTATTTCTTTAGTTAGGTTTATTCCTAAGTATCTTACTGTTTTTGGTGTAGTTGTAAATGGGGTTGATTCCTTGATTTGTTTTTCTGCTGCTTCGTTTCTGGTGTATAGAAATGCAACAGATTTCTGCATATTGATTTTATACCTGATACTTTACTGAATTCATGTATTAGTTCTAAGAGTTTTTTGGTGGAATCTTTCAGGTTTTCTACATAAAGTCTCAGGCCATCTGCAAAGAGTGAAAGTTTGACTTCTTCCTTGCTGAACTGTATGCTCTTTATTTCTTTTTGTTGTCTGATTGCTGAGTCTAAAACTTCCAAGACTATGTTAAATTTGCAACAATGTGGATGGGGCTAGAATGTGTTATGCTAAGCAAAATAAGTCAATAAATAGACAAATATCATATAATTTCATTCATACGTGGAATTAAAGAAACAAAACACATGAACACATGGGAAATGGGAATGGGGCAGAAAAAGAAGGAAACAAACCACAAGAGACTCTTAATGACAGAGAACAAACTGAGGGTTTACAGAGGGAGGTGGGTGGGAGATGGGCTACATAGGCGTTGGATACCAAGGAGGACACTTGTTGTAATGAGCACGGGGTGCTGTATGTAAATGATGAAACACTGAATTCTACTCCTGAAACCAATATTGCACTGTATATTAACTAAGTAAAATTTAAACAATAAAAAAGAAAAATGAACAATCTCTGGTACCAAGTATCCGACTACAGATACCTGGCTTCAAATACTATGTAGGGCATATTGGAGGAACCAGAACTCCTTAACAGTGCATCAGTACATATAGTACTAAAATATACATTTTATGAATCTAAGCAAAATTTACATCTACTATGTGAAACAGAAAGCATGGGTGACAGTTTCTAATCTGATTCCAAAGTTTGAGAAGCTGTGTAGTGCCCAACAAACACTATATCTCATTAGCAAGTAATTGTAATTATTTAAGAATGAAAAAATATATGATTTTTTCTTTAATTCATTTATGTATAATATATTTTCAAGTTGATATTAGCTCATTACAAACCATTTCAATGCTTAAAATTTCAAAATAATAATGTTCTCATGAGGGTAAAGAGTAACTATAATCCTCAAACATTGCTTGTAGAAATGCAAAATGTAATAGCCACTTTGGAAAACAGCATTTTTTCTTAATTTAAAAAGTGTTTACCATATGATCCAGCAATACTGCTCCTAACTGTTTACCAGAGGATAATGAAATGCATGTTCACACAAAAATACATATGTGAATATTTAGAGCAGCTTTATGTATAATTGCCCCAAACTGGAAACAAACCAGATATCCCTCAATTAGTGAGTGAATAAATAAAGCTGTTTCATTCTATACAATGGAAAAGAACCCAGCCACAAAAAGAACAAACTATTGATAGATGCAACAACGTGAATTGATTTCAAATGCATTAGGATAAGTGAAAGATGCAAGCCTTTTAAAGCTTCATATTATATAGTTCTATTTATATGACATTCTCAAAAATAATGAAGTCATAAGGACAGAAAGCAGATCAGTAGAGATGGAGGAACCACCAAGAAACTTCAGAGTGCTGACGCCAGGTTCTGGAAAAAGTTCTGTGATGTCCCCTTCTGTCACTGATACCATGCTGACAGATGCCAGAGATAAAAAGCACTTACCCTCCCAGATGCCTGTGCATCCCCAGCGGAGAGCTTCCACTGTCAGAACTTAACTGGGGGAGGCAAGAAGGGCTTCTGGGAAATACAGTTTTCAGAGTCCCAGCTCCCTGTTTCCAAATATATAGTAGAGTACAAAAGGATGGGGAAAAAAATAGTCAAGTGGGTCAGCTGTGCACAATGTTATGTTATGATTTCTGGGGGTTTGCAAAAAAAAATTGTCGTCACCATGTAACAATTGAAGAGAGGGGGAGAGAGAGAGAGAAAGAGTTCTTTTAGTTGGAAAGGTTATTCTTAATTTAGACATGAGTTTGAAAGATTGAGATCATTTTGCATATGTGACGAGTATAAATATTTTCTTAGTAGTCTCTTAACAATATCCTGTCATCAGTAATACTGGAGATTATATTTTAGGACAAGATATTTCTTGACTGTTAGATTTAGAACCAAATTATGATGCCATGGGTCTAAATATCTTGGACTACTGAGTGCCTGGGTGGCTCAGTCAGTTAAGCTACAGACTCAATTTCAGCTCAGGCATGAGCTAATAAGAGTTCGTGAAATCAAGCCTTGTGTCAGGCGCTGCACTGACAGCCAAAGCCTGCTTGGGATTATCTATCTAGCTACCTCTCTGCCCCCTCCCCTCTGCACATGCATATTCTCTCTCTCTCTCTCTCTCTCTCTCCCTCTCTCTCTCCCTCTCTCTCTCCCTCTCTCTCTCCCTCTCTCTCTTCCTCTCTCTCAAACAAAGAAAGAAATGTCCTGAACTACTTTAGCTGTCATAGAAATCTTATGCACTGTAACTTTTCATTGCTGGAGAGACTATACCTTGAAATGTATTAAAATCTCTTTTTCAAGAAAAGGCATACAATTGAAAGACAAGAGGGGTGAATAAATATGCAATAATTGTGTACCTATAGTAGTCAAAGAGCCTTCTAAAGCCATATGTATTATATCAGAAGCACTGTGTTCCACATGTGAAACTCAAAACTCAGATTTTCTGCTTTATACTCACCTACCATGTTTCTGGAACTCATCACAGGGAAAGAAACTATTTCCATTCCTAGCTTGGGTTTCCTCTCCCAATCTGAATTATGAGACGTCTTACATAAATGATTACCCAACATATAAGTTAGAAGAAGAATTTTTGGTTTTACCTCTTCAAAATCAGCTTAAGATTAATCTGAGTTATGATGTTGACAAATGGTCTGCCATATTAAATGACAAACTTCTATTGGCTCACTACAATGAGGAAGAAAAGTCCACAGAAGTACATTGGGTCGCCACTGTAATCAGATTGATAATCAGATCTGGGTTATTCCTCATGCAAGCATTCTACCTGCAATATCAGTTAGGCAAGCTCTAAATTAATTATAAAGGAAGATTTTTTTTTTTCCTCTAGAATTCCTTTCTATTTTCTACTGCTCATATATTCTGTCACTGAATCCACACTGATTTCAACAGAGATCTATAAGTACAACCATGTTCATTTGAATTTAATAAAAAAAGAGTCTGGTTCAATTTAAAATAGTTCTGAGGGGCGCCTGGGTGGCTCAGTCGGTTAAACGTCCGACTTCAGCTCAGGTCACGATCTCGCGGTCCGTGAGTTGGAGCCCCGTGTTGGGCTCTGGGCTGATGGCTCAGAGCCTGGTGCCTGCTTCCGATTCTGTGTCTCCCTCTCTCTCTCTGCCCCTCCCCCGTTCATGCTCTGTCTCTCTCTGTCTCAAAAATAAATAAAACGTTAAAAAAAATTTTTTAAATAAATAAATAAAATAAAATAAAATAGTTCTGAATAAAAGTCAACGTATTTTAATTGGCTACATTATTTAAAAGGATTTGAAATGATTTTAATTATGTTTAATAATTACAGATCAATGGAAGCAAAAAAAGACAAGGGCATGAATCATTTTTTAATGTTAATCATTACAGTAAAAGAGTTGCAACTTTTCACTGAGGTAGAAAATTGTATGACATTGCAGATAGCTCTTGAGATGAATATGAAGACAACTAAGGGTTCACTTCCTGGTTGTCCTCTATATTTTATTAAGCTTTTATGCATGGCCATTGGAAAGACTAGACTCCAGAGTACATAGCTCTATAGTGAGGGAAAGGAAATAATGTATTGATTAGTCACCATGAAGAATGCTTCAGAATCACAGTGATAAATAAATTATTTCTGAAATCAATAATAAAATGCTTCAGGAAAGCATACATTGTAATTGCTAGTATACACAGTTTTTAAAGTTTATCTAGTCATTTTAAAATGAGAAAATAGATAATGATAGTAGGCTTTCATACATCTACCAAGAATGTAAAGTTAGTGGTAGCGAAAAACACTAGAATGATTATTAGGGAAGGAATCTCTATTAACAGTGTTAAAGTGGAGCTAGGAGTCTAAATAAAGCCAGAGAGATAGATTGATACAAGTACATAAAAGGGAGTAAGTGCATCATGAGTGAAGAATTAGGAAAAATTTTCATTCCTTAGAGACAGGAGACATTAAATTATATTAACTTTATCTTTCTATCTATTTATATGAATATATGTGTACATATATTTTTATTTTTATTGTTTTAACATTTTTAAAATATATTTATTTTTGAGAGAGAGAGGCAGAGCATGAGAGGGTAGGGGTAGAGAGAGAAGAGACACAGAATCTGAAACAGGCTCCAGGCTCTGAGCTGTCAGCACAGAGCCTGATGTGGGGCTTGAAACGTCAAACTGCGAGATCATGACCTGAGCTGAAGTGAGAATCTTAACAGACTGACATGCCCAGGAACACTGATTTTTACTTATTTATTATTAATTTTTTAAATGTTTATTTATTTTGGGGAGAGAGAGAGAGAATGCAAGCAGGGGAGGGGAAGAGAGAGAGGGAAACACAGAATCTGAAGCAGGCTCCAGGCTCTGAGCTGCCAGCATAGACCCCGACATGGGACTCAAACTCACGAGCAGGAGATCATGAACTGAACTGAAGTCACACGCTTAACCGAGTGAGCTACCCAGGTGCCCTGGAGCACTGATTTTTAATTTACACTAGTATTTCACTGGTCTGTAAATTTCTCAAAGGCAAGGATGAGGTATGCCTTTGATTCATTTAAATCTCTCGGGGCGCCTGGGTGGCGCAGTCGGTTAAGCGTCCGACTTCAGCCAGGTCACGATCTCGCGGTCCGTGAGTTCGAGCCCTGCGTCGGGCTCTGGGCTGATGGCTCAGAGCCTGGAGCCTGTTTCCGATTCTGTGTCTCCCTCTCTCTCTACCCCTCCCCCGTTCATGCTCTGTCTCTCTCTGTCCCAAAAATAAATAAACGTTGAAAAAAAAATTAAAAAAAAAATAAAAAAAAATAAATCTCTGTACCCCGTTTAGGTCCTAACGTGTCCACTCAATGGATATTTGTAAAGTGATTAATGTCAAGGATAAGAAATCACAAATTTAGTGAGTTTGAAGTTAGCACATTCCATATTAAAACAATTGAACATTCGTTGAGACAACTAGAGACCACTGATAAAAATATGAATGAAGGTATCTGTTTTTGAAGTGCTCACCATTTGTTAATTCTGTCGTGTGTGTGTGCATATGATGTAGATGTATAGATGTATGATGTAGATGATAGATTGATAAATGATAGATTCAATAGGTAGATAGATAGATAATAGATATCTTTATATCATCTGTGCCATATGATAAGTGCTATAAAGTGAGGTAGTGAATTATATGTCAACAAGAACATTGTCATCTTCTTTGATATCAGAAAAATAATGGCAGAGGGTAGTTACTGTGAATGAGCAATTTGCGGAAGAGTCAGGAAAACATTAGTGTTCTAAGCAGATAACACAATCCTAGGAAACAGTAGAGATGCCGAAGTTGTGGGTCATCAAAATTCTTGTGCTATTCTGTGATTTTTTTTATCTTATAAACAAATAAGACCCAGAGACATTTTTGACAGATGGATGATATGAATATCTTTACATTTTATCAAAGTCATTCTGTATGAAATATGCAAAAAGAAAAAAAGAACTTTGTGAGACCAAATTCAGGAAATTACGTTAAAAGCCATGTAATATAGAACAAAAAAAAGAAATGATTTATTTGTTTAGAGCACACTAAAATATTCTAACTTTTTTCCCCTTTTTAAAGTTTTTATTTAAACTTCAGTTAACATACGGTGTAATATTAGTTTCAAGTGTACAATATAGTGAATCATCAATTCCATACATCACCCAGTGGTCATCACAAGTGCACTCCTTAATCCCCATCACCTATTTAACCAATCCCCCAAACATCTCCTTTCTTGTAACCATCAACTTGTTCTCTATAGTTAAGACTGGGTTTCTTGGTTTGCCTTTCTCTTTTTTTCCCCTATGACCATTAGTTTTGTTTCTTCAATTCCACATATGGGTGAAATCATATGGTATTGATCTTTCTCAGACTGACTTATTTCACTTAGCATAATAGTCTCTAGCTCTATTCATGGTTCCAAATGGCAAGACTTCGTTCTTTTTCATGAATCTGTAAAAAATCTGTCCACCTGCCGATGGACACTTGGTCTTTTTCCATAATTTGGCTATTGTAGATAATGCTGCTATAAGTATTGGGGTTCAGGTATCCCTTTGAATTAGTATTTTTATATTCTTTGGGTAAATAACTAGTAGTACAATTCCTGGATCATAGGGTAGTTCTATTTTTAACTTTTTGAGGAACCTCCATACTGTTTTCCAGTATGCTGCACTGTATGCTGCATCAGTTTGCATTCCCACCAACAGTGCTTTCCACATCCTCACCAACACCTATTGTTTCTTGTGTTGTTGACTTCAGCCATTCTGACAAGTGTGAGGTGATGATATCTCATTTTAGTTTTGATTTGCAATTCCCTGATGATAAGTGATGTTGAGCATCTTTTCATGTGTCTGTTGGCCATCTGGATGTCTTCTTTGGAAAAATGTCTATTCATATCTTCTGCCCATTTTTATTTTATTTATTTTTTTTAATTTTATTTTTTTAATTTGCACCCAAATTAGTTAGCATATAGTGAAACAATGATTTCAGGAGTAGATTCCTTAATGTCCCTTACCCATTTAGCCCATCCCCTCTCCCACAAACCCTCCAGGAACCCTCTGTTTGTTCTCTGTATTTAAGAGTCTTTTATGTTTTTCCCCTTCCCTGTTTTTATATTACTTTTGCTTCCCTTCCCTTATGTTCATCTGTTCTATCTCTTAAAGTTCTCATAAGTGAGGTCATATGATTTTTGTCTTTTTCTGACTAATTTTGCTTAGCATAATACCCTCCAGTTCCACCCACATAGTTGTAAATGGCAAGATTTCATTTTTTTTTTGATTGCCACGTAATACTCCATTGTGTGTATGTGTATATATACATACCACTTCTTTATCCATTCATCCATTGATGGACAATTGGGCTCTTTCCATACTTTGGCTATTGTTGATAGTGCTGCTATAAACATTGGGGTGCATGTGCCCCTTCAAAACAACACACCTGTATCCCTTAGATAAATACCTGGTAGTGCAACTGCTGGGTCATAGGGTAGTTCTATTTTTAATTTTTTCAGGAACCTCCATATTGTTTTCCAGAGTGGCTGCACCAGCTTGCATTCCCACCAACAATGCAAAAGAGATCCTCTTACTCCGCATCCTCGCCCACATCTGTTGTTGCCTAAGTTCTTAATGTTAGCCATTCTGACAGGCGAAGGTGGTATCTCATTGTGGTTTTGATTTGTATTTCCCTGATGAGGAGTGATGTTGAGCATTTTTTCATGTTTCAGTTGGCCATCTGGATGTCTTCTTTGGAGAAGTGTCTTTTCATATCTTTTGCACATTTCTTCACTGGATTGTTTTTTGGGTGTTGAGTGTGATAAGTTCTTTATGTATTTTGGATACTAACCCTTTATCTGATATGTCATTTGCAGATATCTTCTCCCATTCTGTCGGTTGCCTTTTAGTTTTGCTGATTGTTTCCTTTTCTGTACAGAAGCTTTTTATTTTGATGAGGTCCCAGTAGTTCATTTTTGCTTTTGTTTCCCTTGCCTCTGGAAATGTGTTGAGTAAGAAGTCGCTATGCAAGATCAAAGATATGTTTGCCTGCTTTTCTTCAAGGATTTTGATGGCTTCCTGTCTTACATTGAGGTCTTTCATCCATTTTGGGTTTATTTTTCTATATGGGGTAAGAAAGTGGTCCAGATTCATTCTTCTGCATGTCACTGTCCAGTTTTCCCAGCACCACTTGCTGAAGAGACTGTCTTTATTCCATTGGATATTCTTTCCTGCTTTGTCAAAGATTAGTTGGTCATACATTTGTGGGTCCATTTCTGGGTTCTCTATTTTGTTCCATTGATCTGAGTGTCTGTTCTTGTGCCAGTACCATACTGTCTTGATGATTACAGCTTTGTAATACAGCTTGAAGTCCAGGATTGTGATGCCTCCTATTTGGTTTTCTTTTTCAAGATCGCTTTGGCTATTCGGGGTCTTTTCTGGTTCCATACAAATTTTAGGATTATTTGTTCTAGCCCTGTGAAGAATGCTGGTGTTATTTTGATAGGGATTGCATTGCATATGTAGGTTTCTTTGGGTAGTATCGACATTTTAACAATATTTGCTCTTCCTATCCAGGAGCTTGGAATCTTTTTCCACTTTTTTGTGTCTTCTTTAATTTCTTTCATAAGCTTTCTATACTTTTCAGCATATAGATTTTTCACCTTTTTGGTTACATTTATTCCTAGGAATTTTATGGTTTTTATGCAGTTGTAAATGGGATCAATTCCTTGATCTCTCTTTCTGTTGCTTCATTGTTGGTGTGTAGGAATGCAACCAATTTCTGTGCATTGATTTTATACCTGCAACTTTGCTGAATTCATGAATAAGTTCTGACAGTTTTTTGGTGGAATCTTTTGGGTTTTCCATATAAAGTATTGTGTCCTCTGTGAAGAGTATAAGTTTTACCTCCGCCTGGCTAATTTGGATGCCTTTTATTTCTTTGTGTTATCTGATTGCAGAGACTAAGACTTCCAATACTATGTTGAATAACAGTGGTGAAAGTGGACATCCCTGTCTTGTTCCTGACCATAGGGGGAAATCTCTCAGTTTTTCCATATTGAGGATGATATTCGTATTGGATCATTCATATATGCTTTTGATGATCTTGAGGTATGATCCTTCTATCCCTACTTTCTTGAGGGTTTTTATCAAGAAAGGATGCTGTATTTTATAAAATGCTTTCTCTGCATCTATTGAGAGTATGATGGGGTTCTTGTCCTTTCTTTTATTGATATGATGAATCACGTGAATTGTTTTGCGGATATTGAGCCAGCCCTCCATCCCAGGTATAAATCCCACTTGGTCATGGTGAATAATTTTTTTAATGTATTGTTGGATATGGTTGGCTAATATCTTCATGAGGATTTTTGCATCCATGTTTGTCAGGGAAATTGGTCTCTACTTCTCCTTGTTAGTGGGGTCTCTGTCTGGTTTTGGAATCAAGGTAATGCTGGCTTCATAGAAAGAGTTGGAAGTTTTCCTTCCATTTCTATTTTTTGGAACAGCTTCAAGAGAATAGGTGTTAACTCCTCCTTAAATGTTTGGTAGAATTCCCCTGGAATGCCATCTGGCCCTGGCCTCTTGTTTTTGGCAGATTTTTGATTACTAATTTGATTTCTTTACTGGTTATGGGTCTGTTCAAATTTTCTATTTCTTCCTGTTTCAGTTTGGTAGTGTATATGTTTCTAGGAATTTGTCCATTTTTTTCCAGATTTCCCATTTTATTGGCGTATAATTGCTCATAATAATCTCTTATTGTTTTTATTTCTGCTGTGTTGGTTGTGATCTCTCCTCTTTCATTCTTGATTTTATTTATTTGGGTCCTTTCCTTTTTCTTTTTGATCAAACTGGCTAGTGTTTATCAATTTTGTTAATTCTTTCAAAGAACCACTTCTGGTTTCATTGATCTGTTCTACTGATTTTTTCATTTTGATAGCATTAATTTCTGCTCTAATCTTTATTATTTCCTTCCTTCTGCTGGTTTTGGGTTTTATTTGCTATTCTTTTTCCAGCTCCTTAAGGTGTAAGGTTAGGTTGTGTATCTGAGATCTTTCTTCCTTCTATAGGAAGGCCTATATTGTTATATACTCTCCTCTTATTACCGCCTTTGCTGTGTCCCAGAGGTTATGGGTTCTGGTGTTATCATTTCCATTGGCTTCCATGAACTTTTTAATTCCTCTTTAATTTCTTGGTTAGCCCATTCATTCTTTAGTAGGAAGTTCTTTAGTCTCCAAGTATTTGTTACCTTTCCATACTTTTTCTTGTGGTTGATTTCTAGTTTCAGAGTGTTGTGGTCTGAAAATATGCACGGTATGATCTTGATCTTTTTGTACTTGTTGAGGGCTGATTTGTGTCCCAGTATGTGGTCTGTTCTGGAGAACGTTCCATGTGCTCTGGAGAAGAATGTATATTCTGCTGCTTTGGGATGAAATGTTCTGAATATATCTGTTAAGTCCATCTAGTCCAGTATGTCATTCAAAGCCATTGTTTCCTTGTTGATTTTTTGATTAGATGATCTGTCCATTGCTGTGAGTGGGGTATTGAAGTCCTACTCTAATGGTATTACTATCGATGAGTTTCTTTACGTTTGTGATTAATCGATTTATATATTTGGGTGCTTTCACATTTGGTGCATAAATGTTGACAATTTTTAGGTCTTCTTGGTGGATAGACCACTTAATTATGATATAATGCCCTTATTCATCTCTTTATACAGTCTTTGTTTTAAAGTCTAGATTGTCTGATAGAAGTATAGCTACTCTGGCTTTCTTTTGTTTACTGTTAGCATGAAAGATGGTTCTCCATCCCCTTACTTTCAATATGAAGGTGTCTTTAGGTCTAAAGTGGGTCTCTTTTCATCAGCATATAGATGGATCTTGTTTCCTTATCCATTCTGTTACCCTATGTCTTTTGATTGGAGCATTGAGTCCATTGACTTTTAGAGTGAGTACTGAAAGATATGAATTGATTGCCATTATGATGCTTGTAGAGTTGGAGTTTCTGGTGGTGTTCTCTGGTCCCTTCTAATCTTTGTTGCTTTTGGTATTTATTCATTTATATATATTTTTTCATCTTTTCTCCCTTCAGAGAGTCCCCCTTAAAATTTCTTGCAGGGCTGGTTTACTGGTCACAAACTCCTATAATTTTTGTTTGTCTGGGAAACTTTTAATCTCACCTTCTATTTTGAATGACAGCCTTGCTGGATAAATAATCCTTGGCTGCATATTTTTCTGATTCAGCACATTGAATATATCCTGCCACTCCTTTCTGGCCTGCCAAGTTTCTGTGGGTAGGTCTGCTGCAAACCTGATCTGTCTTCCCTTGTAGGTTAGGGGCTTTTTTTCCCTTGCTGCTTTCATGATTCTTTCCTTGCTTGAGTATTGTGAATATGACTATGATATACCTTGTTGATGGTTGGTTTGTGTTGAATCTAATGGGGGTCCTCTGTGTTTCTTGGACCTTGATGTCTGTGTCTTTCCCCAGGTTAGGAAAGTTTTCCACTATGATTTGCCCACAAAACCCTTCTACCCCTTTTTCTCTCTCTTCGTCTTCTGGAACCCCTAAGGTTCTGATGTTATTCCTTTTTAATGAGTCACTGATTTCTCTAATTCTTAAATCGTGCTCTTTTGCCTTAATTGCCCTCTTTTATTCTGTTTCATTTATCTCCATAAGTTTGTCCTCTATATTGTTGGTTCTCTATTCTGGCTCATCCATCCTTGCTGCTGTGGCATCCATTCGAGATTGCAGCTGTTATAACATTTTTTATTTCATCCTGACTAGCTTTTACTTCTTTTATCTCGGCAGAAAGGGATTCTAATCTATTTTTGACTCCAGCTAGTATTCTTATTATTGTGATTCTAAATTTTGTTTCAGATATCTTGCTTATATCCGTGTTGGTTAAGTCCCTGGCTGTCGTTTTTTCCTGCTCTTTCTTTTGCAGTGAAATCCTTCATTTTGTCATTTTGAAGGGAAAAAAGGAAATAATGATGTAGAAAAAATTAAAATTAAAAAAATTAAAATTAAAAATATTAAACTTAAAAAATTAAAAACAAATACACACACCAAAAAATTGAATAAATGGTTCTAGATCCTAGGTGTGTTTTGGTCTGGGTGTTGAAAGTACTTGATAGATAAGAAAACGGGGAAAAAAAGTAAATCGTTTGAAAATTTGAAAAAAATGAATCCACTGAAGTAGACTAAAATGAAATAATGGAAGTAAAATAGAATTTGAAAAAATTTACACAAAACTAAAAAAATATAGTAGAAAAAAATTAAAGAATATACATTTTTAATAAAAATTGAAATTAAAAATGAATTTTTTCTCTTTCTGTATTAAGAAAAAGAAAATAAACGAAAAAGAGAAAAAAAACAAAAAAAAAAAGAAAATTGAATAGTTGGACTAACTGAAATACGACTGAAATTACTTCGTTTTCCCCTAGAAGTCAAACTATGAAGCGCTTTATAGTCCGTAAACTAAGCAGGTAGTTTGACTTGTGTTTTTGAAAAGCGAGGTTGGCCCAATTGGGTGGGCTTAGTGTAAGGCTCCAGTCTCCACTAAATGGCGCTGCTTAGCTTACTGGGGTGGATTGTTGTGGTGCTGGTAGGTGCCTATGTGCATGCATGGGAATGGTGAAATTGGTGTCACCCAGCTACCCAGTCTCTAGTATTGGAACTCTGTTCTCCCCATTCAGCAATCACACACCCGTCCTTTGTCTTTGGCTTCTGTCCACTCCCTGCTTTTACACAGTCTGTGACCAAGCCCCAGGCAGCACCTCCCTCCCAAGTTTTGTCTCAGATGTGGCTGTTTTTCCTAGCTGCTTACTTCTGAGGGACTGCAGCTTTGGCCCGTTCTGCCCCTCTGCGGAGGGTCTTACCGAGCAATGGCTGGGTGCCAGCCGCACCCAGGAACCTTTGCGGGACCATGATGCTGCAGATGCCCAGAGACTGCGGGCAGGTGCCAGCCCTCCCCAGAAAAAGTTCGCGAGATAGTATAGCAGCAGCGTTCCAGGGATTATGGAAAATCACAACACACACCTGGCACCAGGCTTCACCCTTCCCGACCTTGTTCCAGCATCAGTGAATGTGGTTGTTCTCTGGGGTCTGCTGGGCCCAGGTGGCCTCACAGCCTCTACCAAATGTCCTTCCAGCAGTGGAACTGCTCCTCCCCTATGTGGCCCAAGAACCTCCCAGACCCCACACTGCTCCTGGGGATTAGCCCTTCCCACCAGAGCACTGCCAGGTATCAAGCTGCGGAGTTTCAGACTCTATGCTCCCCCTATTTATAGTCTTAATAGAATTTAAGCCCTCTCCTTTCTCCTTTCTCCCTTATTAGTTCAGTCCCTGCAGCTGTTTCCAATTTTCCACTTTCTCTCCAGCTGCTTTTTTTTTTGGGGGGGGGGGTGCTTTTCCTGTATTCTTCCCCACTGCCTCTCCATCTCTGTCCTCTCTCCACACACAAAAGAGGCTCCCTGCCCTCCATGGCTTCTCTCTCCCCAAGTTCACCTCTGTGCCATGTATCTGCTGAATTCTGTGGTTTAGATTGTGCAGATTGTTGTGTTAATCCACAGGTAAGTTTTCTAGGTGTGCAGGATGGTTGAGTATTGGTCTGGCTGTATTTCATGGACATGAAATATGAAAGTATTCATATTCATGAAATTATTTTCCTTTATTTAATGCTGATAATTTCAAGTAAGTTACTTGCTTACATCAAAACTAAGTACTGGAAATATATAAAAACTTGGGTGTTAACTCTAAGACTACTGACTAAAATGTTGTGGAATACAAAGTAGATTGCCATATTGAAAAGAAGACCAAATATAATCATATTACCATTAATGTAATATAATATAGAATGTCAAATGACTTTGTTAATAAAGATTTCTGATTTTTGCTATTACATATAAAGGTATTGTGAAGATTAAAGGGAATAAACAATTACAGTCATCTGCCATGAAATTATTATTATTAATAAGTCCATTAAAGTGATTGCTATTCAAATGTTCCTAAAAATATCAGGTGTTAGTAAGACAGTAGGACAAATAAAAAAAACCCATTTAAGTAATGTTATGGAAAATAATAGTGATCAACTTTGATCATCACAAATGACAAACATGCAAATTATTAAATATTTCGTTTACTAACAAGTTTAGGACACTTGATGAAATTCTAGTATATTCAATAATCATCTGTAGTTTTAATGTGAATTAATACTTTAAACACATGTATGCATATAAACATATACCTATGTATGCATATATAATGTATGTGTATATTATACACATGTATGTATGTGCATATGGATATATCTATATCAAATATGTGTATATATATATGTATATATATATATATATATATACATATATATATTTATGTAACAGATTAATTAGGGAATCATTTGCCTTCATTTTGACTGTAGAATACATACTGTGCCCAAATATACTCTTGGTTACCTCCCTCTAATGTGCAACTGGTTGCTAACTGGTATACATTTGGGGAAAATATCCACATCTACTACCAATAATTGTTTATGTTCTATTCTGTGGTTGTCATAGGTTGAAGATTATTGCTTTTCTATTTTCTACATCATAAAATAATGATTACAACATCACACTTTTTGTCAGGATTGTTTGAAAAGCAAAAGTCAATAAAAAGGAAATGCTTTACAAATGCAAATTGATTAACTTTTATTCAGAAGCAATAGATAATACCACCAAATTTACCTATGAAACTGAATTGGCATTTCTCATTTGATGGATCTAAATTTTATTCTGAAAAAGCCATAGAGGAAAGCCATCTAACTTTAACATCAAGCTTGAATGCTCCTGTGGTTCTCACGGGGGCAGGCCTTCTCTGATTAAGAGGGCAGGCAAAGTTACAGTCTTTCTGGGGCGATGCTGAAGGGATGGGGTTCTTTGGGTTCATTTTACCAATAAAGTATGAATATTTTTAACAAACGTTTGCTTAGAACTTAAAAATTATGTTATAGACAATATTCCAAATAATTACTAATATTATTTCATTTATCTCTTAATAGTTCAGTGAAACAGTTACCTATATTAACTCTATTTTACAGATGAGAACCTGAGGCATAGAGAGGTAGGAAACTTGACCAAGTACGTGTCAGAGACATGACTAAATATAGGGATTTGGGCTCCAGGGCCCAGGCTAACCCTTATTCAGGGCTGCCTTTCAATATGTAATGTAATATAGCAAAATTATTGGAATCAAAACCTCACTGTTATCCTATAACCCTTGGAACTCATCTCTAATACAGCATTTACCACCTTGCTTTGGAATAATACCCACATGTCTTTTCCCCATTGGAGTTTTAAGTACAATTTTAAAAAGAATGGTAGAATAATTATTTTTATAGACCCAGAAACAACAATAGATAAAATGATGATAGTTGTATTATTTATGATTAATGCAAGACTTACATTTTCATTAATATTGGTTTCACTTCATTTAATACTTTATTCATTTATCAATGTTTATGTTTGTCCACTCAGTTTCAAATCTGAATAATATATAGGTTTTAACCATAGGCTATTATTTTTGGTAAAGACAAACACAAATTTTAAAACCTTTTAGTGAACTTAACTTAATTGAAAGACAGTCTTAATTTGAGGAACGGCTAATAATAGAACATAATCATTAAAGATTTAACTCTTTATGAAAATCAATATTAAATTGTGGACAATTCTAAATTTGATTAAGTATCCTAAAAAATGGGGTATTCTTAAATAATTAGGCTTATGCTCAAAAAGGATTTATACACCTTGTTCACTTTTAAATATAAGCTGTATATAAGGTACATCTGTTTAATCTTATTAAGATAATCATTCTACATATACTTACTCATTAAAATTTGGAGCTACAAAATATTTGATCTTTCAAAAGGAATAAGCATAAGGCAAATAAAAGTAATCTTACCTTTTCGATATCACTGCTCAAGATTAATTCTGTCAATATGTAAGGCTGAAAAAATTTGACAATCCAACAGTTTTAGGTGAGTGTAATCTCTGCTAACACAAAAGACATTATGACAGTAACCCACAACAAAGATTTTTTTTCATTATTGCTTTCCTCAAAAGAACGTTTCCAAAATGAGTTAAGAAAATATTAAATCAGCTCCTGATATATAGTAGCAGCTCATTTCCTTTAGAAATTGTGTTACATTTTGGCTCCTGGTTGTGTTTATTTGTGAAGAATTTACATACCTCAAGAAATACAGTAGTTTATTTATGAACTTCTGACATGATGGAGAAAAATTAAAGCCAGTTGTCTAGTTTGTATTATAGGATAATGGCTTCCTGTTGCCAAAGAGAACCTAAGGTAAAGAAACAAGGCAAAATTGTAGTTGATATATTTGTTTTCACATTGGGAAACATTTATAACTTGGGAAAATTATATTATACTGATATGATTTCTTTTTATATAAAATATTTATCGATGCAGATATTCCCATGTGGTCTGATCTATGCTAATATAATGGGACAAATTGATCATTGTTCCCATACTCAGAAATTCAGTTTTTATTGGCTTGAAGAAAGTCAGGCATTTACATTGTTACATAGTTAAAATTGTCAGGACACAAAAACACTGGCTTATAAATCCAGGATTGTAAAACTTGCTTTTAATGTTTTATCTCTACACGTCTTTACTTGTTTCCTTCATTTTGTATATGCTCCTTTAGCCTGAACTTACCTTGAGTTTCTACTAGAAAGACTTTTTAAAACATGCTGTTTCCAGAAATAACTCTGCCTACTAAAGGTAATTACTACCGTCCTTTCCTTGTCTTTCTAGACCATATGTCTTTAGTTAGTCCCTATCCTCTCAAAACAAGAGAAACAAGTCATTAAGAGTGCACTGTCTACTTCACATCTCCCCCAGTGTATTGCTCTTCTGTTGATATTTTATTCTTTACTTCTTTTCTGTGTTGTTTTTTTTATGTTGCCCTGTCCAACGGTAGAAATCAGATCTAGTTATACAGTGTTTAGTCTGTATCTCACATCCAGTAAACATAGTACAAAAAATTGTGATAGACAAATTGCAATTTTTTTAAATTTTAAACAGAGTGTTGAGAGACAAGATTATCTATGATTTTTCTGAAGAAAAATACACAGGTATCTATGTTGCTATAGTTGAAGTGTGGTAAAATGGTTAGAGAAAGAGGCCCAGTGGTAATAGATTGCAGCAACTCCAGGTACTAATTCCATTCCCTACATCTCGAGGTTTATTTGTTGTTGTTATTGTTCTTGCTCACTTCTGATTTGTTTTATGAATTGGTTGGGCTGTTTTAGTAGTATATTTAGTGATGTGTGGAGTCTTTGGAGTTATTCCTTGGAGGACATAGCCTTGAGTTTGAGCAGTCACCCTGGGATGACGGTGGTTTTAGCAGGGTTTTCTTTGACCCTCTCTTTTCTTCATCTCTGTTACACTGTCTGCATCATTTGATGTTATACTCAGCCCATAAAGCTCGCTTAACTGCAAGTAGATTGTTCTCATAGTGCCTGGGTGTACACTGCTCATTGGTCAGATCCAATTAAATTTGGGTACTGATAGTTTATGAGTCCAGTCTTTGCTATTTGTACTGACTCCTGGAAGGTTCTTCTTAAGTGTCTCTTTACCTAGTTCTTCTTGGTGACCTGGTTGGCCTACAGGTTACTCTGTACTTCACTAAGGTACTCTGCTGGAAAAATAATTTAAGCAGTCATGCTGCGTGTTGGAGATGGAGGGGGGAAGTGGGTGCTCTGGTGTTCTTGGCTTTCTTCTCCTGGCTGGAACCTCTGGCCTATGACCATGCTGAGGAGACAATGTTTGGAGCCCTCATATTCTGGCCCTGCCATGTCTGGGTTAGAAGCCTAGTCCTATGAGTAGGGGCTCAGTGGAGGAAGGGAGTTCCTGATCCCTCAGCTTCCCTGACGATAAATTTAGCCTTTCAACTTGGAGATGGAGGGAATAAGAAATACCAATAGTCTTTCTCTCCTAGGGAATTACGGTAAGTCTTGAATGGGAATGACAGAAGAGAGAACCTCTCTTTTTGGTCATCTCACCATAGTTGAAGTTTCATTAAGCCGAACTGGTTAGGAATGGGGGAGGGAGGGGTTTTTGCCTCAAATGCCACAAAATCTCACTGCTCTGAGTTTTAGTAGGTTTCTCGAATAAATAAATATTTATTTTCTGTATGCTCTTTGGGCATTTTCCAGAAGTTCTAAAGGGTTGTTTTTGTGTTTGTTGGCACTAGTTTTTGTTTTGTTTTGTTTTGTTTTGTTTGTTTTGTTTTGTTTTGTTTTTCAGTTCTGCTTTTTTCACTTGGGCATGGGTCCATAGAGCTCCTCATACTCTTCACATCCTGTAAAGGAAACTTCAACCCACTGAGTTCTTATTTTAGTTATTATATTGTAGCTATAAGATTTCCATTTTGTTATTTTTAAATATATCTGTATTTCTTTGCTGAGGCTATTTTTTTTAACGTTTATTTATTTTTGAGACAGAGAGAGACAGAGCATGAACGGGGGAGGGGCAGAGAGAGAGGGAGACACAGAATTGGAAGCAGGCTCCAGGCTCTGAGCCATCAGCCCAGAGCCCAACGCGGGGCTCGAACTCACAGACGGCGAGATCGTGACCTGAGCTGAAGTCGGCCGCTTAACCGACTGAGCCACCCAGGCGCCCCATGCTGAGGCTATTTTTGAAATTTGTTTCAATCATGTTTATAATGGCTCCTTGAAGCACTTTTATCACTACTGGTTTAAAGTCTTTGTCACAATTCTCACATTGTCTTCTTAGTGTTAACATCTATTGGCTGCCTTTTTTCCATTTAGTTTGGAAACTTACTGGTTTTTGGTATGATGAGTGATTTTCAAATGAGGCCTGAATATTTTATTTTTTTAATGTTTATTTATTTGTTTTTGAGAGAGAAGGAACACGCAAGCAGGGGAGGGGCAGAGAAAAGGAGAGAGCGAGAAAGAGAATCCTAAGCAGGCTCTACACGGTCAGTGTGGATCCCGATGCAGGGCTCAAATTCACCAATCGTGATATCATGACCTGAGCCAAAATCAAGAGTCTGATGCTTAAACAGCTGAGCCACCCAGGCACCCCAAGGCCTGGATATTTTAATATTATATTCTGAGACTATGGATCTTGCTAAAATTTTCTGTTTTAGCTAGATTTCTCTGACAGCACAATGGCTGAGGGTAGTAGAATGTCACTTCATGACTGCCAGGTTCACTATTCAGGTTTCGTTGACACCAGAAGGGACTGTGCCATTACAGTGGTGGTGGAATTGGTGCTCTGGCCACCCACAGTGTCTCCACTGATACTGTACTGGGGTGGTCTCATTACTACTAGGAGATAGAGAAAGTCGTGATTTTCTACTAGGCCTCTTTCCATACCACCCCAGTTATAGGAGAGAGGCGCCTCATTACTGGTGGGTGGGAGGGGAGGTACAATCTCCTCATTTTGTCTCTACTAACAATGAGGTGGTGGACTCTTTAGTGCCAGGGGGGATAAATTTTTTAACCTCCCTACTTCACCCTAGTAGAAGTCAGTATTGGGGCTCCTCATTGCAGCCCCTTGACGATAAAAGTCTATGATTCCTACTCAGCCTTGCTGGTGGGGTGGGGGTGAGAACACAGTTTTTTCTGTAGTGTTTGGCTGCAGTGAAACAGTTATTGTTTAAATATCTTTTATCTTGCTTGGCTGCCACATTTCTGATCCTTTGGTTATAGATAATAGGCTCTGTCTGAGCTTGTTTTATCAGTTTCTACTGGTGTTTCTGGGTTGCCAGCTTTCTAAGGTCAGAGTCAAGATATATGAAGAAAAGAAAAAAAGAAAAAACAGAGAACTCCCAAACATGTTGACCCTTGAATCCCAAGGTCTCTACCCCGTCTGCCGTTTTCTTTTCACATTTTGACATCTCCTATTATTTGGTTAATATGTAATTGCCAGGATTTTTAGTCGTGCTTGGAGGGAAGAATAGGAGTGTGTCTACTCCATCTTCTGACAGGTATTCATTCATTCTTTTCAGTGGGAAATATTTCAGGGCTATAATCTATTGACTAGATAGGTTTGAAGTAACTAATTGCTACTGAATTGGCCATAAGTCTAATACTTTTTATTGTTATATAATCCTTTGGAACCTTTATTATCTTGACATTCAATAGGATATCATGCTGGTCTTCATTATTTGTCATTGTTTGTCAGTACCACCATAAAATTCTACTTTCTGTTTGTTCCTAAGACCTCACATTACCTTCCTTTTTCTTGAGAAAGGCATTTTCCTTAAATGAATCATTCAGTGTTCCCCATTTATCTTTAGCAATAATGAATATTTGAAAATGATAGTTTAGCAATATTTCTAATGAAATTGAGTTATTAAATTGAGGTCCAGATGATATTCTAATTTTCTTGGATCTTTCTGACACATTCTTACAGCTTGTACTAGTTGTACCCTCTTTCTAAGATCAACCAAAGCATATTGTTGTTGCCTAAAACTCTATCTGCAATATCAAAGGTACTCAAAAAATGCCTTAATTCCAACCATATCGCCTTGTTGTCTTTATATACTTTTCCATTAAGTAGTCAGGATGTTCTATCTAAAATGCAATTCTAAACATTTTATCTTTTTATGACACCCTTTTATGAATCCTCATGGATTTTATGATTTAGCCCATATCCTAACATGTTATGCAGTGTTTCCCATAAATATATTTTCCATAATCAATTGGTTACAATTCTGGGCTCCACATTTCTAAAAATTTTTGGCAACTCTGTCTTATGATATCAACTCTTTGCCCATCTAAGTCATACTAACATTTTAAGACTGGGCATAATTCCCTCTAAACAAACCTCTTAACCTCACCCCCCCCCCCAATATTGAAAATATGTGACTTCTCTATTTTCTCTCATGTCACCATGGTAATTTCTATATTATTAAATATAACAAATAAATTCTGTCTTTTTATAATGTATATATACTTCAGTGTCTCATATGGAAGGCACTCAGTATTACTTAAATGAATGAAAAGAGTGTTGGAAAAATTATCCAAAAAATGACTGGAAAAGGCAACACTCATAGCTAACTACTGGAAAATTGTTTAGAAAATCTTACATAGCTCCGGGCGGTATTTTCTTGCCACTTTTGCAAACCAGCTCCAAACGTGCCTCTTAATTGTTTTGAACAATAAATAGTTTTTTTGGAAAAATGTTATGTTAGAAATCATTCCAAGGCAATTGTGTTATCAATGTTGAGTAACAGGCAAAGTTCTAATTTTGCAATGTAGGCTCACACCCGGTCGAAATCTCAAGGGCATCATAGAAGGAATTCTGAAAGATGAAAGGTTATTCAGTTTGTATAAAGCTATTGAATCTGCTGACCGAAAGGCAAAGAGGCAGTATTGCCAGGGGCAGGAGTAGCCTGGGAGTAATAGCAGAAGCTTCAGGAGGCACTGTGACCAGCAGTGCATGCTTATCTTGTCACAATTTGTCAAATATTTCCTGTCAGTGATCATTTTCTACAATTTGAAAATATCATGACATTTTGGATTGAATTACAGGACTCATTTCTAGCTCAGTCTTGAACATCCTGAATTTATGGATTGATGTGATAGATTTCTGACCTGTAGCTTTTCCCTTTTTTTGGTCATGTGAGTAATTTCAAACTTTTATACAATCTACTAAGCGCAGAAAAGGAACTCCTCCAGGCTCCATTTATTCCTGGTAAATTTTAAATTCTTAGTCATTACAACATCTTTTTTCCAGGATAAAATTCAAGCTCAGGGCACACTGAATATTCATGTGAATTGTGAAATAACATAGGTAATTAAAAATTACACATTGTTGATCAATTTTCTGTTAAAAATAGCATTAATTATCAAAAACCACTATTTCCTACCCCAAAATTTTAAAACTTTTCTATAGCTGACATAACAGTTCTCTGAAATATCCTCTCCCCAGTTTATTCCACCATTAAGATGACAATTAATGATCTTATTGACTACATAAAGAACATGAAAAGAATCAAATTAAACACTAAATCCATGAATAGAATACTCATTTCTGCAATACAAAGATATATATCTTTTTAGTACAAATGTGGTAATATAGGTCAAGTCAATATGAAATTAGTGTTCTGCTTAGTCATAGACACTGTCCTTAAAGAGTTTTTAGAAGTTTGCTTTTTTTGCAAGAAAAGAAAAATCACTTAATTTTTATTCAGAAAAAAACTATTAAAACCACTTAGGGAAATATATGGTACATTGTAGTTTTGTTTTAATGCATTTAAGTAACTTGGGCTTTTACTTCAAAATAATATTTCTTTGACTTTTGCTACTATGTCTGAGATATTTAGTATTAAAAAGAGACATTTCAGTTAGTCTAAAGGTTACTATAATTTCTTCACGTTAAATTGATAATCCTTGAAGATAACAATCTTGCTTTTTTGTTGCATATACTTTACATATCTTTTTTAGTAATAGACTCATAATGAATAAGACATGTGTTGATCAAAAGACAAATGATTATATACATGATGATCTATATGCTCAAATTTATAGCTAAGTTCTTTATTTGATGTTCAAGTAATCCTTGGCCCAATGAAAAAAAGTAAAATAAAGTAATATTTTAACTACTTTTTGCTATTTTCAATTATTCGAAAATAATTGTGAATTGAATAAACACATCACAAAATTAAAAGTCTAAATGACATATTTATCTAAAGCCTTGAACTATGAGTAAAACAATAATTATACTTTTGTGCACTGACTAACGGAAAGTATATCAGTCTAATTTGCAGTTGCTATTTTTTAGTATATTTCTTAAGTTTTTATTTAAAATCCAGTAAGTTAACACACAACCTAATATCAGTTTCAGATGTATAATATAGTGATTCAATACTTGCATACAACACCCAGTGTTCATCACAAGTGCACTCCCTAATCCCCATCACCTATTTCACCCATCCCTCCCCATATCCCCTCTAGTAACCATTTTTGTTCTCTATAGTTAACAGTCTATATCTTGGTTTGCCTCTCCACTTTTTATTGTCCCTTTGGCTCATTTTTTTTGTTTCTAAAATTACATATATGAGTGAAATCATATGGTATTTGTCTTTCTCTGATGTATTTCGCTTAGGGTAATGCTCTCTAGCTCCATCAATGTCATTGCAAATGGCAAAATTTCATTCTTTTTACAGCTGAGTATTATTCCATTGTATATCTTCTTTATCCATTCCTCAAGGATGGCACTTGTGTTGAGCGCAGGGTGTTCTATGTAAATGTTGAATCACTAAATTCTATTCCTTAAACTAATATACTGTATGTTAACTAACTAGAATTTAAATAAGAATTTGAAAAAAAAATGGGCAGAAGACATGAATAGACATTTTTCCAAAGAAGACATACAGAAGGCCAACAGACATCATCAGGGAAATACAAATCAAAAAGCCAATGAGATATCACCACACACCTGTTAGAATGGCTAAAATCAACAGGACAGAAAACAACAGGCATTGTTGAGGATGTAGAGAAAAAAGGAACCCTCTTGTGCTGTTGGTGGGAATGCAAACTTGTACAGCCGCTCTGGAAACAGGTGGAGGTTTGCCATTTGTTAATATTTTAAAAATTTACTTCAGAAAGAAACATCACAGAAAAATAGGTACAGAAGTCATTATACAGAACACAGAAAAAAATATTTATTCAGAGGATCTTAGCCCTTATAAATATTATAGTTTGTTATGTATCTGCATTATTTGCAGACCATTAAAATGATGATTCTTAGTCAATACATTATTACTATTAAAACATTCCGTAAAGATTTCTAAATTTAAAGAGCATTCAGCTCGTAAATCTAGGTGTTAAAATTTACTAACTGAGGTAATTTTTCGAGTGCTGTAATTCTGTTACTCAGCAAAATGAAATGAGCATTTTTTTCATGCAAACTGTAAGAAAACTGTCTTCATGAAACTCTAGTGTTAAGTTGTGTTTGGAAATTGTAAACTTGTAGAATTTGCAAATTAAATCATAAATATGGCTTTAATTTCTACATGTAATTTATTGGAAATGTAAATGAGACATTATGCTCATTACAACAGGTGAAATTCATTTTTTCATTAGCCGTATATGTGTATGTATGATATTATATACATTTGGAATTACTATAATTTTTTTAGACTTCATTTTCTTCATTCCCTCTAAGTTGATTTTGACCCTAAAGTTATGGATTATTTAAATAAAGCATGGAGGTTGGGGCACCTGGGTAGCTCAGTTGGTCAAGTGTCCGACTTTAGCTCAGGTCACAGTCTCACAGTTCATGGGTTGAAGCACTGTGTTGGGCTCTGAGCTGACGGCTCAGAGCCTGGAGCCTGCTTCAGATTCTGAGTCTGCCTCTCTCTCTGCCCCTCCTCCTCCCCTATTGGCTCTCGCTCTCGCTCTCTCTCGCTCTCTCTCTCTGTCTCTTTCTCTCAAATAAATAAACATTAACAAAATAAAAATAATTAAAAATAAATGAATAAATAAATAAACCATGAGGGAAGTGACTAACAATTAAAATACTTCACATCAAAAATAGTTCTGAGGGCTAGAACACACTTTAATTGCTTTCAAAGCATCTGTAGGATGAGAATAAAGTACAGGATGCAATGGCTTATTTTTATTTTTTCATCAAATATATGCATATCACAAACATTATGTAAGTGTACCTTTCCATAGTACAAAAGAAAGTGTACAAGAAAATATATTTTATGTCTGGCTTTTAGAATTTTTCATAATTTAAATGTACATTATGAAATAAATCCTTTTTTTCAGTTTAGACTTTTATGCTATCTTAAGCTGCTCATGTAAATTTTAAAATCAGGAGGACATTTTAATTAGTAAATAAAAATTACTACTAATTGGATTCTCGTGCTTATATCATTATGATTATATATTATTTAATCTTTATATGCACCCTATGAGTAGCCTAGTGGATCACAAACATTTTTACAATTTTTAAAAACTTAGAGCAGCTTAACTAAAGTATATCACTAGAGATGTATTGTCTACATCTGGCATAATTTCTGGGATAATTCACCTACAAAGAAAGTTATAGAAATGCACATAAATTATTTTTAAAGTGCTCTGTATTTTAAATAAACTAAACTAAATTACAACACATTTATTGTCAAACCAGTGAGACAAAATGAGCATGGTGCTGGTAGGTAATGACATTTGATTTTTCCCAAGTTGTCAATAATTAACTATGTAAATATTTCCAACCACTTCATGAATTAACTATTTGTAGATTGAACAAATGAATTAAATAAACTGTTCAGAGCTTTTCCTGAGGAATATTTTAAAAAGAAAAAACAACATTTCCTGTAAGGATATTAATAAATTGTTTGTGTGTGTGTGTGTGTGTGTGTGTGTGTGTGTGTATCACATCTTCTTTAGCTCTTCAGCCATCATTGGACATTTTAGATTGTTTCCATGTCTTGGCTATTGTGAATAATGCTGCAATGAACACAAGAGTGCAGAGATCTCTTTAAGATAGTGATTTCATTTATTTCCAATATATACCCAAAAGTGGGTTTGCTGGATCGCATGGTAGTTCTATTTTTAATTTCTTGAGGAATTTCCATACTCTCTTTGATAATGGCTGAGCCACTTTACATTCCGACCAGGTAAATGCACAAGGGATCCCTTTTCTCCACATCATCCCCAAAATATATGTTTTATTTGTTTTATTTTTGTTTTTTTTTTTATAATGGCCATTCTAAGAGGTGTGAGATGGTATCTTATTGTGTTTTTGATTTGCATTTTCCTGATATTAGTGATATTGAGTGCCTTTTTGTGTACCTGTTAGCCATTTGCATGTCTTTTTTTAAAAATACCTATTCAGATCCTCTGCTCATTTCTTAATCAGATTGTTTGGTTTTTTGCTACCAAGGTGTATAAGTTCTTTATATATTTTAGATATTAACCCCTTATCAGATAAATGATTTGCAAGTATTTTTTCCTCATTCTATAACTTACCTTTACATTTTGTTGACCATTTCCTTTGCTGTTCAGAAGTTTGTTTGTTTGTTTATATCTTTCTTTGAGAGAGAGAAAGCAGGGGAAGGACAGAGGGAGAGAGAGAATCTTAAGCAGTCTCCACGTTTATCATGGAGGGTGGGACTCAATCTCACAACAGTGAGATCATGACCTGAGCCGAAATCAAGACTTGGGCACTTAATAGACTGAGGCACTGAAGCATCTCCAGAAGCTTTTAGTTTAATGTAGTCCCACAGATTTATGTTTGCTTTTGTTGCCTATGCTTTTGGTGTTGTATCCAAAAACTCGTTTTACACTTATTTTTTGAAAATTATCATGGGCCATCCTGCGACATATGTAAAAAGAGCATGGCAAAATTGGGGTGCCTGGGTGGCTCAGTCGGTTAAGCATCCGACTTCAGCTCAGGTCAAGATCTCACAGTTTGTGCATTCCAGCCCCACATCAGGCTCTGTGCTGACAGCTAAGAGCCTGAAGCCTGCTTCAGATTCTGTGTCTCCCTCTCTCTCTGCCCTTCCCTCACGTGTGCTCTATCTCCTTCTGTCTCAAAAATAAACACCAAAAAAAATTAAAAAAAAAAGAGCAAGGCAAAATAGGATATCGTGGATCTTCTTCATACTGAGTCCTACTCTCCCAAATCACCTTTTAATTCAAATTATGAATGTCCAATTTGTTTTTCATACACTCCAATATCATCAATAGTGTTAATGATGCTTTTCTTAAAATAGTATTCCACTATTATCTTCAGTATTATCTTCAAAGCATTGATAACTATTTGCAAGCTTGAATGTGAGCATATATACATATACAATGAAAACTATAGTAGGTCTTGATCTACTATCTGGGAAACAGCAGTTAAAACATGCATCTCCACTTTAGAGTCATTAAATTCTCTTATAATCAATGAGATAAGGAGTTCATACCTTGTCTCTTTTATATATGATGATTGAAGTTCATTTTTTCATATGTTTAACAGTGTTTTTAGGCTAACATGCTGCTTAGAAATAAAAATGCTCCAAGAATCAAATAACAAACCCATAAATAAGCATAATTTAAAACTCTTAATTCACTAAGAACACTTTCATCTTGTTATCTTAATAATCTTTAATGAGTGTCCTAACTCATTCAAAGACAACACAGAAAGATATCGAATGCTATGAATGTTCATAATATCTCATAATTAGAGAAACACCTGTGCTAAATAAAATTGTAGTAAACAACTTTTCACTGTGTTAATGGCTCTTTCTATGTTCAATTTATTCTCTGCAGTAATCTACTGGTTTCCAATTATGAAGAAGTGTAAAGCACACCAGCAAATTGCTTCCCGAATATTTAAAAGAGTTCATTTGGTTTAAAAACATCCCTTTCTTTAAAATTTATATTTTTACATTTCATTTTTCTAAAAATAGCTAGTATTTGACTATCCAGCAACAGTAAGCCAGTGCTAATGGTCCATGGTCTCTTTGAAAACCAAGCTTTTCAGTTTACACTAATAATTCTGACAAATGTTATGTAATTGGGAAATAAATATACTTTTCTATCTTTAAAAGGCATAAAAATATAAAAATATTTGTTTCATTTTTTAAGTGAAACAGGTTGTATAATTGCATTTACTGATAGTTTATATTCATTCAATTTCAAAAGATAAATGAACTATTTTAAAATAATGCATTTTTGTATACAAGGTCAGTGCACAAGGCTTACTTCTATATCACTTAAGAATGCTTTATATTCCATAGTACATTGACAGGGATAACAGAAATTCTGCTTTTGCCTTTTTGTAATCAGGATAATTTCTTACTGGTATGGTTTGAAAAAAGGCTATGATTTTAACCTGGCAGCCTTATTCATTCTCTGTTAGATTATATGTTAAGCCAATTATATCTCTTGTGTTTCAAATGGAAGAAAAATCAGTTTGTGGGTTCAAAACAATAGCAAGTATTCCTCAATAAGAAACAAATCAAAGACAGACAAAACACCAGCATCATTATGTTGATTTGTGAATATTAAGTACAGATAAAAGTGAGAGGAACTAAAAGTGTTCTAAATATATAGATCTTATTTGATCTAGACCTACATTTTATAACAAAGGAAATTGTCTTTTTTTCCAAAAAGATGAAAAATCTAGAGTTTATTTGCAAACTCTGACATTGTGTGAGTGTATGTGTGCATTCTTCTGTCCTCACCTTTATGTTTTCCTTCAACTTGTCCTAATTCATTTTTGAGTAATTAAGTGCCAAGATGCATTTAAGTGTTAAAAAGTAAAAATCTTGGGGGCTCTTGGATGACTCAGTCAGTTGAGCATGAGACGTCGGCTCAGGTCATGATCTCATAGTGCGTGAGTTGGAACTCCGCAAAGGTCTCCCTGCTGTCAGCACAGAACCTGCTTCAGATATATATGTGTGTGTGTGTGTGTGTGTGTGTGTGTGTATACACATATGTATATACGTATACACACATATATATACGTATATACATATATATACACACACATATATATGTGTATATATATATATAAAGAATGTATATCTCTATCTATATATGGAGAGAGAGACAGAGACAGAGAGAGATATCTGTTATTTAGTTTTATATTCACTGCTGAATTGCTAAATGCTTGAAAGCATATCAGGGTTCTTTCACTTCTCTATCAAGTTTCACTCCCAGGATGACCTCATTAAGCCCCATGGCTTTAAATTCCATCTTATATTGATACAATAATATCTCAAACATGAACCTCTCTTTTGATCTCCAGTATACTATTTCCAAATATTTACTTGAACTCACCCCTAAAACTTAACCCCTCAAAATTCTTTGTCACTCCCCTCAAACTGTTATTTCTTTTAGAATTTTCTATATCAGTAAGTGGCACCACCATCCATCCAGTTACTCATCCAAATGAAAGTCATCTCATTTGTACATCCTTACTTTCCTAAAACTTATACAACTTATCTGTCAACAAGTCCTTTTCAAGGTCTGTGTCTAAATTTTTCCATCTCTTTCCTCCTCTTTATTCCAAACTATTAACAACTTTGCTTGAATTACTCTTATTTATTATTATTTTATGTGATTATTTTATCTATTTATTCGCCTCCCCCTTTTTTTTTAATCACTTAAAACTCCAGTGCTTGAACTGACATCTGACACATGGTTGGTACTCAATTGATATTGAATTAATTAACAAATTTATAAATCAAAATAACAGGATTTGAGGGCACCTGGGTAGCTCAGTCAGTTAAGCATCCAACTCTTTGATTTTTTTTTAATGTTTTTTATTTATTTTTGAGAGAGTGAGAGACAGAGCAAGAGTCAGGGGGGTGAGGGGCAGAGAGAGAGATGACACAGAATCTGAAGCAGGCTCCAGGCTCTGAACTGTCAGCACAGAGCCCAATGCAGGGCTCAAACCCATGAACCGTGAGATCATGACCTGACCTGAAGTCAGACGCTTAACTGAATGAGCCGCCCAGACGCCCCTAGATCCAACTCTTTGATTTCGGCTCAGGTCATGATCTCATGGTTCGTGAGCTTGCACCCCACATCGAGCTCTACACTGACAGAGCCTGCTTAGGATTCTCTCTCTTTCCCTCTCTCTCTGCCCCTCCCATATGCTCTCTCTCTCTCTTTCAAAATAAAGAAACTAAAACTTAAAAAATTATTTTAAAAACAATGAAAATATTTTTTAAAAATAGGATTTATCTATTATACAGTTTTATTAAAACTTGAACACAGCTTTCACTTTTTCTCTTAATCATTATTTCAAAGAGAGTCGTTATAATAAATCTAAACTCAACCAGTAGGATGCAGTCCAGCACCTTTATTATAGAGATAGGTTAATTTCCAAAGTCTAAAATACTACATTCAAATATAAATTCTATCATATGTTACATGTATTCCTAAACAGGTAATTTAACCTTAAGATAGAGTTTGTTAATCTGTAAAATGATGGTCTTAACAATGCTTATATATAGTTCAGCATAAGATATTTATAAGAACTAACTGAAATAATGCAGTTAAGGTATATACTACAGTGACTATTAATTTTAACCAACTGTGCCTGAATAGTTCATGTATTTGCATCTCTCTGTGTAACTTGTAAGTCATTACTTCTTACACTGCCTCCCAGAGGGTAAGCTATAACAAAATAGCTATGGATAGTTAGAAAGAAGCTTCAAGGAACAATTTGGAGTGAAAGTGAAATCTGATTACAAAAGTATGTCAGAGTTCTCAGAGACAACTGAAATAGTTGGAAACTCTCGCAATTATATAGAATGGAGGTTTACTGTATATGGACATGAAAATAAAAAATGACTACAGAGAGATAGAAAAGTGGTAGACATGAGAGCTGCATACATCAAAAGACACGTTTAAAAATGTCATAACTTTGTGTGCACATAGAGTAATATGTTTCCTGATTGAACAATCTAAAAGAACCAGTTGTGTACCTTAGAGTTTGACATGCTTGAGACACATACACAAGAAGAGAAAAGTATACAAATGTCTGTTGAAGTATCAGGATAATAAAGGAACCTCAAAGCCCCAAGTCACATTACATTATTTTATGCACGAAATCCTTTTTAACAGCAGGAAGTAAAAGGGAGAGGAGGCAAAACTTTAGTGTCTTCAAAGAAATAATCTTCCCACTGAGATTTACTCTAAATATCAATACATCATGATTTTCGAAAGATAGAAGCAAATCTAAGAGAAGTAGAATAGCTCTAAGCTAGTGATATTTGAATTGACCTGATTTAATATATTACAATCTACATAATGAATATACCAATCAGAAAGGAAAGCAGACTTCAGTAGAGAATAGTCTCACCATATAAGAGTGGCAGTTCTTTAACAAGCAAGGTCCAAAGAAGAGTGTCCTCCATCCAAAGGATTTAATATCTCTGTTGAGACTATTTTTTCTTGATTCTGTAAAAGTTCAATTCATTATTTGCTATGCCCATCCCACCAGGTATAATTCCATGCTTTATTAAAATACCTTCTAGATAAAATTTGATAGTTTAGTTTTACCATAGAACCTTCCTTGCTGAAAAAAAAAAAAAAACAAACAGCCAAAGGACCTCAAGTTTCAGGTACTCTTGGAAGTACCATGTTTCATTCTAGTATCAGCCATCATGCATTGTTACCAGTTGGTTGGGAATGCAACCAGTGAAAGATAAATTATTTCATTGAGCAAGTGTATGCTTTCTGAGTTTGCGAGATTAGAAAGGAGTTTATAAAGTGATGCCATCTGCCGAGGCCAGTGTGTAGACAGTCAGCCATTCACTCCTAGAGAACTTACCAATATTTTTCATCCAAAGCCCAACAGGTACCTGTTAAAGTGGATTTACTTGTTTAGTTAAACAAGGTGGATTTACTGCTCATTTCGATGAGAAAAACATATACCAATGGGAAGCATGGGGTGGATGTCTTAGTAAACAAGAATTACAAGGAATCTGTCAAGGATTTAGGCTTTGGTCGGGTAATTTCCAAGAGTACTTAAAGGACCAGGGTTTCACTCTAGATTGTTGTCAGAGAGCTGGGGAAAGTTTCATTGTGTATCTCAATTATTATCTATAAACGGGACAAGCTGGAAGAATAAAATTTTAACTGTTACCCATTTAGTGAGAAAGGGAGATGTTCAATATTTTGTGGGTTACGTCGTGCCCTTGTCTGAAGCAAATGCTTTGTGAGATTGTTTATCTTCAACAAGAGAAAAATAAGGCTTAGCTATAAGCATCAAATAAATGTGTGATGACATCAGGGTCTAGATGTGAGAATTAGATCAGTTTCTAGAAGTCAGGGACTATGTCTTTTCTTTAATACCAATAAAATTTTCTAACCACTGTATTCAATTATTTTTACATCAATAAGAAATCACTATCAGGCTCTGAATTTTATTTTTTTTAATGTGGCTTACTTTTTTTTTAAAGTATATTTTTCCTAAAATTACTAAAGATAGAAAACAAACTAATGGAACCATAGAGAATAAATCAGTAGGTTCTTAATAAACAATTAATTTTAAAAAATTACATTTTATAAGTTTCCTTATGGGGCTAACCCTTTTGTGGGTCATATTACCAATCCACTAAGCAGAAAATAGCAATTTTTTGCACATATATTTCAATAAATATATGACAGATATTACCTTGTTAGAATAGCTAACATTTGAATTGGGGAAATATATTTTACACATATATATTTTAAGTCTTAATTCATAATAACTCCAGAATTATTAAGCCATATTACAGTTTGTTTAACCAAATCTCTTCATCCACTAGAAAGGCTAGTGAAATAATCTAAACTACATTAGAATGCTTCGCACTTTTTAATGGTTGTGAAGCCAGACTTGATATTTGGAACACTAGTCCTCACTGCTGGGGCTCTTGATTTAATTTTTCTGGTTAGATAGCTGAAATCTCTATTTTATTTTTTAATCTCTTTAGGTAATTCTAAAATGCAATGAAAGTTCAGAAGCCCTGCACTAGATTCTATGTAATGTCAGTAATTTAGTAGTATTTGTCTATTAATCCGTTGATGCCAGATACGGAGAGGAACCCAAGTCATAATATTTCTGGTGAAGCCTGGATCATCAGCAGTCCTCATAAATTATATTGTAAAAATATGCTAAAAGCTTAGAAAACAACGGGAAGGAATGTTTCAAGCCAAATGTTGCAAGGAAGATTTTTTGGAGCTCATTTCATGTCATAATTTTGCTTCCTTTGCCTCTTCTTATAAAACGAAGTTAATAGTTCTTTATTGGGAAAAGCCTGTAATTGGGAACATCGATGACTCTAAAAGGGTCAGACTTTAACAAGAGTTACGTTATTCTTTAATATATCTTTGCACTCCACAAGCTTCCCCACAAACACAATATTTTCATGTTTTAGCCACTGTTGTAATGTTTTAGATCTTGGATTCTTGATCAGCTCTTGGTGATAGGAAGGGTAACATTGCAAACTGTCTTGCCACAGAGTATTTTCTGTTTTCTTTTTTTCTTTTCTTTTTGTGCCTTCCATACTCCACGCCTGCCATCCCTGGCCCACGCTGCCCCCAAATATTTTCTTTTTATCCTACAGAATCTGTGATAATTGGCAATATAAACTGTCCATTTTCAGACCTTCTTTTTATGTTCTCAGTTCTCAGATGAGACAGTATTCAAATCACTAAATCACTGTCATTCATTTCAGTCTGCTTGCAAGCTCCATCATGTTTTCCTACAAAATGATAATCTATTGAGGAGTTTAAAATGAGTTCATGACATTATATAACCATTAACTTGTAGAAACCTTCTTTGTGTTTGATTTTTTTATCCCTCCTTCTATTGTATTTTGGACTTTGATTTTTTAGTAGCACTTCTTTCAGAATATGAATAAGTTCAAAGAACCTAAGAGAAATATAAATATGATAGCTTTTCTGTTTATTAACAAATTTAATATGTAATTGGGTTGTGAGTAAAATAAAATGACTTTGAGGTCTCTATAATGATACTAAATGTCATTTTCTCTTCCTTTTTTTCTTTTTTGGCCCATAGATTGGTTCATATAGTAGTATAAAAGAAATAGATATGTTGAGATGACTGGAATTATAAAACATTGAAGCTTCAAAACACCATAAATATTATCCATTCCACACCCTCATTTGAAAAAAAAAAATAGACACCTCAAGACATGCTCAAATGGAAAGAGTATCTCTTCTAATGTTAGAGTAGAGCTCTAAATAGCATTTAGAGAACAGGAGCAAAAGCATCTCTCAAGATGTAGCCTTGTTCTTTGATTTGAGAATATTTGGGGAAAAAATACGTTAAAGCCAACTCATTGTTCTACTTCAGAAACAAATGCAAAATGCTTTAAGGAGTTTGGTTCATGCCCCAATTAGCCAAACTATTCAGCTATGGGAGAACAGTTGAGGATCAAAACTGCTTTGGGCCATGATGAATAATGAGTGAGTGAATGGGCTAATTAATAACACCATGACAGTGTAAGTCACTTCACTGGAGCTTAAATTTTGGATGCCAGGAGCTGCAGAAAAGTGATTAATATTCACTATATAAGGTCAATAAAATTTATTTTTAATATTAGAAAATCCAATTTTACACTTTATAAGCAGAGAAGGAAGTTAAGATTAGAGAAGTTTATAATAACAAGGAAACAATTACAATGCAATTTATATACTCTGATAGGAAAAATAATGGATCTCACTATTACAGAAGGAAGTTCAAAAGGATATTTTTTTATTTCACACATAAAATATTTAAAAATTAAAGTGACATGGCGAAACCATATGTTCTACACAATTGTTAAGAATAATTTATCAAGTTTGAGACACATTTATAGGTTTAAATTTTATATGTGGCTGTATGTTTAAAGTTTAATTCCTTTAATAGAAATATAATACTTGACATTAAACAAAAGTTCTGTTTATTAAGCACTTAAACAATAATTATTTTTGTCTTCTCATTTTCTTTTCATATATCCTCAGTTTCTTAGACTACTTATTCATCAAGATCAATAAGCACATATTACAGAATTTTATCCTCACCCCCTACCATAGTTATGTTCAAGGTTTTGTTTAAGGAAGTTTCTCAAAGCCTCTCCTACAGCTTTAGATTTTCCCTCTTCCATTCCCAATGAATATGTCTTCATCTGTTTTTGTTTTTCTATCTCTTCCTTTCTCATATTACATCAGTTAAAAAACCAAACACAAAAATAACAAAAATGAATCCTAGAAAAATATATAACACTGTAGAGCTGAAAATACAGATGAAAATCATATATTTAATTAATCCACTTGGTATATTGGCATCACAAAAATTAAGTCTCATCTTCTTTAAGCAACATTTCAGTTTTTCATTGTTACATAAACCTCACAGAATCTGTTTCTCTGTCTTAGTTAACAAAGTAAAAATTAGGTAGCCATTAGGAGGTGAACAATGGGCCTTTCATCATCAAAGCCTAATTGACCATGAATACTTTAATACCTAAATGATTAAAGTACACCATAAGGAATATACATCTATTTTCAAATGTATTTTTCTAAAAACAGAATTATTGGGGTGCCTGGGTGGCTCAGTTTTTTAAGTGTCCAACTCTTGATTTCGGCTGAAGTGGTGATATCACATTAGTGAGTTCAAGCCCCCTTTGGGATCCACACTGACAGCACAGAGCCTGCTTGGGATTCTCTCTCTCCCTCTCTCTCTACCCCTCCAGTGCTCATGCCTTCTCTCTCTCTCTCTCTCTCTCTTTCAAAATAAATAAATAAATTTTAAAAAAATAAATAAAAACAGAATTATTAAAAGTAGTTATTTTGGTAATTATTAAATAATAGCTGTCTTCTTGAAATGCATAGCACTTACCATTTGAATCATTCAGTAACTATGCATTGAGGGTCATGTATGTAATAGGCACTGAATATAATTTTTCAAATTCTGTAATCTTTTTATAATATCTCTACTTTTTATATCTTCTTTCTTCAATTAAAATATAGAAGAATCTCATTTCTTTTCCAAAATCTATCCTTCTAGCAGTGACTTTGATCTCATCACTTCTTGTTTTATGCCAGAACTTAATCTGTAAATTATTACTTCACATTTTTTACTTCTAATCCTTCCTTTTCAAGTAGGTGCATCCTTTGTGTTCTTAAAGCTTTCCAATGGATCCAAGTTTTACCAGTTACTTAGTATTGTTACACTTACAGAATTGAAAGAACTAAGCAATAATTCAAATGTCAAATTGTGAGTGAAATTTGCATTGCAAAGCTAGTATTTCTCATCAGTTTGGATAATGATCCAGTGTTTTTTGTTTGTTTTATGATTACTGGTTTATTTTGGTGATATATGATGGAGGAAGTATAAAGACATAATTGGATACAGACTGATCCATATAACTCTTTTTGTTTTGACTGGGAGCATCCTTAGCATTGTTCTTTTAATGTTAGAAGACAACATGGTATCTGTAAAAGTGTCCTAAATTCTATAAATGAGACGGCTTCTGTTTCTCTGAAATATTATAATCCCAATAGGCTCCCTGTCTCAAAAGATCCTTTTTCTGACCACATCTTTATTGCTATAATAATAAAATATTTGTATTTTACCACTTTTTTCAGACTTATTTGGATGTATTTAACATGTAAAGTTGTATACGTTTAAGGTATAGTGTGATGATTTGATACAAGTATATATCATGTGTTCACCACAATAAGATAAATTAACACATCATTCACCTCACTTCATTACCATATTGTTTTTGTTTTGGTGAACATTTAAAATTTATTCCCAGAGTACCTGGGTGTCTCTGTTGGTTATGTGTTGGACTCTGATTTCAGCTCAGGTCATGATCTCACAGTCATGAGACTCAGCCCTGTGTTAGGCTCTGCATGAGCATGGAGCCTGCTTAAGATTCTCTCTTTCCCTCTCTCTGTCCCTCCACTGCTTTCTCTCTCTCTAAAATAAAAAATTAAAAATTTTAAAAATTTATTCTCATAACTACTGTCAACACAGTACTGTTAACTTTTACCTGGACCTTACTCCTCCTCCTCCTCCTCCTCTTCTTCTTCTTCTTCTTCTTCTTCTTCTTCTTCTTCTTCTTCTTTTTCTTTTCTTTTCTTTTCTTTTTTAATTTGGTAGAGAGAGAGAGAGAGAGGACACGTGCATGTGAGTGGGTTGGGGACAGGCAAAAGGAGAAAGAGAGAGAATCTTAAGCAGGCTCCACGCTCAGCACCAAGCCCAATGTGGGCCTTGATCCCATAACCCTGGGATCATGACCTGAACCAAAATCAAGAGTTGGATTTTCAACCGACTGAGCCACCCAGGTGCCCCTCAAACTTACTCTTATAACACAAAGTTTGTACACTTTGACCAACATCTACCCATTTCTCTCATGCCCTAGTTCCTGACAACATGTTCCATTCTCTGCTTCTATGAGTTTGACTGGTTAGAGTCCACATATAAGTGAGATAATACTATATTTATCTTTCTCTCTCTGACTTACTTCACTTAGTGTAATGCCTTCAACATCCATCCATGTTGATGCAAACAGAAAGATTTCCTTCTTTCTCATGAATGAATAATATTCCATTGGATGGATGGATGATAGATAGATAGATAGATAGATAGATAGATAGATACATTAGGTATATTGAGGCATATACGTGTAGGTATAATCACTTCTTCTTAATTCATTCTTCTGTCAGTGGACACTTAGGTTCTTCCCCTATCTTGGCTATTGTGGATAAAGCTGTAATGAACATAGGATCACAGATATCTCTTTGATATTGTTTCTCTTTCCTTCAGATTTATACCCAGAAGTTGCATTGCTGAATCATATGGTAGTTCTGTTTTTAATTTCTTAAAGAATCTCCATGCTGTTTCTATAGTGACTACAACAATTTACATTTCCACCAACATTGCACAACAGTTCCTTTTTAGCCACATGCTTACCAACATTTGTTATTTCTTGCCTTTTGGGTAATACCTATTCTAAGTGGTGTGAGATGGTATTTCATTGTGGTTTTGGTTTGCATGTCCCTGGTGTTGGTGATGTTGAGTGTTTTTTTATATACTTGCTAGCCATTTGTATGCCTTTTTTGTAAAAATGTCTTTTCAGTTTCTTTACCCATTTTTAATCAAATTTTTTGTGTTGAGTTGTATGAGTTCCTTATTTATTTTATATATAAACCCCTTTGAAGATACATAATTTGCAAATATTTCTCCCATTTTCTTTTTGCTCATTGTTTCTTATGCTGTGCATAAACTTTTTTATTTTGATATAGTCCTATTTGTTGATTTTTGCTGTTATTGCTTCTGCTTTTGGTATTTTATCCAAAAAATCTTTGCCAGCACCAATGCCAAAGAGCTTTTTCCATATTTTTAATTCTAATATTTTTATAGTTTCCTTTCTTACATTTAAGTCTTTAATCCATTTTGAGTTATTTTTTTGTGAATAATACAAGATAGGGGCCTAATTTTATTCTTTTGCTTATAAATATATAGTTTTTGCAACATCATCCATTAAAGAAACTGTCCTTTCCACACTGAGTATTCTTGACTCCCCTGTCAAATATTAGTTGAACATATGTGTGAGTGTTTATTTCTAGGATCTCTAAAATTAGCTCAAAATGAATCATAGATATAAATAGAAAACAAACCACCATAAAAATTTTAGATAAGGAGATAGGATAAATTCATCATGCTCTAGAATTTGGTGAGGAATTCTTAGACATAGCACCACAAATATAATACAGAAAAGAAACTGATACATTAAATTTTATCAAAATTAAAAACCTTTATTTACTCTGAGAGACTCTGTTAAGAAGGTGAAAGGCAGTCTACAGACTGGGAGAAATTATTTGCAAACCAATTATTTGTCAAAAGACTTGGATCTAGAACATATAAAGACCTCTCAAAACTTAATAGCAAAAAAGCAAACATTAAAATTAGAATACAAGCCAAAGACACGAATAGACATTTCACCAAAGAGGATGTACAAGTTTCTGCTAGTATCCCAAAGTAGAGCATTCCTATACAATCTTTCATAAGCAAAGATGGTGTAAAGTGAAGAAGCAACCACTATTTCAGAAAAGCAAAAATCCTTTTTGGATTTTTATCAATTAGCAAAAATAGGTACTAATGTCGGTCGTTTAGAAAAGTGAAGTGGCATAATGAACTTTCAGATAGTGGGGGAAACCTGTACTGATATCAAATAAACACATGAAAAGAGATTCAAGATGTAAACATTAGGGAAATTCAAATTAAAACCATAATGAGATATCATTATACAATTATTAGAATAGCCATTTTTTTTCAAAAAGTCACAGTACCAAATGTGAGAATTCAGAAAAACTGTAGTTCTCATACATTGCTGGTGAGATTGTAAGAGAATATATCTACCTGGGAAAATAATGGGAAATGTTTTAAATGGAATTAACATACCTACTACACAACCCAGCATTCTTACTCATGGGTCTTAATTCCAGTCAAGTGAAAACATGTTGTAACTTTGAATATCTATATTAATTTGTAATATCTTAAAAGTAGACAGTATTGTAGCTCAATGACATTTTAATTACTAAGTAACACAGTAACTACTTTGTTTCTACTTTCCCCAATTCTTCCATTATCTGGGTTGATGCAAAGGAGAGTAAGATAAATATCACCTCACAGATCATGACTGTACTGTAGGTTAGGAACGAAAAATATGAATCTGACAATATACATAGCAAAGGAAGAGTCTCCCTCTCCCCAGCTTCTGAGAGAAAAAAGGTAACCATTGCTTCTAATGTAGACAAATTCTCCTTGGGATCAAAAGGGGAAAGATCATTTTTTCTTCCCCTTTCAACTGTAAATAAATGTTTCCACGGTGAAAATAAAACAAGAGTCATCTAGTTTATAATCTATACAATGTATCCATGGCTCATCCTGCTTTGAAATGCAAGCATTTACTGCTTGAGAGTTTAATTTCTTATCTATCAGAAACTTCCAAGACTTCTTTGACCCGTATCTTAGTAAAATCTGTTTGTAAAGCCCTAACCATGCAAAACAAAAAGGTTTTTTTTCTCTACAATACCACATGTATGTCCACACAAAAACTCATACACCAATATTTATAACAGATTTCTTTGTAATAGCCCAAACCTGGAAATAAGCCAATGGGCAACTGTTTAAGCAAACTGTTTAATACTACTTAGCAATAATTGGCACACTCAATGAGTTGGATGGATCTTGAAAGAATTATTCTGTGAAAAGAGCCAATATTGAAAGATTGCATACTGTGTGATTCCATTTATATAACATTGTTAATGTGACAAAATTTGGGGGATGAATTGTTACCAGACTAAAGTTTGTACTTTCTTTGATGAGTTGAGACTACACCAGGTGGAATTGCCTCACCAAGTCATGTTTACTTGTACAAATAAGGAGACCACGGAGAATAATTTCCAAAGCCATCACTACCCAAACAGAGGGAAGCAAGCTCCTTTTATTAGGGCTTGGGGTGAATATTCAGAAGGGTATTTTAGCATTAAAATGAGACTGAAGTAACTGTTGGACACTTCTGGTACTTTCTGACTTATCTGCACATCTGCACAAGGTGTTATCCTCAGAAGTTTCTTCTTCTGTTCTAGCAATTTGTTCCTTAGTTTTTGTCTCATTAAATATATATATATATATATATATATATATATATATATATATTTGTATATTTGTATATTTGTATATATTGTATATTTTTAAACACACACACATATATATAATATATTTATATATATTATAAGGTCACCTCCATTTTGCCTTTTGGACTGCAAAGCCTACAATATTTGCTATCTGGTTCTTTACAATAAGAGTTTACCTACCACCTGACTAGCCCTTCCATTTGAGTATTCTGTAATGTCACCTATTCCTTTTAAGGTTTCCCGGGTGGGGAGTGGGGGGGTAGAAAGATGGGAAATTTTCTTCTTCTAATTTGTTTACCCATGAAGAATCTCCAACTTTTCTGCCTTAAATTATAAGCCTGGGGTTAAAATTCTAGTAGCCAAAAATAAAGTTAGACTGAAGGATCTCACCATGCAATATGAAAGCTTTCGTGTAAACACTTATACTTTTGCCCCTAATTTCCCAGAATTCTAAGTTTATTTTTACCAATTATCCCTAAAGAATAATTTTCTGACCTCTTGAGAGGATAGGTTGTGTGGTATGAAACATGAAGTTCAATGAATCTGCAGCAGAGATAGTAAAGATTTTAGCTGCTTCTTTCACAGACTCTCATGCTATGATTGATTTCATAACAACACTTTATCCAAACCTTTTAAGGTTCTTAGTGTCACTAGTTGCTGAACTTTTTTGGGGATTCTGAAGAAAGAAACAACCTTCTTTTCTTTTTTCATTTTTAAGTTTATTTATTTATTTTGAGAAAGAGAGAAAATGCAAGTGGGGTATGGGCAGAGAGAGCAAGAAAGAGAATCCCAAGCAAGCTCTGCACTGTCAGTGTAAAGCCCAATGCAGAGCTCTAACTCATGAACCATGAGATCATGACCTGAGCCAAAGTTGGATGCTTAACTGACTGAGCCACCCAGGCACCCCTCAATCTTTTTCTTGATACTGCCTTCTGTGGGCACTGTATTTGGAGCATTTTTCACCCTGATAAATAACCAGTTATCAAATACCTGTTTTCCATTTACAAAACATATTGACATTTTTTATCTATTCTCATTCCCTCCATGCCTCGTGTGTGTGTGTGTGTGTGTGTGTGTGTGTGTGTGTGTGTCCATGAGGCTTTATATAATTTTTATTTATTTCCACATTTTAGTGAAATTTGAAGACAGATTGAGTATATTTTTGTGATTAATTTTCCAAGTTTAATGAAAAGTCAGTTTCCTTATATTTAAAATAGCTAAATATGTAGAGATGACTATTTCAACTATTAAAATGTTTTTTTCCCAGTGAATTAAAACATTTCATCAAAGTGATTTCAGAGAATAACCAAATGTTTTGTGCTTTGCAACTAATGTTAAACAAATGAGCCTAAATGTCAAATGACATATAGATTCATGTTGTCAGTCCTGGAATAAAACTGAAAGTCTCACCTGAAATAATTGTTACTGCTATCTAAAGTTCAGGAACCTGAAAAATTCACCAAATTTTAGATCTGCCCTTCTGAGTCCATTTTACAAGCACAATGAGAAAATAATATGGAATTATGTAAATCTTATATAATACTTATTCTACAAATAGAAGACATCATTTTGCTATAGTAGACTTTATTGCTTTTGGATTGATTACATGCAGATATAAAAAAAAAAGAAAATGGAGAATGGGAGTAGTAACTGAAGTGGAAATTCAATGCAGACTCACAAGGTTTTGCCAAATTTCCTTACATTGCTCCTACCCTGCTCAATGCCCTGGGGCTTTCTGCTGTCTAAGCCACTCCATGAAAATGCTAGAGTGCTTTGAAGTGTAACTGAATGCTCAATTAGGCACAGAATTGTCAGTTTCAAGCAGCAAGTTAGACCCATCTTACCGAAAAGAACTCTACAAAACCCATCTTCTGAGGCACTTTTTACAGTATCCTACCTATACACTGAATATACCACTCCATTGCTGTGGAAGAATTGTGCACAGTTGTAAAATCTGCCTCAAAGCACTGTTGTGGTATTAAATTTAAAGAGCAAAGGGACAATGAAGCCAAGTTAAAAAAAAAAAATTACAGCACAGGGATTTAAAGAAATCCTTGTCCCTGGCAAGCTTTTTTGATAGATTGTGTGGCAATTTTGTACCCTAGAGCATAAATATGGAGATTTTAACCTCTACTAAAATAATATTAATCAATAATTGGATATTTTAAAATATTGAAATATCCCCCACTGAAATGAACTATTTTTAAAAGGGATTAATTTTTAAAAAAACAAAAGTTAATGGCTGTGGAATGAATTTAAAATATCCCTATGAAAATATTACGTAGAATACAAGATTAGAGGAATTACAACATGGATTTAAGTCTCTGCTTTGCTATCTTAGACAAGGTATTCGATTTCTAAACATCAATGAATTTATCTATAAATTAGATATGATTTCACCTTAGAATATTACTGTGAGCATTAAAGATTCTATAAATAAAAATCCTAATTCAGTAGCAGGCGAATGGCTGACATTCAAAATATAATGAATATTATTTTCCTTTCCTAAACACTGTTATGTTGGTATTAATCCTCTCTTCAACTCTATCAAATCATCTATCCTTAAACTACAAAATCACCTAGTAACTAAGGCACTTAGTTTTTTAGAAAGAGCTCTAATTTTGAAATCTAGTGTCTCAGTTCTATTTCCAGGAGAATGCTTCACAATTAGATCATCAATCTTACTTCCAATACAAAATGCAATACAGAGTTTTTCAATGCAGCATGTATGTGGGAGACAACCACCCCCCTCAGTAAAGATTTTCTCTACATTCTTCAGATTACTGAATTACCACCTGTGGTTCCCCCAAAATAAAAAACAAAATGAATGTCTTTCTAGGCCTTCTGGATTAATATTGGAATACAGAGTAAGGCACTTAATAAATTTCACAGTCTGTTCCTAACCTGTTTTTGCAGAACCAACAATACAATCTTGGACATCAACCAAATTTAGACCCTTTTCCTTTTGGGAATATCTTGAACATAATTCCTACAGTACCTTTACTCATGACATCCCTTTGCTACAGATTCTTTATTTACCCAAATAACATCAATAAAATCAAGCTAATCTACATTGCATCTTGGTATTAATTCTGTTTTTCTCAACAGTATCAAAACCACCTTTAGAATTTAATTAACTGCATATCCTTGAGCCTCACTCAAGTCCAACTAAATCAGAATATCTGGGCTGGAAGTCAATTTTTTTTTATTTTTTAAAAGTGTTTTTAATGTTTCTTTATTTTTGAGAGAGAGAGAGAGAGAGAGAGAGAGAGAGTGTGTGTGTGTGTGTGTGTGTGTGTGTGTGTGTGTGTGTGTGTGAGGAGAGGCTCAGAGAGAGAGAGGGAGACACAGAATTCAAAGCAGGCTCTGAGCTACAAGCTGTTAGCACAGAGCCCGATGCAGGGCTCTAACCCAAGAGCCATGAGATCATGAACTGAGCCAAAGTCAAAGGCTTAACCAACTGAGCACCCAGTGCCCCAATTATTATTTTTTTAAAAGTTTTATTTATTTATGTTGAGAGAGTGAGCAAGCAAACATGAGTGGGGTAGGAGCAGAGAGAGGAGAGAGACAGAATCCCAAGCAGACTCTGTGCTGTCAGCACAGAGCCCAGTGTGGGGCTCAAAGTCACAAACCAGGAGATCATAACCTGAACCTATACCAAGAGTCTGTTGCTTAAATGACTGAGTTGCCCAGGCGCCCCCTGGCAGTGTATCATTAAGTAATCCTAAAGAATCTTGTGCACACTGACAATTGAGAACTAATGATAGAAATGGATGGATAGATAGATAAATAGGTAGAGGCTGCTTTAACAACATATCACAAATTGGGTGGCTTAGAAACTTCAGAAATTTATTTTCTCACAGTTCTGCAGACCAGAAGTCTGAAATCAAGAACTTGGCAGAGTTGGTTCCTTCTGTAAGAGTATGTTCTGTGGCCCTCTCCTAGCTTCTCTTGGTTGCCAACAGTCCATGATGTTCTTTGGCTTGCAGCAGCACCCTCCATTCTCCATCTCCTTCATCACATCTGTTCTATTTGTATGGTTCTGTATCCAAGTTCTCCTCTTCTTTTAACATTAGTCATTGAATTAAGGATCAGCCTAATCCAATATGACCTTATTTTCACTCCATTGTATGTGCATAATCATATTTTCACATTCAGAGGTACTGGAGGGTAGGATTTCAACATATCTTTTTGAGGGGGAACAAAATTAAATCCTCAGCATATACGTATATTCAATTATGTCATGCTGGGTTATGTGCCAAAAGCAAACTACCTCAAAATCTTATTGACTGAAAGCAATAAACGTTTATTACTCTTGCTATGCTCTATCATGGGACTCAGTCTGACAGAACCTCTAGATCTGGAGCATCATTAGTCACTACGCCAAGGGACAGCAAGCTGGCAAACCATATACTAGCTTTTAAAGCCTTTTTCTCAAAAGTGACAAATGCTCTTCTCACTTTCCATTGGCCAAAAAATCAAATTGCCACTTAAAATTTATAAAGATTCCTACGATAGATAGATGATAGATAGATAGATAAATAGATAAATATAGATATAGATATATAGATATTTTACTTAAAAAAATAAACAGGGACCCTGGGTCACTCAGTTAGTTAAACATCCAACTCTTAATTTTGGCTCAGGTCTTGATCTCAGTTCATGAGATCAAGCTCTGCATCGGGGACTTGTACTGACAGCACAGAGCCTGCTGTGCTGTGGGATCCTTTCTCTCCCTCTCTCTCTGCCCCTCCCACTCACATTCTCTGTCTCTGTCTCTGTCTCTCTCTCTCTCTCTCTCTCTCAAACATATAAATAAATAAATAAATTACATTTTATTTTAAGTTGCTTTTGGTTATAGGAAAATAGGACCCTGCTACTACTACTTATACTTTGAATGTTTTTTTTTTTTTTGGAGGAAGTATTTCAGTAAGGTCTCAATATATATTGTATCATTTGATCTTCAAAACAAACCTATGAGTTTGGTAGTATTATAACCTATATTGCACAGATGAGAAAACTAATGCATATTCATAGTAACTTGCCAATGTTACGTAAGTAACAATAGGCAGAAGCAATAATTCAAACTCAGATTTGCTTCCAGATTACAACTTCTAAAAAGTAGAGTATCTTGGGGCACCTGTGTGGCTCAGTCAGTTAAACATCCAACTTCAGCTTAGGTCATGATCTCACAGTTCATGAGTTCGAGCCCCACATCAGGCTCTCTGCTGTCAGCACAGAGCCCGCTTTAGATGCTCTTCCCCCTATCTCTCTCTGTCCCTCTCCAGCTCCCTCTCTTTCAAAAATAAATAAACATGAAAAAAAAGTAGAGCATCTTGCCATTCATTTATTTTTTAATGGAATCAGGCTGTAGTATAAATAAATAAATACTGAAATGTAAATAATTTAAATACAACACCTCTCCTTTATTCATTCATCAGTCGATGGACATTCGGACTCTTTCCATAATCTGGCTATTGTTGTTAATGCTGCTATAAACATCAGGGTGCATGTATCCCTTCAAATCAGTATCCTTTTTGGTAAATAACCAGTAGTGCAATTGCTAGATCATATCTTTGATATAATTTTAAAAGAATAGTTTAACAGAGTAGAGAAAAAAGCACTGTAGGTAAGGGACATTTGGGAATTTAGAATAGACACAGGCTAATTCAGATTTTAAAACTACGACTAGAATAGTTTAAAGTATTAAGAGTATTAATACTTACCAGTTTTCAAAAATGAACTAAATTACTGCCAGGACTCATTGGCATTTTCTCTATTAAGTGTTAACAGAAGGTTAGCTAAGCAGTCTTTCTTCCTTCAAAGCTGATCTTGCATTTTATTCTTGTACGCCTCTAAACTAGCAATATTGCTTGTCATTAAGTTAGTGTGTCATTTATGGAGTCTAGCATATGGTTAACCCAATCATAATTAAAGAAATGATTAAGCAGTAAGCCTGATAAAATTAAATCTCCATGAATACTTGTATAATTACAATCCCTAGTTTGTGAAAAGGTGTATATAAATTTGAAGTCATTAAGAGGAAATAATTAGATTACATTTGGAAACCATTACTCCATAAAGCAAAAGTAATGCAAAATACGCTGTCTGTAATTATTTTTGCAGTTATTCAGAAAAGAAAGTACAACTAAAAACAAATGTGCAAACTTACATGCAAAATTTTTCATACAAATGGTTTATCACTTACAGGTGTAAACAGTTTTTTCATTATTTTTTCACCAATTTTTAGAGTTCTGAACTGTAGAAGAGGAAAAACATTTCCTTGATCCTCTGAAGTACTGTAACTGAGGGACATGTGAGTTAAAACTAACAAACGACAGATTAATAAGACAAAAGGCATACACATTTATTAACTTTTTTTTAAATTTTTTAACATTTATTTATTTTTGAGACAGAGAGAGACAAAGCATGAATGGGGGAGGGTCAGAGAGAGGGAGACACAGAATCCGAAACAGGCTCCAGGCTCTGAGCTGCCAGCACAGAGCCCGACGCGGGACTCGAACTCACAGACCGCGAGATCATGACCTGAGCTGAAGTCGGCCGCTCAACCGACTGAGCCACCCAGGTGCCCCTCACATTTATTAACTTTTAATAGGGAAAATGGACTGGGAGGGAGGCTACATTTAGGAGATCAAATGATTTTTAGGGAAGTTAAATGGGCTCTTAGGAGAGTAGACAGGAAATATAGTTTGTGACAGTCTGTCTTGGTACTGGTGTGAAGTTTTTATCTCCTCTCCTGGGGAAGGAAGAGTCATTCCCTGGGTGGTATTGTTCCCAGAGAAGAGATTTAAGATAATTAATTTGTTGGGATTTTGGATTTTTTTTTTGAAAGGTCTATTTTTAACCAGATAAGGGGAGGTTAGAGAAACTCTCTTGTATTTGTTGATTCTCAGATAATCATCATCTCAAATTAATTCTTATCCCAGAGTGGTGTCCTTTGGGTTATCATATTGTCATCTTCTTCATAACCATATCACCAACGTAGTTATTTCCAAAAGTTATATTCTAGAAAATCTACTGTGTTCCACATGTCAGCTCACAAAACAATCCAGAAATGTCCCTAACTACCAAGAAGCTCATTCTTCTACAGTACAAAATATTCAAATATAAAACTCAAATTTTCACAAAGAGACAGTGCTGCTTAATATTTATCCATCACCTATCCCAAGGTGTCCATGTCTCCAAAGATGGAGTAAGGAAAGTGAGAAGCTGTAAAGAGAGCTTAAAAGTTACTCGGCTGGTATTGTCATTTCATCTCAGATAGTTCCTTCTTGCATATGCCCCTCCCCTCAGTCACCAAGCATTTCTCAACCTTGTATTCCTATAAATAACCAAGAAAAATGTATGCAAATTATGGTCAGTACTTACTCATTTTTCAGTCACTTAGTATTCAGTAGTGACCACACTTTCTTGGCCTGATATCTGTTTTCTTTTTTAAGAGGCCCCTATGCCAAAGCAAGAGCTAAGACTTGACTTGACTTTTGTGTGACTTGCAATTTGACTGAAAGGCTTGTAACTTTCTTCAGTCTGGTGAATGACCTTTAACATTTCTTTCCTTTTATTATGGTCTGTTTCTGAAGCTTATATTATGTTCTTTAATTTTTGATCTATTCTTTATATCTCAAAGCTTATCTCACATAATTTTTATGACAGCATTTCTCCATTAAATTCACTTAAGTGTGAAAAATAAAACATTTAAAAATTTGATAAAGACAAAACAACTAGGATTTAATGCTTTCTTTTACAGTAGGTACCCGTAACCAGTATCCAAGCAAGATGTGAAATTTTGTCAATACCCTAGAAGCCTAATATTTACAAAGCTCTCTTCTCCCAAAAGTTATTATGGCTCTAACTGCATGCCACTCCTTTGTTTTTCTCCATAATTGTATAAATTAAATATGGATATAAAATGAAGTAACACAGAAGCAATTTGTCTCAATTCTCTCACTCAGCATTATGAGTGAAAGAGTTATCCATATCACCATGTGTAGCTGTAATTTATTCCATTTCTTCACTGTATAATTTTCCATTCTTTGAGCACAGCAAAATTGATTTCTTCATTTTTCTGTTGATGGGCAATGAGCTTCTATTTATTACTGTCTTTTTAAATATCTTTCAGCAATATTTTATAGTTTTCATACAAGACTTTCATCTCCTCAGTTAATTCCTAAGTATTAATTCTTTTGATGCTATTATAAATTGAATTGATTTTGTAATTTTGTTTTCATATTGTTCATTGTTACTGTACAGAACTACAACTGATTTTTGTGGGCTGACTTTTTATCCTGCTGCTTTGCAGAATTCATTTATTAATTCAAACATTTTGAGGGGGGTTTTTTAGAGTTTTCGATATACAAGATCACATCATCTATGAACACACATAATTTTACTTCTTTTTTTTTTTCTAATTTAAATACCGTTTATTTATCTTCCCTCATTTCTCTGGCTAGAATCCCAGTACTATGTTAAATAGACGTGGTGAAAACAGACTTCTTTGCCTTGTTCCTGATCTCACAGGAAAAGCTTTTGGTATTTCAACATTAAATATGACATCTGTGGGTTTTATATATATATATATATATATATATATGGTTTCAATTATGTTAAGGATGTTTCCTTCTATTCTTAGGGGTTTTTTAGTGTTTTTGTCATAAAAGGGTGTTGAATTTTGTCAAATGCTCTTTCTGCATCAAATTCAATAATCAATGTGGTTTTTGGGGTTTGTTTTCCTATTTTCCTGTTACATGTGGGGTTTTTTTTCTGTTACTGTGGTTTATTGCATTGATCATTTTTGGTATATTGGAGCATTCTTGCATTCCAGGAACAAATTTGCTTACTTATGGCATATAATTTTTTAATATGCTGCTGAATTTTGTTTGCTAGAATATTGTTGAGGATTTTGAAACCAATGTTCATAAAGGCTACTTATTGGTCTGTAGTTTTCTTGTAGTGTCATTGTTTGGCTTTGGTGTCAAGGTGATGTTAATCTCATATGATGAATTAGGAAGTGTTCCCTCCTTCTCAATTTTTAAATAAAGTGTGAGAAGGATTGGTATCAGTTCTTCTTTAGATGTATAGTGGAATTCACCAATGAAACCATGAGATCCAAGACTTTTCTTTGTTGAGAGATTTTCTATTACTAATTCAGTCTCATTAGTGGTTACAGGTCTATTGATATTCTCTACTTCATTATTTAGTCTTAAGAAGTTTTATCTTTCTGGGAATTTGTCCATTTCATCTAGCTTGCCCAATTTTTTGGTATACAATTGGGTTTTTTGTTATTTTATTTTATTTTATTTTATTTTATTTTATTTTATTTTATTTTATTTTATTTTATTTTATTAAGAGAGAGTGTGAGCAGGGAATACTCAGACGGAGAGAGAGAGAGAGAAACCCACGCACTCTCCATGGTCAGTGTGGAGCCCAATGCGAGGCTCATTCCCATGACCTTGGGATCATGACCTGAGCCAAAATCAACCACTGAGACTCTCAAGGCACCCCTGGTGTACAATTGTTAAAAGTACTAGCTTATCATCCTTTTTTTCTCTATAGATTCAGTACTAATAGTCCCATTTTCATTTCTGATATTAGTAATTTGAGTTTTCCTTTCTATCTTAATTCATATAGCTAAAAGTTTGTCAATTTTGTTGAACTTTTCAAATAACCAATTTTTGGTTTCATTGATTTTTTTCTCTATTGTTTTTCTGTTTTTTGCTTCATTTACCTCTATCTTAATCTCTATTTATTTATTTACTTTCTTACTTACTTATTTTCGACTAACTTAGAGTTTAGTTTGTTCTTTTTCTGGTTCCTTAAGTTATAACATTCAGTTTTTGATTTGAGATTTTGTCCTGTTTTTAAACCTAAGCACTTATAGGTAAAATTTCTTCCTTAGTACTTCTTTCACTGCATCCCACAAGTTTTAGTATATTGTATTTTCATCTTCATTAAATTCTAAATATTTTCCAGTTTCACATTTCTTCTTTGATCTATTGGTTGTTTAAGAGCATATTAATTTCCAAAAATTTGTGAAATTTCCCTTTATATTTGTTACTGTTTTTTTTTTTTAATTTCATCTCATTGTGGTCAGAGAAGATATCTTGTTTCTTTTAAGGATATTGAGAGTTAGTTTGTGGCCAATTATATTATCTATCCTGGAAAATATCCCATATGTACTTCCTAAGAATCTGTATGCTGTTGTTGGTTAGATCTAGTTAGTATATTGTGATCTAGTTGTTATATTGTGTTGTTTAAATTTTCTATTTTCTTACTTATCTTCTATTCGGCTGTTCTATCCATTAGTGAGGGTAGTGAATTAAAGTCTCCAGCTATTATTTTAGCTCTATTTTCTCCTTCAATTATGTCAGTTTTTGCTCCGTATACTTCTGTAGTCTATTATTAGGTACATGTTACATATCCTTGCTGTATTGAACCTAATAATAATATAAAATGCCCTTCTTTGTCTCTCATAACTTTTGTTTGTTTGTGTCTTTTAAAGTCTATTTTGTTTGCTATTAGAAGGGCTACTTCTGGTTGCTATTTGTATGGAATATCTTTATTCACACTTTCACTTTCAATCTCTTTTGTATGTCTGGATCTAAATGAGTCTTGTAAAAAAATAAATTAAAAAATAATTTAAATAAAATGTGTCTCTTGTAGATTGCATATAGTTGGATCACATGTTTTAATCCATTCTGCCAATCATGGTCTTTTGATTAGAAAGTTTAATCCACTTACATTTAAAGTAATTACTGATAAGGAGAGATTAAATTTCATTATTTTGCTCTTTGTTTTCCATAAGCCTTATAGTATTTTTGTCCCTCAGTTCCTACATGACTATTTTTAGTGAAATATTTAAATTCCTTTCTAATTTCCTGTTGTGTATATTCTACAGCTATTTTTTTTCTTGTGGTTATTATGTGGATACATTTAACATCCTTTTGTTATAACACTCCACTTTGAATTTATAGCAGCTTAATTTCAAAAATATACAAAACTTATTCCTTTACATCTCTCTCCCCATCCCTTTCAGTTGTTGATATCACCAAATTACATCTTTAGAAGCGTGTTGCAAAACATAAGTTAATAATTCTTTTCATGGTGCACCTGGCTGGCTCAGTTGATTAAGCATCTGACTCTTGGTTTCAGCCCAGGTCATGATATCACAGTTGGTGAATTTGAGCCCCATAGCAGGCTCCATGCTGACAGTGCAGAACCCGCTTAGGATTTTCTCTCTCCCTCTCTCTCCCTCTCTCTCTGCCCCTACCTCACTCCTCTCTCTCTCTCTCTCTCTCTCTCTCTCTCTCTCTCTCTCCCTCCCTCCCTCAAAAATAAATAAGCTTAAAATGTTTTAAAGTAATAATAATAATCTTTTCAATGCATTTGTCTCTTAAATTATGTAGAAAACAAAAAGTGAGATTACAAATGCTGTTACAATGATACTATCTTTTATCATTATCCATGTATTTATCTTAACTGAAATCTTTATTTCTTCATACAGCTTCCAATTGCTGCCTAAAATCTTTCTATTCTGTCATGGTGCTTGTCATTTGTGAAAGACACACTCATCATTAAGGGGCGTTAGAGTGTTGAATTCCAAAAAAGTTCACACTTTCTTCTATAAGCACTTCCTTGCTCCTAACCTTTGTGCCCATTTACACATAGTTGGTGACTGTTGCCATATTTTTGGTAGCATAATTCCTAGTCATCTCTTAATATGATATTATTATGATTTTTTTCCTTAAAAAGAATAGAAAGAAAATTCCATCTTCCATTTAGTAATCATGGTTGATTAAAAAGTTTGATTTTGAGGGACGTTTGTTTGTTTGTTTATTTGTTAATGGTTTAGAAAAGCTTCTTTTAGCTTCACAAGTTGTTATTGGTAATGTTAGAATTATTTTCAAATTCCAGAAAATCTTTATCAAATTCACTTCACACGTACATACTTAAATATATTCTTTAATACTAGCACAGATTTCACATGCACACACACACACACACATACATTCACACAGGAATAATGGAAATTTTATGCAATTCCTACCTAAAGGAAAGTGAAGGTGTGGTATACTTTTAAGGTTATTACTGTATAGAAGGTATATACCATATTATTGAATTTATTCCTCACAGGAAAGAATTTCCATTTTTATTGTACATTTGTGAATACTGAACTTTCTGCCTACAGTTTTTACACATGTCAGGATTGGAAAAGAGCAACATAAGCTCTACCACTGCCCCAGCTTACCACCCAGAGAATTATAAGGCTGTAGTGCAGGTAGAAGAAACACAAGGGGATCCTGACTTTCTCCTAGGGTTGAGGAGCGGAGGAGAGAGCCAGAAGTCCAAAGCAGTTAGATTGTGTTTACATTTTCCCCAGGACATGAAATCACACAAAGATTACTCAGATTTCTTTCTCTGTAACAGTTGTATGATATATCATGGCAGTTTTAAGTTCTTTAACTTCTTAAAAGAAACTCACATTTATTATCGATGAGTGTCTTATTTCATCTACCTCTTCCTAGCTTGTAGTAAATGTTTCATAATTAATAATAGCAATACTACCCAAGTTTGAAAATTCTATCTAGAACTATCTATCGAGTATATCTTTGCAAGAAGACAAGATTTCACAAGTTTTACAAAATCTTAAATCTAGCATTTTCCAGGTCATGTAATTCTAATAGGATATCAATGGCAAATATTTAAATTTAGCTGTCCTTGGTGAATCACACAATACATCTTGGTACTCTTGGATGTGCCGTGGTGGTCTTGATATGTTGTTTTGTTTCCTCTTGTTTGCTTTTGTCTTTGTACATGCTCTCTTTTTTTTAATGTCTATTTATTTTTAAGAGAGAGAGAGAGGCAGAGAGACAGAGACAGAGTGCAAGCGAGGGAGGGTCAGAGAGAGAGGGAGACACAGAATCCCAAGCAGGCTCCAGACTCTGAGCTGTCAGTGCAGCCGTAAATGGGGCTCAAACTCTTGAACCCTGAGATCATGCCCTGAGCCATGGTCAGACGCTTAACCGACTGAGTCACCCAGGTGCCCCTGTACATGCTCATTTAAAAATAAAGTTTTCTAGTTAATAATACGTTGCTAAAATCCTTGCACATTTTGTGGTAAAAAAATATTTTTACTGTAGATACAGGCAAATGAAATCGACTTTTATTAATGCAAATGAAAAGCTTAGACATGATATTATGAATGTAATAAAAGAATAATAAATAAATCAGTAATATCTCTCAATTATTTGAATTGTCTTATTAAGGTATTAAAAATGTTTCATTTCTTGATGGTATTTGAAAAGTCCATAATTTTCATCTTGGTTTTGTTTATATCCCCACAATGAAACACAAATTTTAAATAAACGTTAAATGGTATCCAGTAGTTTTTATCTAAATTGCTGCTATTTCCTAAATAATTCTCAAAATGTATGTTGTTAGTGTTTTCATCTACTTTATTCTTAGGGACCTGCAGAACAAAACTACTATAAAATAACATAATTATCTGCACCTTCTATATCTATATCTATCTATATCTATACCTATATCTATATCTATATCTATATTTATATCTATATCTATATCTAAATGTAATCTTCTATATCTTTGAAACTGACTTACAAAGACATTAAGGATACACAGGTCTTAAATACAAGAGTTGGAATGCAAACATAGGTAGATATGCTTTACAATCCATAAAAAACTTTTAAGTATCACATTATGTTGCCAACAAGAATCCCAAATTTATGCCTCAGATATCCCTTTCTAATCCATCATTCCATCTTTTTTTGTATGAAATTGTAATTTTTTTAAATATCAAAATATAAATTAAAATTAAAAATTTACTACAGCAATTTTTAAATATATTTTAATGTTATTTTTTGATGTATCTGAGTCTTAAGAGGAAACAAAACAAACTAAAGCTGTGATTTCAGGCCATTTGTGGTGAAAACTTGAATTTACAAATACCAGACTTTTTATGTATTCTAAGAAATTGTATTGTGTTGCTGTTTTTCCTTTTGAGTTTTAATTGGTTAAAAACTATTCAACCATCCTAAACACAGGACCCAAGGTTGTGCAGTCTGTATTGACCTCATGAACAATTGCACAGTTCAGGTCCTGTTAGCCACAACAGGAAGTTGGCATCATTGGCTGTTTTCACAATTTCTTATTATATTATGTTAGCTTTATAACCTTAAGCTCTTGAGTTCTCTGATATCACAAACCTACCCAGTTGTCTAATTTCCCACTAAACAACTACATTTTCTACACTCGAGGGTTTCAAAAATTATGAGCTCACAATGAAAAATGATATTTGGCTCATTTGTTGGTAGATACAATAAAAACCCTTACTGAGGCAAAAATTTGAAACATTTTTCTCTCAAATCATGGAATAATAAACAGTTTAGCAAAATGCTTCAAAATTGTGCACCACAAATTTGAAAGATGAATCAAAGAAAAGCCTTTTAAAACATCCAGTCTCCAGAACTTCTTTGTATATTAGAGAATATTCATTTCCAAAATTCATATAGAAAAAAAGATATATGATTGTTTAGATTTCCTTTCTTAGGGAAATGTATGCATAGTCTGGGAGAATGGGATTATGTTAAAATATGAAAAATACTAATTGCAAAACAGTCTTTAATATTCTAAGAAAAAGAGAATAACTTATTTCATTTATGTATGTAAATGTGATAAATTGAGCATACAATTATTTGATGCTGACTGAATCAGTCAGTACCTAATAACTATCCTCAAATAAAAAATAACAACTCTAAAGATAGTAATAAGAGTTTTCATATCCAGACTTTCCCTTCCTTCACTCCAAATATTCTTCCTTCAAATTTCTCTGTTGCAGTCAGGAAGTGTACTTTTTTTTAATCATGTGCCTCAAGTTCAAGTCAACTTTATTGTGTGGAATTAAATGTCTTCAGGATGATCAAGAGTTGGAAATATCTGGGACATGTAAAATTTACATGATGATAAAATTTACACATGGGGTAACAGATTGATTTGGTAAGTTACTTCCATGGTTCTTGACCATGAATCTTGTATAAGTAGGAGGCCATTAATAGGTTGGTTTCTACATAGTAAGTTAAATAACTCCTAGCTGAGGTTTCTGTTTTGAAGACTCCATTTTCCTATCTGCATAAAAGAACAAGAAGGGAAGAGAAGAGGAGAAAAAAGAAGAGAGAGAACTAAAATACTTACATCACTCCAATAGAATTATTCATATCTAGAATATTGGTGGTGGCTTAATTACAAAAGTAAAAATAGTTCATTGTGCCTATAAACAACAGCAACAAAAGATCTTTGTACTATTGCCTTCTCCACTGAGATGCACTGGATGTTATAGTAGTGTCGTGCTCCTGGGAGTTATTCTAAATGTTGGAAATAGAGCTGACAAAATTGGAAATGACTCAAATCATTTATGTATCTTAGTTATAGGCAATTAGTTGCTACAAAATTGTTCTGGTTCTTTGCTCTTAACAAAACCATAAATCTTCAGCAACTAGTGGGCCTTAATGCATGCCCTGTAACTTGTGTGAAAGCTTTTAATTCATATGCATATGTGTTATTCAGATGCATGAGGGAAACAATGAATAGAATGGGAAAATATGGAACTAAAACTTACTGCCATTTCATCTTTTCATACTCAAATTATAAAGCTCTTTAAAAGTGTATAATTTATTTGACTACTATCTCATAAAATGGACTGCTATCTCATAAAAGAGAAGAGGAAAAAAAAAGAATTTTTCAGACCACATTGGAAATACTCATACTTGATCTACCAGTAAGAATATTTGGTACAAAAACTTGCTCTGATGCTATTTATGAAATGTGTTTCAATTCAACTGTGGCCTATTATTCTGCAAGTAGATGTGGATAACAGAGGTAGTTATGGGAAAGAAAGGCTGTATAAACAGTTGCAATTAGCGAAAGGGAGAGAATAAAAAAATAAGTGGGGAGAGAAGGGAATTCTCAAAAACTTTTGGAGGATCTGGTTGTTGAAAGCAGTATGCGTTTTTAGTTTTTGGGAACTGATTACACATGCCTTAATCCAGGAAGACTGCATGGCTAATCATGAATTTCCAGTATATACAGAAAAATTTTGGGCCACTGCTTTGTTTTGCTGTAAGTACAGAAGAGAGATACTAGATAACACTTTTCAGAGATAAATGACTTAGGTGATGTCTTTCTAACTTTTCCTACTCTTCAACATTCCCTAACTCACGATCACTATCCCAGCTGAAAAATTGAACATGGTAGTTTTTGCATTTTGGTAATAGATATGTCTCACACCTTGTCAAGAGGTTTGAATATCTCCTTCAATATCATTTATTCATTCAATTGTTGTTTCTTGAATCTTCTCTCTACTAGGTTCTTTTAGATACTAAGAATAGAGTGGTGAAAAACAGTTTATACTCCTAAGAAGACTAAAATGAGAAACTAAAGTTTTTGGCTATGGAAATATGAACCTTAAATTTTAATGGCATTTGTCTTTGCTTCTGTATATGATTGAAAAGGGTGTCGTAAACTTTCTAGAATCTGTGAACTAGAGAAAAGATCCCTTCGTTGTAATGTATTTATACTCCTATGGTTGTCACACACCTTGAAATTAGTATCTTTGAAACTTGGGAATGGTTATAAACTGATACCATTGTAAGAGACCAGAAGACAGTCAGCTCCTATGATGGGATAGGGGAAATAGGAATCTTGCCTTTGAAGATGATTGAGAGGAAAGCAAGTTAGACCAGGATTCAAGCCTGAAGAGTTCTAAAGCATATTGTCTAGGTTTTTAAAAATACTAACTCAGTCTTTCTTTTTATAAAATCTAAAATACTCATCATTTCAATTAATGCAAAATGACAACTGATTAATCGGTATTTGTCAACCATGTTTCAATTGTAATGAGATTTAATTAATTAATAGGCTAATAAACAGTGTCCAAACAATATGCAGGATGATGGATATCCTATAAAATTGGAGAAAATGGATTTGAAAGCAAAAAGCGTAGTACAGTGGTAGCTAGGATTAAAAGGCTGAAATCTGACCAAGAGAGCAGAGAGTTCATACAGAGCAAAGTCATATGTTCTTGCATTACTTTTGTGTCATCACAAAAGCATTACTGCCAAATAATCAGACATCACAGTTGTTACCCTGCACCAAGCTTTACTAATCATTATCAAATATACAAAGTAAGATCTCTAGCATGTGCAGCTGTAGTATTTTAGAAACCCTGAACTTGTCAGACACCAGCATGAGCCCTTCAGTTGCATATGTATTTACAATAAACAATAAGACATAAAAATATATACCCTACAAAAGCATTTCTAAATCACTAATCAGATAGGTACTTACAAAATCCTCATTTGTCTCTTACTAAATTCTATCAGTGGACATCTCAAGAGGATATGCTGAGGGTCGTGCTTGCTTTGTTACTCTTCTATTCCTAATATTGAAGAATAAAACACAATGATTTTGGTAACTCACAGGGTAATGTTATGAGAACAGCATATAACCATTTTCACATTGAGGTGATACAATGATTACACTGTATACAATGATGGGTAATAGGGTAAGGCAGTATTACTGGCCAAGTGACATTTTCTCATTATGGTTCATATGCTCCATTTTTTTTTTAATTAAGGTAATTTGTTATCATTTTCAAGAATGCTAAACAAGTTTACATTAAATTATATTTCCCAAACACATATAATCTAAAATATAATCACACACTTCTGTTTCTGTAATTAATTTTCTATTGGTAAAGTTCATTAAATAATTTCAATAAGTTGAAAACCATACCACAAAGTTAACAAAGGCTGCGTCTACCATCTCATATTTTACAAAACATTTATAATTATATTTCTTTTTTGACACTGCCTAACTGCAAGAGTTTAAAAACTAATAACTATTATATGAATCATTATCATATTAAATGCATATCAAACCTATTTGTCTCAAGACATGACAGCATATTTTGCATTACTGCACTATTGATTTACAACTTTTCTTATGATGTAAGACACTATTGACTTGGATTTTTGCCATAGCTATATATCAGTTTCTAATGCCATATCTTGGTCTTTTCCCAGAAATTCTTGAGTACATTCACAGTGAATGATTTAAAACCTTTTCAGTCTGTATCACCTGGGAGCCACAACATGTGCAAATTTTGACCTTTGAAGTTACTCTCCAATGACACGTTTTTAAACTGAAGACAAAGAAATAAGGAGAAATCACTTACTGGAACATTAAATTATCTTCAGTGTTTTGTAGTTTTTGTTCTTTTTAATAAAGTTTAATTTATGATTATTTACTTTCTCAAAGAAAGTGGGAATGAGACTTAAAAAGATATTGAATCTTACTTCTGGCAGACCACAAGAAGCAGGCATATAAAGGAGGAGACAAAATAACTCAGAAAGAGTTGCAGGGTCTCATGTTTCCAATTCTCTCATTCTCTTTTGGGCTCTCTAAATCAGGCTTTCTTCCCTACCACTCCACCATGACTTTTCTTGTCAAGGCCTCCAGTTATCTCCATTTTTGTTAGCTAACGAGTATTTTAATGGTCATTTTTCACTGGACCTGTCTACAGCATTTGAGGGAATTCAGTATTTTTGTTAAATGTTTACTTTTTTTTTTTTTTTAATTTCAAGATGCCAGGCACATCTGATTTTCCTCCTAGCTGGCTACTCCTTTAAAATCTCCTTTCCTAAATTATTATTTTAATTCTTTTATTTTATTTTATTTTATTTTATTTTATTTGAGAGAGAGAGAGTGTGTGTGTGAGAGCACAGGTGAGCAGGGGAGACGGGTAGAGGGAGAAAGAGAGAGAGAGAGAGAGAGAGAGAGAGAGAGAGAGAGAGAGAGAAAATCTTAAGCAAGCTCCAGGCTTGGCACAGAGTCCACTGTGGAGTCAATCCCATAACTCTGAGATCATGACCTGAGCCAAAATCAAGAGTTGGATGCTCCACCAACTGAACCACCCAGGCTCCCTTACTTTCCTAAATTCTTTCTCATCTCCCCATACTCCTTCTGTGAATGCTCATGAATCTTTCTTTGGACACCTCTCTTTTCAGTCACCCTTCACTCCCTTAGAAATATCATCAAGCCATATGGTTATAAATATGACCACTCTCAGATTTAAATTTCTAGCCTAAATGACTTCCCAGAGTGAAGACTGCTATATACCCATTCAAGATTTCCAATCAGAAATTTCATGAAATCCTCAAATTTCACATGTCTAAAATTGAGCTCAGTCAGCCTCAAGCTCAGTCAGCCTCAAGCCCACTACATCTGCTTCTCCCGTTGTCAGCCCAATATTTTCTATTTTCTTGGCCCTGAAACTTGGAATCACTTAATCTTCTTCTATTCTTCATTTAATCTCTCAGGAAATTGGCAGCTGTATCTTCAAACACATAAAAGATTTTGAACACTTCTTAATACCTCTTTTACTCCCACAGCTCATACCACCATAGTATGTTTAGATAATTGCAGCAATGTTTCAACTACTGTCACTACTTCCATTCTTGAAGCACTTCAGTCTATTTTCAAAACAGCAATAATACTATTAAAATAAGACCATATACAAGCTACACCCACTTATTCCCTGACCAGAAATGCATTCAGACATTTACATTTTCCCCCTGAGAGCTCATTCTTATTTGAGAAGTGGCAGAAGGATGAGAAGTTGAGATACATTTTAGACCAAGAAGACCCATCGTTGAATTTCAGGACCTCCTAACATCAGGAAATGATGGTTAACTTTCTAGGCATTGGGGATAAATCTCTGCTCTGAATTATCTCATCCTAGGTTGAACTAAAATGAAATTGGATTGATAATGTTCCCAAGATACTTGGTGAAAGCAAAATTAGATCATCCTTGCCCTCAATGAGCAGGGGAACAACATTATATACTAAATATCAAAATTAAGTAAAAAACCACAATAATTAAAATAGTGTGGCATTGGCACAAGAATAGGCAAATAGAACAATGGAAAAGAATCAAGAATTCAGAGCAAATATTTGATTTAGGACAAAGGTGGCACCAGAATCCAATGGAGAAATGGACAATCTTTTCAATAAGTGATGCTCGGTTATTTAAATATTGATATGGGAAAACATGGAACTTGACTCTTACAGCACACATAAAAATCAGTTCCAGGTGAATTTCTGATATATATGAAAGGTAAACTGAACTTCTCAGAAGCTGGTATAGTAAGGTATACCTTAAATAGTATAAACACAAGTCAGTGTTTAAAGAGGGCACAGATACCATCAAAATAAAGGAAAATGTGATATTTTAAAATTACATATTCCTTTCACAAAAAATAGCACTTTCCTCAAGAGTGTGAAAATGCAAACAGCACAAAGTAGGAAAACTACTTCCTAAATAATGTAAGTAACTCATTTTAGAATATGTAAAGTTCTTCTTGAAATCCATATGATAAAGGAAATGCAACAGAGAAATCGAGAAATAAATAGGAAGTTCCTAATAAAACTAGCAACATGATTACCATACATTTAGAAAAACACTTAAAAATAGTCCAAGGAAATAGAAATTAAATACATAAGTAGATAACACTACACACCTTCCAAAGAGGCTAAATTAAAAAAAAAAATGAGGCAAAAAAGAAAAAAAAATACAAAGAGTTAGCATAACATGAAAAAAATGACACTCCCATACATTGTTAATGAGAATGTAATTGTTACAACTTATTTTGAAACATGTTTGGAATTATCTACTAAACTTGAACATAAAAAGCAATTTTACTTCTAGGAGTAGGTGTATCAGAAAGGCATTTACATATGTGCCATGAGACAAATATGAGTATATTTGTAAGAGCACTGTTCATAATAGGTGTAACTGGAAACAACCAAATAGTCTATCCACAGTAAAGCAGATTTTTTGAAAAGCAATTCATGAAATGGAGTAATAAAATGCAGTGAAATTGAAAAAAATTATAAGTACAAACAACCATATGAAAGACTTTCATGAGCATCATTTTAAACAAAAGCCATGGACAAAGAATTCATATTTATGATTCAATTTATAAAATGTTCAGAAACAGACAAACTTGATTTATGTTACTAAATTTAAGGTGAATTTTGAGGAAGAAAGAGAGCATGAGAATGTTGTTATATCTTGATTTAGGTGATATTTACATGAGTATATTCCCTTTGTAATCATTAATCAAACTATAAACATTTTAAAATATATATAAACATTGCAAAATATATAATTGAAAAATATTTAAAAACATAAAATCTTTATCTTATGCTGCATTAATTCATCATAGGCTATCCTAGAATATTTGTATGGAAAGAAAAAATGGTTGACAAATACAGTAATAAATATTCCAGAACTGCATAATGAGGACCTATTCCTACAACAGAACATGCAATAAAACATGCTATGGAAATAATGCAAGTATTATTAAATTTTGAGGAAGATAAATGAAAGTTATTTGAGAATGAATCATGGCTAAAGAGGTAAATAAACAAAAAATGTCTATTTTGGCATCACAGAATTTTCTAATAGTGTGATAAAGAATGCCCAAAGAGGAAATGATTTCTTGGTTTCAACTAAACAATTGAGCATAAAATTTTCTTGTCTGTATAGTCATTTAAACAAAATTTACCAATGAAATTAATAGCATGTTTACAATATATCTAGTAGTTTAAACACAGAACATAGAAAAATGAAGAAAGAATATATAAATTAAGAAAGAATCAAGACAAATAGACTAATGTTTATTTGTACCCCTGTAGTTTGGTTTTACTAACTGAAAAAATGTGAACTTGTACAATAGTTAAAAAGAGATTCGTCTGATGTAGTAAGAGAAAAACATGTCCAGTGGTCTATGTTCCAGGAGTCTTTATGGACACATGATTATTTTTATTCAGTTTTCATGTATAAGATATAAACCAATGAAAGAAAGACTACTAAACCATTTGTAAAAAAATAAAAACATACTGGTATCCTGAATTTCCTGATACTGAATCGTTACGGGTAAACGGATTAAATTAGAAAAACCCAAATTAGGAGGAGTTCCGGCAAGATGGCGGCTTAGGAGGACGCTGGGCTCACCGCATGTCCTGCTGATCACTTAGATTCCACCTACACCTGCCTATATAACCCAGAAAACCGCCAGAGGATTAGCAGAACTGAGTCGCCGGAGCCAAACGCAGACGAGAGGCCCACGGAAGAGGGTAGGAAGGGCGGCGAGGCGGTGCGCGCTCCACGGACTGGCGGGAGGGAGCCGGGGCGGAGGGGCGGCTCGCCGGCCAAGCAGAGCCCCCGAGTCTGGCTGGCAAAAGCAGAGGGGCCTGACTGACTGTGTTCCGACAACAAGCGCGACTTAGCGTCTGGGAGGACGTAAGTTAGCAGCTCTGCTCGGAAAGAGGGAAGGCTGGAGGACAAAGGGAGGGAGAGCTGCTGAGCCCCCGGACGACAGAGCTCAGTTTGGCGGGGAACAAAGGCGCTCCCAGCGCCATCTCCCCCGCCCATCCCCCAGCCAAAATCCCAAAGAGAACCAGTTCCTGCCAGGGAACTTGCTCGCTCCGCGCAAACACCCAACTCTGTGCTTCTGCGGAGCCAAACCTCCGGCAGCGGATCTGACTCCCTCCCGCTGCCACAGGGCCCCTCCTGAAGTGGATCACCTAAGGAGAAGCGATCTAAGCCTGCCCCTCCTGCCCCTCTGCACCTTGCCTACCCACCCCAGCTAATACGCCAGATCCCCAGTATCACAAGCCTGGCAGTGTGCAAGTCGCCCAGACGGGCCACACCACCCCACAGTGAATCCCGCCCCTAGGAGAGGGGAAGAGAAGGCACACACCAGTCGGACTGTGGCCCCAGCGGTGGGCTGGGGGCAGACATCAGGGCTGACTGTGGCCCCGCCCACCAACTCCAGTTATACACCACAGCACAGGGGAAGTGCCCTGCAGGTCCTCACCACGCCAGGGACTATCCAAAATGACCAAGCGGAAGAATTCCCCTCAGAAGAATCTCCAGGAAATAACAACAGCTAATGAGCTGATCAAAAAGGATTTAAATAATATAACAGAAAGTGAATTTAGAATAATAGTCATAAAATTAATCGCTGGGCTTGAAAACAGTATACAGGACAGCAGAGAATCTCTTGCTACAGAGATCAAGGGACTAAGGAACAGTCACGAGGAGCTGAAAAACGCTTTAAACAAAATGCATAACAAAATGGAAACCACCACAGCTCGGCTTGAAGAGGCAGAGGAGAGAATAGGTGAGCTAGAAGATAAAGTTATGGAAAAAGAGGAAGCTGAGAAAAAGAGAGATAAAAAAATCCAGGAGTATGAGGGGAAAATTAGAGAACTAAGTGATACACTAAAAAGAAATAATATACGCATAATTGGTATCCCAGAGGAGGAAGAGAGAGGGAAAGGTGCTGAAGGGGTACTTGAAGAAATAATAGCTGAGAACTTCCCTGAACTGGGGAAGGAAAACAGCATTGAAATCCAAGAGGCACAGAGAACTCCCTTCAGACGTAACTTGAATTGATCTTCTGCACGACATATCATAGTGAAACTGGCAAAATACAAGGATAAAGAGAAAATTCTGAAAGCAGCAAGGGGTAAACGTGCCCTCACATATAAAGGGAGACCTATAAGACTCATGACTGATCTCTCTTTTGAAACTTGGCAGGCCAGAAAGAATTGGCACGAGATTTTCAGGGTGCTAGACAGAAGAAATATGCAGCCAAGAATCCTTTATCCAGCAAGTCTGTCATTTAGAATAGAAGGAGAGATAAAGGTCTTCCCAAACAAACAAAAACTGAAGGAATTTGTCACCACTAAACCAGCCCTACAAGAGATCCTAAGGGAGACCCTGTGAGACAAAGTCCCAGAGACATCACTACAAGCATAAAACATACAGACATCACAATGACTCTAAACCCGTATCTTTCTATAATAACACTGAATGTAAATGGATTAAATGCACCAACCAAAAGACATAGGGTATCAGAATGGATAAAAAAACAAGACCCATCTATTTGCTGTCTACAAGAGACTCATTTTAGACCTGAGGACACCTTTAAATTGAGAGTGAGGGGATGGAGAACTATTTATCATGCGACTGGAAGCCAAAAGAAAGCTGGAGTAGCCATACTTATATCAGACAAACTAGACTTTAAATTAAAGGCTGTCACAAGAGATGAAGAAGGACATTATATAATAGTTACAGGGTCTATCCATCAGGAAGAGCTAACAATTATAAATGTCTATGTGCCGAATACCGGAGCCCCCAAATATATAAAACAATTACTCATAAACATAAGCAACCTTATTGATAAGAATGTGGTAATTGCAGGGGACTTTAACACCCCACTTACAGAAATGGATAGATCATCTAGACACATGGTCAATAAAGAAACAAGGGCCCTGAATGAGACATTGGATCAGATGGACTTGACAGATATATTTAGAACTCTACATCCCAAAGCAACAGAATATACTTTCTTCTCGAGTGCACATGGAACATTCTCCAAGATAGATCATATACTGGGTCACAAAACAGCCCTTCATAAGTTTACAAGAATTGAAATTATACCATGCATACTTTCAGACCACAATGCTATGAAGCTTGAAATCACCCACAGAAAAAAGTCTGGAAAACCTCCAAAAGCATGGAGGTTAAAGAACACCCTACTAACGAATGAGTGGGTCAACCAGGCAATTAGAGAAGAAATTAAAAAATATATGGAAACAAACGAAAATGAAAATACAACAATCCAAACGCTTTGGGACGCAACGAAGGCAGTCCTGAGAGGAAAATACATTGCAATCCAGGCCTATCTCAAGAAACAAGAAAAATCCCAAATACAAAATCTAACAGCACACCTAAAGGAACTAGAAGCAGAACAGCAAAGGCAGCCTAAACCCAGCAGAAGAAGAGAAATAATAAAGATCAGAGCAGAAATAAACAATATAGAATCTAAAAAAACTGTAGAGCAGATCAATGAAACCAAGAGTTGGTTTTTTGAAAAAATAAACAAAATTGACAAACCTCTAGCCAGGCTTCTCAAAAAGAAAAGGGAGATGACCCAAATAGATAAAATCATGAATGAAAATGGAATGATTACAACCAATCCCTCAGAGATACAAACAATTATCAGGGAATACTATGAAAAATTATATGCCAACAAATTGGACAACCTGGAAGAAATGGACAAATTCCTGAACACCCACACTCTTCCAAAACTCAACCAGGAGGAAATAGAAAGCTTGAACAGACCCATAACCAGCGAAGAAATTGAATCGGTTATCAAAAATCTCCCAACAAATAAGAGTCCAGGACCAGATGGCTTCCCAGGGGAGTTCTACCAGACGTTTAAAGCAGAGATAATACCGATCCTTCTCAAGCTATTCCAAGAAATAGAAAGGGAAGGAAAACTTCCAGACTCCTTCTATGAAGCCAGTATTACTTTGATTCCTAAACCAGACAGAGACCCAGTAAAAAAAGAGAACTACAGGCCAATATCCCTGATGAATATGGATGCAAAAATTCTCAATAAGATACTAGCAAATCGAATTCAACAGCATATAAAAAGAATTATTCACCATGATCAAGTGGGATTCATTCCTGGGATGCAGGTCTGGTTCAACATTCGCAAATCAATCAACGTGATATATCACATTAACAAAAAAAAAAGAGAAGAACCATATGATCCTGTCAATCGATGCAGAAAAGGCCTTTGACAAAATCCAGCACCCTTTCTTAATAAAAACCCTTGAGAAAGTCGGGATAGAAGGAACATACTTAAAGATCATAAAAGCCATTTATGAAAAGCCCACAGCTAACATCATCCTCAACGGGGAAAAACTGAGAGCTTTTTCCCTGAGATCAGGAACACGACAAGGATGCCCACTCTCACCGCTGCTGTTTAACATAGTGCTGGAAGTTCTAGCATCAGCAATCAGACAACAAAAGGAAATCAAAGGCATCAAAATTGGCAAAGATGAAGTCAAGCTTTCGCTTTTTGCAGATGACATGATATTATACATGGAAAATCCGATAGACTCCACCAAAAGTCTGCTAGAACTGATACAGGAATTCAGCAAAGTTGCAGGATACAAAATCAATGTACAGAAATCAGTTGCATTCTTATACACTAACAATGAAGCAACAGAAAGACAAATAAAGAAACTGATCCCATTCACAATTGCACCAAGAAGCATAAAGTACCTAGGAATAAATCTAACCAAAGATGTAAAGGATCTGTATGCTGAAAACTATAGAAAGCTTATTGAGGAAATTGAAGAAGATTTAAAGAAATGGAAAGACATTCCCTGCTCATGGATTGGAAAAATAAATATTGTCAAAATGTCAATACTACCCAAAGCTATCTACACATTCAATGCAATCCCAATCAAAATTGCACCAGCATTCTTCTCGAAACTAGAACAAGCAATCCTAAAATTCATATGGAACCACAAAAGGCCCCGAATAGCCAAAGGAATTTTGAAGAAGAAGACCAAAGCATGAGGCATCACAATCCCAGACTTTAGCCTCTACTACAAAGCTGTCATCATCAAGACAGCATGGTATTGGCACAAAAACAGACACATAGACCAATGGAATAGAATAGAAACCCTAGAACTAGACCCACAAACGTATGGCCAACTCATCTTTGACAAAGCAGGAAAGAACATCCAATGGAAAAAAGAGAGTCTCTTTAACAAATGGTGCTGGGAGAACTGGACTGCAACATGCAGAAGGTTGAAACTAGACCACTTTCTCACACCATTCACAAAAATAAACTCAAAATGGATAAAGGACCTAAATGTGAGACAGGAAACCATCAAAACCCTAGAGGAGAAAGCAGGAAAAGACCTCTCTGACCTCAGCCGTAGCAATCTCTTACTCGACACATCCCCAAAGGCAAGAGAATTAAAAGCAAAAGTGAATTACTGGGACCTTATGAAGATAAAAAGCTTCTGCACAGCAAAGGAAACAACCAACAAAACTAAAAGGCAACCGACGGAATGGGAAAAGATATTCGCAAATGACATATCGGACAAAGGGCTAGTATCCAAAATCTATAAAGAGCTCACCAAACTCCACACCCGAAAAACAAATAACCCAGTGAAGAAATGGGCAGAAAACATGAATAGACACTTCTCTAAAGAAGACATCCGGATGGCCAACAGGCACATGAAAAGATGTTCAGCGTCGCTCCTTATCAGGGAAATACAAATCAAAACCACACTCAGGTATCACCTCACGCCAGTCAGAGTGGCCAAAATGAACAAATCAGGAGACTCTAGATGCTGGAGAGGATGTGGAGAAACGGGAACCCTCTTGCACTGTTGGTGGGAATGCAAATTGGTGCAGCCGCTCTGGAAAGCAGTGTGGAGGTTCCTCAGAAAATTAAAAATAGACCTACCCTATGACCCAGCAATAGCCCTGCTAGGAATTTATCCAAGGGATACAGGAGTACTGATGCATAGGGCCACTTGTACCCCAATGTTCATAGCAGCACTCTCAACAATAGCCAAATTATGGAAAGAGCCTAAATGTCCATCAACTGATGAATGGATAAAGAAATTGTGGTTTATATACACAATGGAGTACTACGTGGCAATGAGAAAAAACGAAATATGGCCTTTTGTAGCAACCAGGATGGAACTGGAGAGTGTGATGCTAAGTGAAATAAGCCATACAGAGAAAGACAGATACCATATGGTTTCACTCTTATGTGGATCCTGAGAAACTTAACAGGAACCCATGGGGGAGGGGAAGGAAAAAAAAAAAAGAGGTTAGAGTGGGAGAGAGCCAAAGCATAAGAGACTGTTAAAAACTGAGAACAAACTGAGGGTTGATGGGGGGTGGGAGGGAGGGGAGGGTGGGTGATGGGTATTGAGGAGGGCACCTTTTGGGATGAGCACTGGGTGTTGTATGGAAACCAATTTGTGAATAAATTTCATATATATAAAAATTTAAAAAAAAAGAAAAAAAAAAGAAAAAGAAAAACCCAAATTAGGAGCTTTACAAACTGTAGTACACCCAAATATTAAAGAATTCTGCAGCTGGTTAGGGCTTTTTTTAAAATATGCCTTGTTGGAAGATTTTAATTTAGACACACATAAATATGTTACATAAGTATAAAACAAAATGAAATTTTTTAAAAGAATTTTCTAAAAAGTAAAAAGTGAAATAAAATAAATAGAACGATCTTTTGAGATTGGAAGAATCACACAGGAGGAATTATTTCAAGTAAGTTTAAGCTGCAGTGATTTCTGCAACTCTAGTGGGATGTGTTGTAAGGACAAAACTAATGTTTAAATGTGAACTGGTTTTGCTGTTCACGTTGCTGCTGATAGTATTTGTATTATCTTTCTGAAACCACTGTGTGTGCATCATGCGATGAAGACAATGAGTTTTAATGTTTGTCATTGAGGACATTGTACACACACACACACACACACACACACACACACACACACACACACTTCCTTGTTCTGACAATGAAAAGCCTTAGAAAAAAAGACCAAAACAGTAGGAATGTACACCCCTTGCCCACATTAGTTTCCAAAAACCATTTCCTGGTAAAGGAACCAGGCCTCCTTGGTGTAATTTCAGCTTCCATATCTCAGGCAGTGATTGTTTAAGATGATCCTAGAATATATTATTGTATCAGAAAATAAATAGTCTCAAAAAATACTATGTCAAGTCTGAAGTACTTTTTAAGTCAACTTAAAGAGCCTCTTTACTGGTCACATTGTGGAAATTTGAGCATCAGTAGGAAAAACAACACTGAGAACTTTGATTTAAAAAAAAGTGAATGTGAATTGAGAATATCTGGTATTATAGTAGAAAAAAAATAATTTAAGAATACTGGAGCTAAGGGTGCCTGGGTGGCTCAGTGGGTTAAGCCTCCAACTTCGGCTCAGGTCATGATCTCACGGTTTGTGAATTCGAGCCCTCTGTCGGGCTCTGTGCTGACAGCTCAGAGCCTGGAGCCTGCTTCTGATTCTGTGTCTCCCTCTCTGCTCCTCTGCTGCTGGCACTCTGTCTCTCTCTCTCTTTCTCTCAAAAATGAATAAACATTAAAATAAAAGAATACCGGATATAAATTTGACATACACACATGATTCCTGAAATAAATTTCATTGTATTTACCACACGTACTGATAGTAATAATGTAGTCTCTTAGAAATGTAGTACTGGGGCGCCTGGGTGGCGCAGTCGGTTAAACGTCCGACTTCAGCCAGGTCACGATCTCGCGGTCCGCGAGTTCGAGCCCCGCGTCGGGCTCTGGGCTGATGGCTCGGAGCCTGGAGCCTGTTTCCGATTCTGTGTCTCCCTCTCTCTCTGCCCCTCCTCCTTTCATGCTCTGTCTCTCTCTGTCCCAAAAATAAATAAACGTTGAAAAAAGAATTTAAAAAAAAAAAAAAAAAAAAGAAATGTAGTACTAGTGTCCAGCCTTCTTGGAAAGCAGCCATAAAACAAAATGGACTTGGACCATAATGTTGGAATATAAGGATCTTTTCAAGGAGTTTTGCAGGCTGGTGCTGAGATGGGTGATACCAGAAAATGAATAGGCCATATACCCAAAAGCTTGGCAAAGCAATAATAGCATAAGTGAGATTAGGAATAGATACTGCCATATGAAATAAAATTAATCTACAAAATAATCTTCAGTCTATGATAATAAAAAAAAAAAAGATAAAGTAACATTAAACTCTTAAACATAGTCAAGTGGAGCCCTCGTGTGGTTTTTCTTTATTAGAGAGAGAGCACATATGCATGGGGGTGGGGGACAGGTAGAGGGAGAGGGAGAAAATCTTAAGCTGGGCATGACCCTGATGTGGAGCTTGATCTCATGACCCTGAGATCATGGCCTGAGCCAAAATCAAGTCATACACTTAACTGACTGAGCCACCCAGGCAGTCCCTAAAAGCCTTCATGTAGTTTATCACAATTTATAAAATTAAAAATAGTAAATTTCAAACTTGTTTGTGAAGTACAAGTATCCTTATTATTGTTCACCTGGTGACATAAATGTTTCATTTCTAGTAAACTAAAGTATCCTTAAGATAAAATAATTAAGCCAAAAATAATTAGGCCAGACATGTCTAATGAGCAGACACTTGGGAGTAAACAGACCTATGGCAAATAACTCCCAGTTCTGATCAACAGCCTCGTAGGGATGGAACAAACCCAATTTTTAATGGTTATAGTTATAGTTTAACCACATAAAATAACTCAGCCATGCACATAAGGTGGGGCTATCACAGGGCACATCTTTCCAGCAGAGATGTTCTCTGGGATGCAGTTAAGCCCATGATGTTTATGAGGTGCCCAGTTGCAACTCTATCATTTTCTATGAACCCATGGAAAGTCCAAATCATTCCAAATCATATCTACTCCATAGTTAAATAACAGAACCATGAAAGTATTTTATCTTGGCACCATTATAGACCAATTAAGGGGAGGGGTGTTCAAATAATTCCATGTTTGTTATCACCCAAAGAAAAGATCTTCTGCTTAAAAAAATCAGTTTAAGAAATGTAATTTTTTCTAACACCTCCACTGCTCCTAGCCAAATACAATATATCTCTCAACTGAATAATTGCTATGACCTTCCAACCTGTCACCTTGCTCTCAACAATTTATTCTCAGTTTATGTAAATCTGATCATATCAGTCATCACAATCTTACAAAGGCTTCATGTTTTACTCAAAAGAAAAGGGAGAGTCCTTACAATTCCCTATAGGTCTTACATGATCCAATCCCCCAATATCTGTTTGATTTAATCTCCTACCAACCTCCCTCTTGCTCACTTTGCTTCAGCCACACTCTCTCTTTCTTATTCTTCAAACTCACCAGGCATTATTTGTCTCAAAAGTGTTGCATTTGTTGATTCTTCTCACCAGAATATTCCATCACCAAATATTAGTATGGTTTAAAATATCAGTTGAAGGAAGAAAATGGGTATAAGTATCTCAAATCATATTTTTTAAATTTGATTTTCACATTTTCTTCTAGTAGGGGGCACTTGGGTGGCTCAGTCAGTTAAGCATCCGAGTTCAGCTCAGCTCATGAACTCATGGTCCATGAGTTCAAGCTGCACGTCGGGCTCTGTGCTGAAAGCTCAGAGCCTGGAGCCTGCTTCACATTTTCTTCTAAATACTAGAATATCTTGGTGAGATACATGGAATTAAATTTATGTCATTACACAACTTAATTCAATAGCAAAATAAAATTCAGTCATAAATGAAAACTGGATATAAGAGGTTTTATTTCACATGATCATGGATATTATTTTTGTCAGTAGTTCTTCTGTTTTCGATCTACAAAGGAAAAATACATGTTGTTCTATTTTGTATCATTTTCTCGGGGTAGGAATTGGTTTTGTTTCTTTGGTAACTAAATAAAGGAAATTAATCTATTTTATAAACAACTACATCCATATTTCACTTTTGGAGAAAAAAAATCTTGAAGAAATGATGCCCTGGGGTGCTTGGGTGGCTCAGTGGGTTAAGCCTCCAACTTCGGCTCAGGTCATGATCTCACGGTTTGTGAGTTCGAGCCCTGTGTGGGGGCTCTGTGCTGACAGCTCAGAGCCTGGAGCCTGTTTCTGAATCTGTGTCTCCCTCTCTCTGTGCCCCTCCCCCGCTCAAGCGCACTCTCTCTCTCAAAAATAAACTTAAAAATTAAAAGAAAAAAGAAATGATGCCCCTAAATAATCTATTGATTCTGTCAGTAACTTTTGAAAGTCTATAATACACATCTATCCAAAGTAGTTTTCAAACCTCTCTTCTCCATAGCCAGGACGGTCACCTTATTTTAAGACTAACTTTGTTAATTGCTCTTTGCATCGGCAGACTTTCCTGTACTCTGTTTACAGTCAAAGTACTATTTCCAAAGCTTCTAAGACAAAGTATGCTGATTCCTTATGGTATACAAGATTTTCCATGATCAGGCTAAACATATTTTGTAACCTGTCCTTGTATCACAGACTTTGGTCCAAAGTGTAAACTATTTACACTTTACTGAAATACTATACTATCCATATTTCTCCCTATGCAAGAAATGCTTTTCACTTGTTGTACTAATGAGCATCTGCAAACCCTGTGAAGCCAATCCAAAGCCTGTGTTTTGGTTGTAACTCATACATTATTTTATTTACGTTGTTTTGATAATGTATTTTAACTTTTAATACATTTTAATAAGTATCCATCTCAATACTGTGATATGCTTGTTGGCAGTATGTTATACCATTTTTATATCTAGCTCTTATTGGAGCCTATTTCTTTAAAAGTTTAATTAAATTAACAATGGATCAGAACATTTGTGGATTCATTAGATTTTTAGAAAGTAATTTTGAGCATAAAATCAAAATTATTATATTTCTTGTTACTTTGTTTTGAAATGCTGTCAATTTTCTTTTCTTTACAATTTCTAAATGAGATTCTGACTTTCAGAGTTGACTTTTCTTTTAGAATTTCTGGATATGTCATCATACCTATATCACTAAAAATTATTTCTTGAAATATACTTTCTTTTAGACTCGGTAAGTTGTTCAACTTTCCTATTGTGAATTGAAAATGAGCCAGGTATCTTTTTATACAACTTTCCTTACTTCCAATTCATCATCTAGTTCCTCCTTGTTGATACAGAGAAGTCCAGAGTAAGTTTCCCTTCTTGATTCTTCATTGTAGTGAAAGCTGAAACTGTCAGTCAAGTCAAAATTTTACGAGATGCTCAGTTTTTAGCAGAATAAAAGCGCCAAAGGAAATTTGTCTTCTTTCCCTTCTATATGTAACTTCTGTTTCAACTTTACCATTTGTATTAATAAAACTCAAATCTTTCCCCATATGGTAAAATATGAACATACACACACACACACACACACACACACACACACACACACACACACGATATACCTTGGTGTATTTTCTTTTCCTTCCTATTAACTTTTTAGGGTATTAATTCCACTCCCATATTGTTGTGGGTTTTTTTGTTTTTTTCGTTTTTTTATGAGGTTTTCTGAAAGCATTGCCCCAGTCCCTACTTACTCCTTAAAACCAAGGAAATGTATCAGCTTAGATTTGGAAAGGATATGAAAGTCTATTTTACTGGATACTTCTTTGTTTAAATATTCTATACAGCACTTCCAGTAAATGTTCACCAAACCTCAGCTTGAAAACTTCACATCTCTAAAGCAAGAGTTTTCTCTTAAGTAGAAGAGAAACTTAAACTTTAAAATAGCACAAAGACCAAATGAAAGTTTTGTTTCTTTTACTGATTGGCCTGAAGTTTACTCTTTGGGAAATAACAGCACATAGACTTCATTTTGCAAGTGAAAAGTCCTCTGAGTATTTGAGGGATTCTCTAATGATTCACTGAATTTGTCTCTTCATTTCTAGCAATTCTTAATGTTAAATGAATTTTAACATTTTAACAAAGGAAGCATATAAAATTAATTTACAAAATTTTGGATATTTTCAGTCCCATAAAAATAACTTGGTATGTTCAAATGGTTCAATTTCCTTGTAGGCAATGCTGTCTAGAATCAGACCTAGTTTATTATCTTTAGATATATTGGATTATTTTGAAATCAAGAAGTTTTACTTATTTTTTAATGTTTCTATATCATTCCTGAATATCCTTATTTACCTGCCATACCTAATGTTCTTAAAGTTTTTTCATTGAAAGTATTCTTTTCTGAAAATTTTTGTCTTCTGGCCCTTTAGTTTGTTTTATTTTATTAAATTCTACTGTAAAATTACAAAATTAAAACAACATACAATCACCATAACAAATGGAACAGTACGAAATATATAAAGAAAAAATAATCATCATCACCTATTCCCTTCCCTGCCCCACTATTCATTGCCTGAAGAAAGCAACATTGACAAGATTATGGGCAACTTCTACAGTTCCCTCCATGTGGATAGAAATATTATGCATATCATATACATACCACAAGGCTGTTTTATTGTTTCTGCTCTGGTAATTATTTACCAGACCATTTATGTTAATCTACATATTTGTCTTTTAACAACGTATTGTATTCTTCCCTGTATGTCAATAGATAACCTCAATTATTCTAATTCCCACAGTTGTATAATATTCTGTTACCTTTAACCCACTGTCTACTGAAATATGGCTTTAGATGTTGTGCGTTTTCAAGTATTTTGTCACTTTTGTGCTGAATGATGGTAATTTAATACTGCTTTAATTTACTTTTCAGATAAACCTCATAGACAGTTGTATACGATTTTCTGCCTACCCTTTCTTCCTTCTTCTGAGATAAACTGTTTCCCTTTTCATGAACTCATGATTTGCCTATCAAAATCATTGATTGCTAAAAGCCAATCTTACTCAGTTTAACCAAATAGAACAGGTGGTGGTGTTAGAAGTATTTAGATTTGGGGGCACCACTCAGTTGTAAGTGTCCAACTTCAGCTTAGATCATGATCTCATGGTTCATGGGTTCAAGCCCCACATCAGGCTCTGTGCTGACAGCTCAGAGCCTGGAGCCTTCTTCAGATTCTGTGTCTTCCTCTCTCTCTGCCTTGCTCTCTCTCTCTCTCTCATTCTCTCAAAAGTAAATAAACATTAAAAAAACTTTTTTCAAGAAGTATTTAGATTGAATCTTTGATGTATTAGCTGGAAGAACCTGTGTTACTGATTTTCAGGTTTATTTCACTTCAAAGAATATACCACTAAAAACACTATACATTGCAATATGGTGAGAATAAATACTGTAAAGCCCTAAGCAAATCCCTGTCAGGTAGCAGAGGAAGTAAAAGTTCTCTTCAAAGAAAAAAAATCCTTTCTAATTCATGACTTTAGAAAGTAGAGATGAAAAGACCATCTCTGTCTATATTAGCTGCATCGTGATATAGGAGATTCCAAAGCCAGTGAAAAATATAACATGGCAGTGCCTGGCTGGCACAATATGATTACTTTATATGTAATTACATGTGTTCTGGCTATATAACAATGAAAGTCCACTTTCATTCTCATACATAACAGTGAAAGTCCAAGGTAGAGGTAGTCATGATTGGGTGCCTTTTAGCAAAAGGCACACAACTTGATCTTAGAATAACTTGGCTTAAGTCCCGGGTAGGTAAAACTTCAAGGGATGAGTCCACCTCAGTTATAAAGTGGAGCAACTTTACCTTCCTTGTGGCTGGACTGAAAGAAATAAACCTGATCATATATATGGATGGTTATGCCTATAACTATGTCTTAGGTGTAATAAACTTGTAATATATAATAGTGGGGCTAGTGGAGTCTCTATCGAGTCATTCAACAAGCATATATCATGCACCCACTGTATGTCTGGCATTACTTGTGGCCATGTAAACTCAAATAGATCACTTGAATAAAATTCCTTTTCTTGTGGAATTCATAGAAGGGAAAAATTATAGCTGAGTGATTGTTAAAGAGTTCGGTGGATAACTCATGACAGAAAAGTGAGCACAAAGATGGATGTGAGAAAACATGGCATATAGAATAAGAACAACACATTGGATATGACCGGATCAAAGACAATGTTAAAATATGCAAATCCGTAGGTACATTTTAAAAATGTGTGAGGAAAAAAGGAGAATATTACAAAAGTAACTGGATATAGGATTGGTAAATAGGTTGGCGTTAGGTGGTTCAAATTTTTGCTGCCACTTATGAACCCCATCAGTGATCTTCAAATACCAATCACTATGTATCTTTTCTAGAGTAGTAACATAATTCTTCATACTACACATTCTTCAGCATTTGGCAAATCTCTCATAGTAACATTCTGATTTAGTTCAGTAATTGCCTCTTGAGCCAAATCTAACTTTACCGTTTAATAAAACAGTATTTTGTTCCATCTAGATGCCACTAATCTGTTTACTCAGTTTCCTTTTTTAACTTCCTAAGTGAATACTAGATTCATGTTGTAATATTTCCCAGCTTTTCTTTTTTAGGAAGAAATGTTTTCTTCCCTGATTAGTAGAAACAAGGATTTGCATTATTTATTGGGAGCAAAAGTGTTAGGAACACCTAACAAAGACTCAGAATTTTCCCAATGGTTTTATGATTCTCTTTCAGTTACTCAATGGCTATAAATATACTAGTTATAGAAAGACTTGTGTAGAGTATAAAAATAACCAAAGTAGCCTACATATCATTAATGTGAATGAGAAACACACCAAAAATATCCCAAATCCAACAAAAGTCCAAGAAAAGTAAATATTCATTCATTTTTTATCCTTTCTGATATTTAGAAATAAATTAAGAACAAATATGGTAAGAATAGAAGCCATTTAAACATGTGAAACCCCTGATAAAAATAAAAAATTGAGCCAGTTATCAGGACAATTTAAGCCTAAAAAGTAATTTTCTTGAGTTACTTGGCTATCTCAAGCAAATGAACCTTTAAGTTCAATTTTTACAAACTGGCATTAATTCTTCCTGGTATTTTGCACAAAGCCAGAAAAGCCTGTATTTCCCTTTTTGCTGAAATAAAAATTTATACTGAAGAGAAAGCTAAATCTATACTGTTTCATGAGATCTATATGAGTGTCTACACAATTTGGTTGAATCTTCCCTATCAAAGCAAAACAAAAGTTATTTTAAGAAGTTCTGCACATTAACATATGTTTCATAATGTAACTCTTATCCAATTCCTTGATTATGTGTTTTATACCTAACATCAAATGTGATCTTGCTTTGAAACTCCAGGGAATAGTCTAATCGAACAAAATAGGAAGATTTTTACTCATTTCTCAGCAAGAAAAGTGATTTTCAGAGACTGAAAATCAGGAGTGGGTAATGATAAAAGGAATGTCTTCCCCTCACCCCTCTTCCTTCAAAAAATTGACATTTTAATAAGCCAGTGCTGTTGAAGACTATGCAGCTAGAATTATCAACATATATGATGTATAATCATGCTGCTTTGCTTCTTATATTTTTAATAAATTTAGTTTTCTTGCAGGTGCTTAAAAATGCACTTCAAAAATTTTAGATGCACCCAAAACCCCTGTCCTTCTCAGATAATTTAATCTAATTTTAATTTAAAACACATCTTATAAATAAGACTTTTCATCTTGAAGGAGCTAAGTATCTATTTGTGCATGGCATTATTCGGCATGGCAACCTATTTATTCCTCCATAACTGGACTTAGAACTCTTCCTTCATTTCCAGGGTACTAAGAAATACTGTAGAGGAGGAAAACTTTTCCCTCTCAGGTTATTTGGCTGGTCTAATAATTAAATTGACATAAGTCAGATTGACAGGAGAGAAACAAATACAATGAATAATGAAAAAAATATTTTTCATAATAAAAATAAAAATGGTTAAATTGATGTTTCAGAATACAGTTTCCAGAAGAGTTTTGCTTTAAATTCCCAAACTTAAGGTTTTAAGTGTGTCTAAGGCAAATATATATTACTCAATATATTGCTCTGATGCTTTATCATCTATATACCAAAATCATTATTTTTAGAGGAAAAACTGACATTTTAGGCGATACGTGAGAATAGTCTAAACTCGAAAGAAAAGTAGTGGTGGTGTGATTTGATGTGGGATTTGGGAACGAACGGTCAAGAAAGAATTCTTCAGACATTTTCAGTGCAAAAGAAGTTGGTTTTATCAGAGCACTGGGACAGGACCCATGGGCAGAAAGAGCTGCCCTGGGATTGTGAGGAGCCATTTATTATATAATTTCAAGTTGGGAGGGATAGAGACAAATGAAGTTTCCAAAAGGATTTTCATATGTTAAAGAAGACTTCTAGGATCCTGGAGGCCTAGCTATTGTCAAGCTAATGTTGTTTTTTCCTCTAGCCAGGCATTAACATTAAGACAGTAGGGAGCTCCTGGAAGAATGTCATCATACTGATGAAGTTTTGGGGTGATGGGGGGGTTCAGAGCTAATGGCCAAGAAAGAATGCTTGAAGACATCTTTGGTGCAAAAAAGGTGATTTTATTAAAGCAGGGGGACAGGATCTATGGGCAGAAAGAGCTGCACTGGGGTTGTGAAGAGTGACTGATTATATACCTTCAGGTTGGGAGGCATTTAGGGACAGCTTATGTCTCTAAGGAATCTTGGAAGCAAGGTTTCCAGGACCTTGGGGGGCTTGCTGTTGCTAGGGAAATGTCATTTATTACTGTTTAGTAAAACCTCAGTCATGAGACCCTTCAGATGTATCTCAGGGGCCATATGCTTAGAGTATAATTGCCAACATATACTTGGGGGTTATAGATAAAGGAGGTTTGCCAAGGAATTTTTATGTGCTTGGGGACATTTCACAGGATCCTGGGATGTCAGTATAATGTTAAGCCAAGATTCCCTTTGCCTCCAGCAAAGTCCATCATCAAGGCAGCTTGAGCTCCTAGAGGAAGGTCCCTCTGTCTGTTTCAAGTGTTAGGGAAACTGGCCTAGATCACCAGGCAGAAGAACCAAGCGGCACTTGGAGAACTTGGAAGGAAGGAGGTTTATTTTACACTGGTGGGCTCAGAGGAGATCATTCTCCAGACATCTGAGCCCGGAATGCAGGTGGGAAGGGTAATTTATAGTGTCATCTTCCGCATTTTTGGTGGCTTTTGCGCATGTGCAAACAGGGCAGGAAGAACCCGGAAGAGGAGTCTCTAAGCTAGGAACTAGAGCTTCTTTTAGTCCCATCGGCCATCTTATGGTGCAGAACTTCACTTATTTTCCCAACAGTAGTAATTTGGAGCCTGAGGCAAGCAAGTTGGGAACAAGAATCTGGAAGGGAAGTCTTCAGGCAGGGACTGAAATTTCCTTATCAGTCCTGTTGGCCATTATATAACAGATTTTTCCCTAACACAAGGACTTGTGGGCTGTAGACAGTAAGGGAATTTAACTTTTCATTTTCCTTTGTTTCCCACATCACCATGGCAAACACTTAAACCCCTTATATCTTGATGAGGGTGATATTAGGGCTTCAGGAAACAGAGTCTATAGGTTTCTGGAAATTAGGCTGGGGATAAAATTGCCTTTTTCTTTCAGTTTAGTAAGTTATCTATAAACTGAAGGAGACTCCTATCCTGCATGACCGTGATCTCTGTTAGTCAACCATTTGCTTTCTTTCCTTTCCCCTGTTCTTGGGCAGCCAGGAGTGTCTGAGGAATATCACACATATCCCACCTTGGGGGCTGTGGGTGCAGTTAGCCTATACTTTGCCCTCAGCTTGCCCCCATGCTACTCCCTCAATACTCTGCTGGTCTCAAGTATTTGTCAATGGGCTGTAAGTTACAAGGAAATTTAATCTTATCTACATTTCTCTTGACTTTGTTGTCCACATAAGTGGAATAATACTTTTTAAAATACATTTATTTATATCACCATCATTATCAAAAGGATTCAAGGCGGTAGATACATGTATATTAATTTTTATTACTAAAATATCATTATCATTGTCATTGTTACACATTTGTATTCACAATTTAGGTATAGTTTGCTTATTTTTGGTGAGCTTTTTTTGAGAAAAAATGTAAATTTTTAGGAGAGGTTTTCCCTGTATACTTTACTCTTTCTAATAGGAATCGTAATGGCTAGAATTGTGAATGACAGAAAGAAGAGGCAAAGAGAGGAGACAGAGGTAGCATTTTACCAGATTGTTCTCTCATTGAGGGTATATATACAAAGCCCTCTCACATGACTAAGATCACACATGACAGGGAACAGATTTTGCCACCCCCATAATATGTCTCCTTGGCTAAGGATTATTTTGAGTTAAAGGCAATCAAAACCCAGAAGATTCAGGAAAAGCTCTTTACCTCCAACTGAACAGCGTAAATATATAAAGGGGGCCCATAGCAGGAAGAGAGCTATAGAGAAGTCTTTTACCTGGGGAACTTATCTGCGTAGCAGGGCAAATTTGTTTTCCAAACATCTCTCGCCTTCAGTGAGCGGCCTTTCTCCCCCTTGTTTTCCTAGATCCCTGCCCCTTCCTTGGCTCAGGTTGTTATATAATCCTCAACTCCCTGGCTGCCCTTTGGGTCTCATATTTTTGGGGGCTCCTATAGAGCCCGTGTTAATCTGCATATTAATTTAATTATTAGACCAGCCAAAGAACATAGAAGGGAAGAAAGAGAAATTTTTCTGGCCCCTTGCATGAGCACCCATGCACACAGACACACAAACACACACACCTTCTGTATTTCTAATTAATTTTCTGCTGGAGTTACAAGTTTTTTCCATACATTCCACTTTGGTATTATTCAGCTCCCTGGCGTCCTTCCAAAGATTTCCCTTTCTTAGAAACCTGGTTTTCACTGCCTCATTGTTTACAAGGCATTCAAACTTTCCAGCTCTTTTCTACTCCTTCTTGCTTTTCTGGCTTTCATTTATAAGTAAATGGGAGGCCTTGAAAGCCTCCCTGCTGGGCAATGCTAACTTTAGAAAGTGACTTTCTAATGAGTGAGAGACTGTCCTTTAGGAAATTTCAGTTCTTCCCCCTCTTCCCCCCCTCCATGAGTCACCTTCTTTAGCATTCTTTCATATTTTAGAGATGCCTTTGTCTGGGAGCTCATTTAGAGCAGGGTAGCCAAGTGGAAAGGGCTTGAGCTGAAAGTCAATGAAATGAGGTTTCTGCCCTGGCTCTCGCTTTGCATACACACTCACTCTGTGGCCTGAACTTTCCTGAACTTTAGAGAACTAAAATCTCTTTTATTTCCACCCCTTGTCTCCCACCCACTCTTACCCTCTCTGTATTTTTTCTTTTTTGCTTTTCAAAAAGGTTTAAAGGATAGATTACATGTTGGGGCTAAAGGCAGGCCACCACAAGATGGTCTAGTAGATTGGCATGAAGATTATTGGCATGAAGATTATTCTCAGCTGAATTCAATCTAGACCTTAGGGGCTCAAGAGAAACTTTTAACTTCCCTTAACTACATAAAAGGATGTAACTTAAGTGTCTTTCCTAGAATAAGGATTATTTACAGAGGTACATTTTACCTGAATGACTATGTATGTGGCAGGACAAACATCTAATTATCCAACATCTGTTCTTCTTATCATCCTATGAAGTACATTCTTTTCCTCTGAAGTCTGAGACCCCCATCACCCTCTTTGTTCAGCATGACATGTGTACCTCATGTTGCCTTACTGCCTTTGGAAGTTACATGTCTGTGTGAATTTCCTGTACATATGGTTCTAAGTTTGATTTTCTCCTTTTAATCTGTCTCACATCAATTTTATTCTTAGTTCAGCGAGGACCCTTGAAAGGGACAGGGACTATCGTTCCCTGATACATACTATACAGAAACCTTTGTATAAGCAGAGATATTCCTAGCTAAACAGTGACATATCAATGTATTGCAAAGAATAAGTCCTTCCTAAGGAATATGGTGGAGGCCTTCTCAGAACAAAGAAAGGCAATGTGGCCCAATCAACTCCTATACACATATGCATATGCATAGCTCTGACGGACTCTGTAACTTGGGCTGTTTCCAATCAGTATATATGTGTCACCATATATGGGAAACAAAGAAATAGAAATTACATAAAAGGCTACACACCACTGTGCTCCAGGCTCAGTCTTCTGGGGTCTTAGCCCACTTAGCCCTTGGTAGCACAATAAAGCTGCTGCCTGGCAAGAAAGGCCTCAGTGTCCCATCCCTCTGCACAAGAATCCTGCTACACTTCTGTTCAGTATATAATAGTAAATAAATGTGAAGGAATATGAAAAAGGAAATATAATTTAACTCGTGGTCTGCTATGCCCCAGGTGTTATGCCAGACACCCTACCTACATTATTTCATTTATTCTTTACCACTAAATTGTTATATGAGTATGCATAATCCCAATTATAGAGATAAGAAATATGCCTAGAAATTTTAATGATCTTTGTTCATTAAATTTGTTGATTTAGGAGGGAAGGATTAAACACTAGTGTTGGTTACAATCTGGAAGGAGGGAAGAATGGTAACTGCTTAATAGGTACAAGGTTTCTTGGGGCAGTGAAATGTTTGGGAAACTAGACCCAGGTAGTAGTTGTATAACATGGTGAAAGTATGAAATGCCTCTGAATTGTTTGCTTGAAAATGATTAATTTTCATGTGAATTTCACCTCAATAAAGAAAAAGTGTTTAGGGGCGCCTGGGTGGCGCAGTCGGTTAAGCGTCGGACTTCAGCCAGGTCACGATCTTGCGGTCTGTGAGTTCGAGCCCCGCATCAGGCTCTGGGCTGATGGCTCGGAGCCTGGAGCCTGTTTCCAATTCTGTGTCTCCCTCTCTCTCTGCCCCTCCCCCGTTCATGCTCTGTCTCTCTCTGTCCCAAAAATAAATAAAAAACGTTGAAAAAAAATTGAAAAAAAAAAAGTGTTTAAAGAAGTTATGTTAAGATCATTTTGCCCTGGGGCACCTGGGTGGCTCAGTCAGTTAAGCATTTCCAGGTTTCAGCTCAGATCATTGATGAGGTTTTGGGGTGATGGTGGGGTTCATGGGGTCCAGAGCCGACAGCCAAGAAAGAATTCTTGAAGACATCTTTGGTATAAAAAGGTGATTTTATTAAAGCACAGGGACAGGGCCTGTGGGCAGAAAGAGTTGCCCAGACCCTGTGGAGAGACTGGTTATGTATTTGGGAGTTGGGGGAGATAAAGTCCAGGGGAAGTTTCCAATGAGATTTTCATATGCTAAAGAGGACTGACAGAATACTGGAGACCTAGCTATTGTCAGTCTAAGGTTGTTTTTCCCTCTAGCAAATCATTAGCATTAAGATAGTAGGGAGTTCCAGGAGAAAAGTTTACTCTGCCTGCCTCCAGTATTTGTCAATGGGCTGCAGGTTATAAGGAAATTTAATCTGCCCTTTCCTTCTTGCCTTTGTTCCCCATATCACTATAGAGGGGTGATGTTGGAGTCTGTAGTTTTCTGGAGATTAGGCTATTGATAAGACTGCCTTTTGCTTGTAATTTACTAAGATATTTGTAAACTAATGGAGACTCCTCCTGCAGGACTGTGATCTCTATTACTTTACCATTTGTGTTTCCCCTTTCCTTAGTTCTTGGGCAGCCAGGGAGTGACCGAGTAATATTATGACAGGAGAAGATAGGAGTCAGGAGGCAGAGAGGGAAAGACTAGGACCTGAGGTCCCTGGGTGGGGAAAAACATCTATTTTGGAACAATTCTGGGAGTGTCAGACCACAGCACATCCCCTCAGGCATAAATTTCCTCTTAAGAATGTAACAGGCCCCACCTACTTCCCCTCAGGTTTCCCTCAGGAATTTAACAAAGACCTGACTAAAAGTTAGTACTACACCATAAAATGTGTGACCCACAAGGATTGATGTGGCCATAGACCACCCCTCATACAATGGAAATGAGCCAGTCAGGAAGGACAACCCAGCACCTAGCCAGTAAGGGTAGGACCTGAGAGGAACAAGGGGGAAGGAAAGGGGAAAGGCAACAGAACCTTATAAAACTTTAGAATGTCCTCTCTCTATAGAGCTTTCATACTATTCTTACTTTCTAATCTTATACTCTAATAAGTTTTGCCTGCTGCTCATTTTGTGTAAGTCTTCTTTCTTCTAAGTGGTGAGACAATGAATCCAGGTTTTGAGGTAAAAATCCTGCAATAAAACCCCAATCTGGAACTCCAGAGGCCAGGCAGATAGTGGAGAATAGTCACACTACTCTGCCGGTGGACTGTGACTGCTCAACCCTGAACAAGCTGAAAAGACCATTTGTCTATTTTCCCCAAGCCCTAAATTGAGTGTTGAATCTTGATCCAAAACATACCTGGGAGAAAAAAGAAAAAGGCAGGCAAGAAGAGAAAAAAGATTCCTCTGCTTTGTTTGTCCCTTTGTTTTTATGTTTATTTTCAAGAGACAGTGTATTTCAAATAAACTGACATGGTTTAAAGCACCACTCAGAATTTACAAATGATAAAACTTGGGAACAAATTATTTAACACAACTAATATAAAATGGGGATACTGGAAACACTTTCTTGATAAGGATTTTTAAAAATTAAATGGCATAATGTTGGGGCATCTGGGTGGCTCAATCTGGTAAGCGGCTGACTTTGGCTCAGATCATGATCTCACAGCTCATGAGTTTGAGCCCCACATCAGCCTCTGTGCTGTCAGCTTGGAGCCTGGAGCCTGGAGCCTGCTTCAGATTCTGTGTCCCCCTCTCTCTCTCTGCCCCTCCTCCACTCACACTCTGTCTCCTTCTGTCTCTCAAAAATAAATAAGCATTTAAAGAATTAAATGGCATCATGCATGTTTGTGCATGTTAATAACTTTAACACAGTCATTATCAGCAAAAGGCAGGGACAGAAGGAATGGTGGAAACTTACCAAGAAGATCCATTACTCTTCTTAGGAATACAGAAAGAGAGACAGAGCTTCAAATTTCCACCCTTGGAGTTCATGGTAGCACAGTGTATTTCTTCTTTCTTAAGCTGTTACCTCAATGCACTTACTTATGCAGATTATTACCTTCCTAACTGGGAACACAGGAGTTGATTTTGTTACTTGTGTTCATTTACAGAGCAATCACCGTTTGTTTTTTTCTTTCCTATTTGACTTATATTTCCTTTTTGTTCAAACTGCTTCAGTTGAGCCACCCCCAAAACAACTTACATTAACAGTTCTGTGTGTTTGTTTCCTTAGTTTTCTCTGTGCCAGTATAATCCTACCATACACCACACGTGTGTTTATATAAGTAGAAGTTTTTTTGTCATTATTCTTCATATGTTTGCATCATTCTGTTGTGTTTTTTTTTTCATTTAACTATATCTTGTAGAAATCTATGCACATTAACTTAATCCATTTTATGGCTGCACCTTTTTTTTGAATTTAAATATATCCTACTGTATTCAATCATTCTTCTCTTTATGGGCATTCATCTTAGTTTCAATTTTTATGCTACACAAAATAACTCTACAACAAATGTCCCTGTACATGCCAATAAATCTGACTGTGTTTTTTTTGTTTTTTTTTGTTTTTTTTTCTATAATACATCTGTGATTGAAATTTCTGGGTCAAAGTGTATATGTTTTATAAGCTGTAAGTATACTTCCACATGGAAAACAAACATTAAAAAGTAGGAAAAACTAATTTTCATAAACTATATCTGTATTTTTATTTTTTCAGGTTTCGAACCTTGTAATTATTTGTCTTTTTTTGTAAACTCCAATAAGTGTGTATTTGGATCCTGTATTTTAGGCAGCTATACAATATAGCATACCAGACATTTCACTGAGTTATACTTTATAGTTTCTGATATACATACATGATTACAAATCACAATAAAAAGACAAATATTCTAATCTGGATTGTCTATAGATTTGGCAACAGAGAAACTAAAAATCTTCCAAGGAAAAGTGATAGAATTTAGGGTTTGGAGAAGGAACAGCTAGACTAAAAATACTTTTTTACTTTCTATTACTTAGTTTTATTCCATATCTACTCTCTATTTCCTTGGGATATTTGTAAAATGTGTCCATTGCATTTGCATAAATGTTATGTGTTAAATATTATATTATGGGTTTTTTGGGAAAAATACGTGAGGGATTTTATTTTTTAATCAAGAAGCCTAAAAATTCTAAAAAAAGTAGAGAGTCAGAGTTACTTGACTAGTTAGAAATGATTTCTTCAGCTTATAACAATGCTGACAGAGAAGACAGCGTTGAAAAGTGAAGGAAACATTGACATGAAGAGGAAAGAGAGGAGGTTTGGATGATGGAAAGAATCATCAGTGTTCTGGGGGGTTACGGGCTCACTGCCTCATACTTGATAATGAGTGGCGATTGTGGTATGTGTTGGCCAGCATCCAAATGACAAATTGCATAAAACTAATGAAAATCAAAGAAGTTCCATCTTCTAAGATATGCAGGGTACTGTCAAAATAAAATTTAGGAATATATTGACAGTGTACTGATGAGATAATTTAAAAAGAATTATTTTTGCTGGGTCACTTCCATTCTCATTGGAATTGGTAGTAAATATCTAACAATTCTTCCTTTGAAACAATATTCTTCCTGTCATTTAGATCTCATGAATACCTCCAAGGACTGGTTCATTCCAGCTTTGGTGGGGGGATATATTTTGTAATTTCTTTCACAGTTTTCACTCACAAATGGGAAATTTGGGACTAATGGATTTGCTGAGCTCTTTGCTTTCTGTTGATAGAATGTGAGTCTATCTATTAGTTAAATAATGTAACATGGCCATGTTTATCTTGAAGATGGTATTAAGCAAATAGAATTTAAAACAAAAACTTTATAAATTAAATTATCAGATAAATTCCAGCTGCACATCAAATCACTACAAAACATATATTTAAATAGTTCATTTGTTTGATTGTACTTACCCATTTAAAAAGTGTTGATTACAAATGTGCTCCATTATAACAGTCTCTTCCTCAAACGGCAAGAAATGGGTCATAAGGTTATTCAGTATGCATATATCTACATGTTCAATGTAAGCTATAGTTGGTTAGTTTGGCTTGTGAAAATAAATATAATTAGAATGCCAGTTGAACATATGTTATCAAACCAATGGAGAAGTTTATGAAACTGTATCAGAGATTATTTTAAAGACACCTTTAAATAATATAAAATGGTTGACTCTAGTTTGTCCTGTCACAGACAAATACAGACCTATTTTCAACAAATAATACTGTATTACATTCAGAAAAATAAATGATGAAGAATGAGAACTCTTTAGAAGTGGACAAAGAATTAAGAACTATAGGTAAAATGATACATTAAAGCAAATACTTTCACATCTGATAGCACGAGGATCAGAAGTTCATCATTTTCCAGATAGCTTAAAAAAGACCTTTATCTGACACAGAGTTGCCTAGCCTAGTTGCCATTTGGGATTCCAGAGATCCCCCTTCTTCCAGCTAGACAGGCTAATGTTCTAGCTCAATTTCCCCAGAAACTTGTATCTGTTCTCTAATTCACCATAGTTCCTAAGTTTCGTCAGACATCTCCAATAAACAGATGTACTTCCTGGAGCTAAGAAAAAAATCTGTTTATCTCACAAATGACAGACTTTCTCTTTTGCCTACTTGCCCCAAAAGAAAAATCCACAGTGAGAAAGGAAAGAAAACTCATTTCTGGAAAGAAAACTCATTTCCATGTTCAGCTAACTCTATGGCCCTGTCATGCATTTCCTTGGGATTAAAGGAAGACTAGAGGAACACACACACACACACACACACACACACACACACACACACACTGATAATTGGTCTTGTGAGTTTACTACTTTCCCAATAAGAAAAGAAGAATTTGCAACCCATGACATGTGGGATTTACCCACATATCCAGTGGCATATCTGGTGGCAGCCCAAATGGTAGTCATTTGGCACAAAAATGGAAGACAATAGAAAATTAACATCCAATGTCATTTTACATTAAACATTATATTTAATCTGAAATGTATAAATGCATTTTCATTTATTGAATTTTTTATGTTTTACATATTGCCACCAGTCTAACACAACGTTCAGGATTTCTACTTTTTTCTTTTTTTTTAAGAAAAAGAAGGAACTTAAAGACGTTTATGAAATGATGTAACTGCTGAATTTTCTTCTTTTACTGTTACTATAGTCTTACTAAGCATCAAGTAATAGCATTTTTAGTGACTAAAATCCATTGTTTTTTCTTATATTTGACTTTGCTTTTAGAGAGCAACTTCTTTTCTTTCCTATTCTAATTTTACCAGTTTCTATAATGCTTAATAAAGTGTAAATTAGTCATAACTAGGTGTAATAACACATACAACTTTGTGAACAAACAGGTGACTTTTAGTGTTCAGTTGTGCATGAAAAGAAGGTGCATGGGAATATAAGTTAGAAGCATGAGTTTGTCATGAGTGGTCAGTATGTTTTACAAAGGAAAATAAAGTTTCAGATATTTTACTAAGTAGGTAAAGCAGAGGCAGTTAAGAGAGTTCTTGTATTTTGAATTAAAATAAGTATAAATAATTTATTTTTAATCTATGTAATATTCATCTAAGCTTATAAATGTTAAAATACAGATCAATAGATACAGACATTATTGTACAATAGCTTTCTCAAAAGTAATCAATAATCTATTATTTTAAAAACCCCATGGTATCTTTCAAATATTATTCTTTACAGAAGTGAAATTCTGTGCAGCATTTCATAAGCTTAATTTTATCCTTCCTCTTGAAATATTTATCATTTATTATATTCCATGAAATTGTAATCTTGCATTCTTCTGAGGCTCTTCCTATTTCTCATGTCTCTACTTGTAAGTATCTGACTGTAATTCATACTTATCATCCTCCCAGCTTCTCTTAATGTGGCATTCCTGAAAGTACTTTCTCTTTTAACGTGTTGTTTTTTAATATTTATACTAATTATGAATAGTCACCCAATGTGATGATGGAGCTTCAACCACATTCCCAAACCCATTTCTGCATTACCACATCTTCATTAGTTCTGTAAACTCAAAGCTTTATTACTATATCAAATCCTGAATATCTTCTCTCTCCTGGTTCACAGGTTTCCATCATGATGTGTTTCCTTCTAAATAAAATGAGTATGCAATATCATTTTCATTATAAGTTCAGTGTACCTTTCAGGCCTTAACTACTACTGTGTCACTTAATTTGACCTATCTTCAGTTTACCTAAACAGAAGAACTTGTTAATTCCAGTATTCTCTTTATTTTCATGTTTCCACACTACTTACCTCTCTCCACTTCAGAAAAGTCTGAACATTGTCAATGCTTCAAGGTTCAGAGAAAATATCATACTAGCAATGAAATGTTTCTGATGACCCAAGAACAAATGTTTCTCCATTTCTCAGATTCTCTAGATTCTAAACTGTATCTAACTTTTGTCATTTCATAATGTTGTCCTATTCAGCATACACTTAGAGATTAGTCAAACCCTCTTTTATTTTGATTTTGCATTTGTATACATTTGTGTTTTGAGAACATAATATATGCTAGGTCTGTAATAAGAATTTTATTGATATATGTTTTCCTGCATGACTGTCTCACTTATTAGCCTCTAAACTTCTAGAATAAAAGAAAAGCTATCATTCATCTTAAATCTTCCATAGTACCTGGTACAATGTCTTCCTAAACTAGAAGCTTAACCACTGTCTTTTAGAATACATGATTAAAGGGGCACCTGGGTGGCTCAGTCAGTTAAGCATCTGACTTCAGCTCAGGTCATGATCCCATGATTTGTGGGTTTGTGGCTTTGAGCCCTGCGTTGGGCTCTGGACTGACAGCTCAGAGCTTGGAGCCTGGAGCCTGCTTCACATTCTGTCTCCCTCTCTCTCTGCCCCTCCCCACTCATGTGGTATCTCTGTCTCTCAAAAAAAAAAAAAAAAGTTAGAATACATGACTGAAAGTGATATATATCAGATTTATAAGATCAGATGATTTGATTACAACTTCATTGTTTAATTACTCTTTAGTTTATAAATTGTGCATTTATAAGAGAAGTAACCTGTACTTCCATAGTCTTAAAATTCCCACGTATTAACAAGATCCTATATATTCATCATTAATAGGTTGTTTTTACTTTTTTTTATTTCTAGAAATAGCTTATTCAGAAAGATATTGCTCATTTGTTCCATGTATATCATCGTGGTATGTAAATTTATATTAGATACATCTTTTTCTCAGTCTTTTTTATATTTTCCAACTATTATATTGAAAAACTGAGAGTATTAGCCGCAAAAGTAACTCATAAAACTGTTGTCCTTATTTTTAAAAATTATCTATGTAATTGTGTGGAAAGTACTGATAATGAGATCCTGTTCCAATTAAGATGATATAGAATTTACTCTGTCAGCTATATTCACAACAGGAACACTTCAAGTCTGTTTAAGTACTAATTACTTCACAGAAAGATTTTAGAATTTTAAAAACAAAAAAAAAAGAAATCCTAGATTATTTTTGTGCCTTGATTATAGACTTCAACAGAAAACAAAATATCTGGAATCAAAGGTAAATTTTCTTTATCATAAAAAATGTGTTTGCACTGCCATGCTCTGAGACCCAGGGATGCTGTAACCTGGCTTGCCAACAGAAAAGAGTCAAGCATTATTAGTCACCTGAAAATGGGAGGGACTGAGATCTGATACTCAGGAAAGTACTCAGAGAAGAGATTTGTAACCATAACAATCCAAAAGGAAAAAAGGTGAGAGGCAGATATATATCCTTGTCCAGAATCTAAATGAAGTCTAAGACAAAAAGAAGTAAGCAATGGGAGACTGACTGATCTCCAAATGTGACAAGCAAGAAGGACAAGGTCATGGAGACAATACCAGACATTCAGTTGCATAATCACCTGGGAGAACTTGCAGAACATACAGTCTGTGGATTGCTAAGTTAAAATTATGAAAAATAAAATGAAAATATTGATGGTCAATTGATAAGTCTCAGAAACAGGGCTGTCCTAATTCACAGTGAAAAAGAGAACTGATTCAAATACATGGGTCACAGTTGAGGCTGTAGGTGGAAATTATGTACATACAACAGGAACTAGAGGGATACAAGGTGGGAAAGGCCCTCCTTTCACAACATTTCAAAAGATAATAACTGGTCACTTGCCAGTTTATCTTTTCATTCTTTCCTCTACCTGTTTTCACTTTTATATAAAACTAAAAGGAAAACTTCATGCCAGTTATGGTAAACTAGGTTCTTTGGATAAGACAGTGCCTATGTTGAGAACAGCTAGGATCTCTGGAACACTTAACACACACACATACCCCTCTTTGGAGGTTTAAGAAAATAAAATGTCAGTGAAGAATTGAAGGATCAAAGCATAAGACAGGAGAAAGCTTCAAAGAGGTGAGCCTGAAATTTGGTCCTCCTCTTTCCACACTTTTCCTCAAAGTTAGGCCCCACTTAAGCAGCATCAGCATCACAGGCTTATCTGTTAGTAATGCAAATCCGAAGCTACCCCCAAACCTAAAGAATCAAAGACTTTGTTAGTATAGTCTAGTGATCTGTGTTTTTGTTTTTGTTTTTGTTTTCTTTTTTTAATTTTTTTAATGTTTATTTATTTTTGTGAGAGAAAGAGAGACAGACCGTGAGCAGGGAGGGGCAGAGAGAGAGAGAGAGGGAGACACAGAATCTGAAACAGGCTCCAGGCTCCGAGCTGACAGCAAAGAGCCTGATGTGGGGCTCAAACTCACGAACCGTGGATCATGACCTGAGCCGAAGTTAGATGCTTAATCGACTGAGCCACCAAGCACCCCTAGTGATCTACATTTTAACAAGAACTCTGGGTAATACTGATGTCTACTAGTGTTTGTGAATCACTATCCAGGAAGGATTTAGTAATTACAAAAGTAGTAGCTTAGAATGCCTTTGGTCACGGTGTAGGGGGAATAATTAGAGTTCTAAGCCAAAGAAGAATTATATATCTACAGATAAGATATAGGAACCATTGTTTTTTTGGTTTTTTTTTTTATGACATTAAGGTAGAAAAATATTTGTTACATTGGAAAAATAGCACTAATCATAAAAAAATGAGAAGTTGGACCACTTTAAACTGTGTATCTTATATTCATCAAAAGACCCTACGAAGTAAAAAAAAATAAATAAATGAATCACAGGGGAAGAAGACTTTTGTATAACACATAATTAATAAATTAATCACATTTGGAACATGTATTTTTAAAAACACTGCTATTCATCAATATAAAATAGACAATCTAAAAGAAAAATGGAAATGAGAATTCCTAGAAAAATTATAAGGCAAGATGGAGACTCCAGTGTCCCAAGAAACTGAGAACAGTTCAGAATTACTGGAGTTCAGTATAAGGAATAGTGTTGTTGCTAGAGATGCAAATGGAGAGGAAAGTAATAGCCTGGAGAGGTACTACTATAAGTAGGGGATATAGTAGGTGAACTATAAGGAGCCAGATAATTAATAGGCAGATCATTTCAAGGGCTGTGGTCTTAATTCATGTTAAAGATGATGGAGCTCCCTAATGTGGAAATGGTAATTGGAAAGAAGGATGACATGTAGATTTGTGTGTGTGTGTGTGTGTGTGTGTGTGTGTGTGTGTGTGTGTACACATCCATACATGTATAGGTCTTGGTGGATATTTGAATGTGAGGAATGATGAACAAGGAGGAAGCAAATTTAAAACCAATTTTTGACTTGGTCAGTAAGGAAATGATAATGCCATTCTCCAAGATAATAAATCAAAATAAAAAAAGTTTTATTTTTCTATCTTTTTACTATTTTTGTTTTTTGGTTTTGTTTTGTTTTGTTTTATTTTGCTTGTTTGTTTCATAGAGGATAAAACTGGTGAATTTCCTCTTGAATGTGGAATCTATTAGCTTTCTTTTGCTGCTGTAACAAATTACCACAGACTTAGTGGCTTATAATAAGGAAAAATGTACTATCTTACAGTTTTGTAGGTCAGAAGTCCAATACAGTTTTCGCTAGGCTAAAATTGAGATATCAGTAGAGCTGTATTCCTTTCTAAAAGCTCTAAAAGAGATACTATTTCTTTGCCTTTTCAGGTGCTAGAAGCCATCTGCATTTCTTCATCTGTGTTTTTCCCCCCATTTACAGAACACCAATAGCATTAATCTGATCTTATTTCCATCATCATATCATTTTCTGATTACAGATGGGAAATGTTACCTGTTGTGAAGATTCATTGGTTTGATTGGGCACACCTGGATAATCTAGGCTACCTTCCTCCTCTCAAGGTTTATAATGTTGATTATATTTGCAAAGATTCTTTGCCTTGTAAGACCATGTATTTACACTTTCCAGGGATCAGGGCTTGGGCATTTGGTGGTGGGGGTGGGGGCGGGCATTATTCTGCCTGCCACCATATCTTTTATGTGCTGCTGGAAGTAAACTAGAGATAACTTGGATGCATGAATCTTGTGTACAGGATTATGATCTGAGCTGAAGATATTTATTTCAGAATCAACAGTGTAGAGATTCTTATTATAGCCATAAGAGTGGTGATATTACTCAGAAAGACGATATAAAGTTAAAAGTTACCAAAGTAAAACTCTGAAGAAGAGCAACATTTGTGTGAAAAAAACACCAAAGTGTCAGTCAGAGGCAGACTCGAGGAGTATGCTCTTCCAGAAGCCAAGAAAAATGTGGTAGTCAATGATCCCAAGTTCTTGGAAGTTAAGAAAAGAAATGAGAAATAGCTGTAGGAATGCTTAGTTACTTTGGTAAGTAGATACTTTATAAAGTCAAAAGGCAAATTTAGCTTGTCACAAACTAGAGAGAAAGGAATTGATAGGGAAGTGTGTCTGGTCATCTGAAGCTCTGTTTCAGTAAAAAGGAAGACAGGTAGATGGATAACTTGGGGGGGGGGAGGGGAGGAATTGAGATTGATAGCTTGTGTCTTTAAAATCCTAATAATAAATGTAATAAACCACTAAATATGGAGACGTTGAAAGTATTAGAGAAAGATTCAGTGTGTGAGGAGATTACTGCCAGAGGAGAGAAGTTAAAAAAAAAAAAAAAACAGAAAGATGTTGGCTGGGCATGGACAAGAGCAAGAATTTTCTTCTGATGTGAGCAGAGGTGAAAAGGACAAAAGATGATCCCCACACAGGTCTGAGTGGCTAGTGACTTTATGTGAGGAAATGCAGATAAGGTGATTAGCAGAGACTGAATGGGAAGTGATAGGAAGTGAAATTTGAGAACAAGGCAGATTCAAATTAGCTGCCATGGAGCTCTGGAGAATGAGCAAGGCTGGAAAACTGCCAGCCTTCTGAGAAACACTCCTGGCTCAGCTGAGGTCATGCACCATCAGTGACCAGCAGATATGTAATGTAATTTACATCTCAGAGTAACCACGTTAAAAAATAAAAAGAAACAGTTGAATTGATTGTTTTCCTTCTGTTTTCCAACTTTTTTAGTGAAAATTGAGTGATTGTAAACAACTTAAAACTTTGCTTTTTATGAACTGTATTTAATAATAACAGCAATAGCAACAACAATAGCAGCAGCAATAGTAACAGTGGCTAAAAGTTACAAAGCATTTGCGACATGCCAACTCATGTAAGCACACTATAGATATAAGCTTTTTATTTTTATTTTTTAACTGTTTATTTATTTTTGAGAGAGAGAGCACACAGAGAAGGGCAGAGAGAGAGAGAGAGAGACAGAGGATCTGAAGCAGGCTCTGTGCAGTCAGCTCAGAGCCTGACATGGGGCTCGAACCCACTGATCCAACAGTGAGATCATGACCTGAGCTGAAGTCTGAGGCTTAACTGACTGAGCCTCCCAGGTGCCCATCGATACAGGAGTTTTTTTAAATCTTTACAGCAGCCCTATGTAGTAGATGCTATATTTATCCCATTTACAGATCAGTAAATTACAAAGACAGAGCAGTAAATTAGAGTAAATAAATAACCCAAATTTACAAAGCAAGTATGTAACAGACTGGGATTCACACCCAGGTAACATGCCTCTAGAGTCTATGCTCTTAAACATCTCCTTGTATCACCACACCAGTTTTGTTCTTTTTTTCTTCTATCTAGTAGTATTCATTATGGCTTTTAACTTGATTGCACTGTTTGTCAAACTTCCCTTAGCAGTAGCCTGTACAAAATTGAGGAAAAATGCTGGGATAATTGCATTCTATTGAATAAATAAAACCTCTTAGTGTGTGGCTACTGACGGTCATAATTTGAAATATATGAACAGCCCCTTGATTGCCTTTAATCACTTGCTTGGGCAAGTAGCACTGAAGCCTCACGGTGTTCTGAGGGTTTGTCTACCCTTGGGATGAAGGGTATCTTAATAGGGCAAATGATGCTAAAGAAAGTAAGAAAGGATGGGGCCTGGTTCTGATCAAATAGGTCCTGTTCTTTGTAGAATCCATTTCTAGACAACTCCCATCAATTCCTACTATACTACACACTAGACAGCTTAAACATTGCTGAACTCTGGAATGGGTTTGGAGAAGTTGGGTTCACCAAATAACTGTGCAACTGTTTCTGGTACCATATATTTGGAGATTGTAAGTTTTGTTTTGACAGGAGTAGGGGTTTTATTCCCATGACTTGGTATCTGTAATAATTAATTAATTCCCAGGTTATAGATGGTTATTGAAGCACCTGGATGGCTCAGTCGGTTAAGTGTCCTACTTCAGCTTCAGGTCATGATCTCATGGTTCATGGGTTCAACCCCCACATTGGGTTCCGTGTTGACAGTGTGGAGTCTGCTTGGGATTCTCTCTCCTTTCCCCTCTCTCTGCCCCAACCCCACTCGTGTTTCTCTCTCTTTCAAAAATAAATAAATAAACTTAAAAAAAAAAGATAGATGGTTATTGACACAAGTAACAGTGGACTTCAGGGGCATTTGTTGGAAATATTGAAAGTTCCAGAACCCAGACCAAGTTTTCCAGAAAGTAGTGAGAATCTCTTAGAATGAAAGTCTTCTTCTGGAATCAGGATGTCAAAATCAAGGAATTTTTAATCCTGTTCAGAATTTCCTAGCAACTCTTAGATCTCCACAGGATGGAAACTAACATAATGATTTCACCAATTATTAAATCAGTATTAGTGTTCAGTGGGTTCCAGTTACTGAAATGAAACCTAGATATTTTGAGAGAGCAAAACAAAATTTTAAGTGTATCAATATGGTATCACTATGTAACTAAATATCCCAACATGCAGTGGCTTAAAACAAATTCATTTTGTATTATTCATCTGTATGCATGCCAGTTCACAAGGAGCTGATCTAGGTTGCGCTTACCTGTGTTTATCTTTGATGATGGTTTGGCTCTATCCTCTTAGAAGCAGTAGGTTTTCCAAGTGTATTATCTTTTCCTAAGTATATTATTCTCTAGCAGAATCACTGGAAGCTTAAGTCCAAGACTCAGAAGGACTCCTGTTTAGTCAAAGCAAAATGGCCCAAACCAAGGCTAAGTCATGGGGAAATACAAGGTGAGGGGAAATACATGATTTGAGATGAGTCCATGGCATGAAAGCAGATGATGATAGAGATGAAAAATTGGGGCCTGCAGCTCAATCGCCAATTCTTGTAAACTTGCAAAATCTAAGAATAATGTATCTGCCCCCCCCCAAAAAAAAGAAAAGAAAAGAAAAGAAAAGAAAAGAAAAGAAAAGAAAAGAAAAGAAGAATGAACTAATGAGTTCAATTTTGAAGTTCCAAGGGAACAAAACAAATATGAACTAAAGAATCATTTTACAATATAAGAGTTTAGGCATTGCAATAAATACAGGCCACTTGTTAGTAGTTTTTTGAGTATACTTATTAAAAGTTCTGGTGCTTTGGAATTTGGAAACAATTGTGCCAAGCTGGTTTCTGCCTAGAGATGGAAATGCCAAATCATCTTAAGGATATTCTGTATTCTGGGAGAAAAAAAAGGATAGCTTACTACTTACGTAAATGTGTAAGTGGAAGCAATCCTTGCCCTGAGGAATTGGTATAAAAAAATCCTTTTGGATTTCCTAAGATCTAGCAATTTTTTTTCTTCCTTTAGTATACAGAATTCTGAAGACAGTAGAAGTGCTGAGCCTATCTGGTTTAAGAATAATAACCTTCTATTTTTATTTACTTTTTTTGAGGAAATTCTCTACTGTTTTCCATAGTGGCTACCAATTTACATTTCCACTAACAGTGCACAAGGGTTCCCTTCTCCATATCCTTGCCAACACTTGCTATCTCTTGTCTTTTGACAAAAGCCATTCTAACAGGTATGAAATGATATCTCACTGTGGTTTTGATTTGCATTTCCTTTATGATTAGTGATATTAAACATGTTTTTCGTGTACTTGTTGGCCATCTGTATGTCTTCTTTGGAAAAATATTGATTCAGATCATCTGCCTATTTTTCAAATGGAATATTTGGGATTTTTTTTTAAATTTTTTTTCAACGTTTTTATTTATTTTTGGGACAGAGAGAGACAGAGCATGAACGGGGGAGGGGCAGAGAGAGAGGGAGACACAGAATCGGAAACAGGCTCCAGGCTCCGAGCCATCAGCCCAGAGCCTGACGCGGGGCTCGAACTCACGGACCGCGAGATCGTGACCTGGCTGAAGTCAGACGCTTAACCAACTGCGCCACCCAGGCGCCCCATGCTATTGAGTTATATGAGTTTTCTCTGTATTTTAGACATTAACCCCTTATCAGATATGTAACTTGCAAAAATATTGTCTCCCATTCAGTTGGTTCGGCCATTTTGCTGATTATTTCTTTTTCTGTGCAGAAGCTTTTTATTTTGATGTAGTCCCATTGATTTAGTGTTGTTTTCATTGGTTTTGCCTTTGGTGGCAAATCAAATTATTGCCATGATCAATGTCAAGGAGCTTACCGCCTATGTTTTCTTCTGAGACTTTTATGGTTTCAGGTCTTACACTCAAATCTTTAACCAATTTTAAGTTAATATAATATTATGGTACAAGATAATGGTTTTATTTCTTTGTTTTTTTGTTTGTTTTTTGCTTGTTGTCCAGTTTCCCCAATACCATTTATTGATGAGACTGATCTTTCCCATTGTACGATCTAGTAGTAATTCCATTTCTGGGTTTTTATCTGAAGAAAATAACTTGAAAGATATATGCACTTCTATGCATACTGCAACATTATTTACAGTATTCAAGATATGGAAACAACTTAAGTGTCCATTGACAGGTGAACGGATAAAGAAATGATGAAAGGATAAAGAAAATGTGATGTGTGTATACTGAATATTATTTAACCTAAAAAGAAAAAAACGTTACTTTTGTGGCATGGATGGACCTCAAGGGCATTATGCTAAATGAAATAAGTCAGACAGAGAAGGACAGCTACCACACGATCTTACTTATATGTGGTATCTGAAAACTAAACAAAAAAAACAAAAAACAAAAAACAAGCTCATTGATACAGAGAACATATTGGTGGTTCCCAGAGGTAGGGGGTAGGGGGCATGCAGGGTGTGCTAAATGGGTGAAGTGAGTCAAAGGTACAAACACTGTAAGAGAGTAAGTCTTAAAAAGTTTTCATCACAAGAAAAAAATCTCTATGGCGGTGGATGTTAACTGTACTTATTGTGCTGATCATTCTACAATATATACAAATATCGAATCATTGTTATACATGTGAAACAAATATAAATATATAATTATACCTCATTTAAGAAAAATATATGAAAAGAAAAAAATTTCTTTATGAAAAAAATAGTAAACTTCTCTATGTTGCATGAGACAAAAAATGTTATTTATTTAGGCCACTGATTTATAGTTTTATCATTTTTATTTGCTTATGGCTGAATCAAATCTGAAGGAATGCACATTTCAACCTTTAATAAACTATGTTATTACTCTTTTTTTATATTTCTGTGTATGGGGCCTTGACAGACCTCCCTCTCTCCTCTCTCTAAGTTTTGAATTGATTGTTCATATCCACATTTTAACCATCACTGCATGGTTACAGTGCAAATTTGTATTGATGTTGCCTGGTTTTCTTATTAAGAAATCTATAGGAAAAATATAGCAGATGTACTGGTAATATAGTCAGAAACTGTTCCCTCAGTATCAATGAACTTCTAAAGACTTTTTTTTTTTTGGCCCTTACTAGGCAAAGGTGTTAAAGTTTCAGGTGAAGTGTTTGGGCTTTATAAGACTCAAGGTTACATGGAACTTTGCAAAATTAGGCAGAAACTTACCTGCACCAGCAAAATTCCAGCACCACCAACCCAACTTCTTGAGAAAACTGACTTAAAAAACTATGTCATGGGATATTTACCTGCTTAATTTTTTATTAACATTTTTGTTGACATTGCATCCTGCTGGGGAAATAAATTTAAAAAGATGTTCTCCCAACCCACAAAACTTTTCCAGAAAGGTAGTAGAAGAAGAAAACAATTTTATTACTGAATAAACATTAAACCAGGATGTGATACATATCACAGGCAATCTGCTAAGAGATTGAAAAGACAGAAAGGAATCTCATCGCCTTATAAAACTGCTTTTAGTCCATTTGAGCTACTATAAGAAGGACACCGTAGATTGAGTGGCTTTTATAAGCAACAGAAATTTATTTCTCACTGTTGGAGACTGCAAGTCTGAAATCATGATGCTAGCATGGTCAGACTCTAGTGAGAGTCCTCTTCTGGCTGCAGGCTGCTGACTTTTCAATGTATCTTCACATGGCAGAGAGAAGCCAAGTTCAAAGAAGAGAAGAGAAGCAAGTTCTATCATGACTTAAAAAAAATTTTTTTTAATGTTTTTATTTATTTTTGAGGGAGAGAGAGAGAGACAGAGCACAAGCAGGGGAGGGGCAGAGACAGAAGGAGACTCAGAATCCAAAACAGACTGCAGGCTCTGAGCTGTCAGCACAGAACCTGATGCAGGGCTTGAACTCCTGAACTGTGAGATCATGACCTGAGCCAAAGTCAGACACTTAACTAACTGAGCCATCCAGGTACCCTGCCCTGCCTCTCATGACTTTTATAATGCAACTAACCCCATTCATGAGGGCTCCATCCTTATTTAATCCTAATCCTAATCCTAATTACCAGCCTAAGACACCTTGTCCTAATACCATCAAATTGAGGGTAGAACGATTTCAATATATGAATTTGGGGGGCACACAAAATTTGGTCCATAACAGTTGCCAAGCAGATACAGCCCTTTACACACGTGTTCTTTTTTTTTTTTTTAAGTTTATTTTACTTATTTTGAGGGAAACAGAACCTGGGAAGGGTATGGGCAGAGAGAGAGAGAGAGAGAGAGAGAGAGAGAGAGAGAGAGAATCCCAAGCAGGCTCCATGCTGTCAGCACAGAGCCAGATGCAGGGCTCAATCTCATAAACCATGAGATTATGATCTGGGCTAAAACTAAGAGTTGGGCACCCCTAAAAAATGGTGAGGACAAAACTTTGGAGAATATGTGCACTTTTTTTTTAAATTTATTTTTAAAGAGAGAGAGGATGAGTGGGGAGAAGGGCAGAGGGTAAGAGAGAGAATTTTAAGCAGGTTCCACACTCATCACAGAGCCTGAGGCAGGGCTCAATCCCGCAACCCTAGGATTATTACCTGAGAGAAATCAAGAGTCAGATGTTCAACCAACTGAGCCATCCAGGCACCCCTACACACGTGTTCTTAAGATAAGCAATCACTAGTCCTTATGTAAGAAAATTTAACAGTACCATTTGTCACACATTGTTCATCCCAACTTTACCTGATAATTGGGTTGACCACCTGCATTTGCCAATAAGCTGTATCCGGAGGAAAAGCAAACTTCCTATATTTTTATTACAGAAGGTAGTTTTGCAACTTAGAGCAAGGTGCCCACAGGAAGTTAGCCACTAATCCCTGGTGTGTTTGTAATAGTAGCCTCACCAGACTAAGACAGCTTTATAAGGGCATGAGATGTTTTTAGATTGCCTGTGATGTATATCCCATTCCGATTTAATGCTTATTCAATAGTAAAACTGTTTTCTTTCTCTACTATCTTTGCAGAGAAGTTTTCTGGGTTTGGAGAAGATTTTTTTAAATTATATTTCCTCAACAGAATTCCTGTTTGACAGGAATTTTGCCACTGGCTCTTATCCTCATTTCTTTCACAAGGAAAGAACCCAAGAGAACGATCTATTTCTGTTTTGCAGTGTACAACAAGGGTGAAATATTGGAGAGCCTTGCTCAGTATGCAATTAATCTCAGCTCAATTTACAGAAACCTTGAGGGAACACAGAACGGAAGAGTCACCCTGCTCGAGTGATGTTTCAAAAATTGTAAAATGGGGAACAATTTCTGCCAAGGAATTAAAAATTACGGAACCCAGTTTATTTTCTATCTCACAAAGGACAGGTGTGGCTGTGTCTATTAGGGTCCTAAGGTGGGAAGACAATGGAGCAGAGAAAACAAAGCAATTTGCAGAAATAAACTATCATGAGGAGAACACAGGTGGGAAACTAATGCCATCACTAGTAGTCAGGTCAAACAACCTGCTATAAGACGCAAGTGGAGTTTGAACAAAGTGTAGTAGTTAACCACTCAGGCAATGAGAGCACCTAGTTTTTTGTTTTTTGTTTTTTGTTTTTTTTAAATTTTAGTGCTTATTTATTTTTGAGAGAAATCGAGAGACAGAGCTTGAGCAGGGGAGGGGCAGAGACAGAGGGAGACAAAGAATCTGAAGCAGGCTCCAGGCTCTGAGCTGCCAAGCACAGAGCTCAACGCAGGAGTCAAACCCATAAACCGCGTGATCATCGCCTGAGCCGGTCAGGCGCCCCAAGAGCACCTACCTTTAACCCATTAAAGAGTGAGAAAGAAGACAGTGAGGGGTCAATCACAGCTCATAAATGAAGAAGATGATACTCACCCTTGGCTCAGGATCTCAATTCTTATCTCAATCCTAGAGATATAAATTATCCAGAATTAAATTTAAAATAAGATATGTTATGTCCCCAAGCAATGGGAGAAAGGACCACTGTCACAGGCAAGGGTTTGAGATATATATTCTTAATACCCAGACCAAGATGGCAAGGTATTTGGAAAAATGTCTTAAGTTTACTCATTGGACACTTGTTGAACCTAGAGAAAGTATTATCTATGCAAGCCTTGGGCTCCTTTCTAGATGGGATTTCTATTCTAGGGAAAAAAAAATTGTGCACCAAAGTAAATTGTATACCCTCTTGAGGTGGGAGAAATACCTCTTTCAGCACACAAAATTTTACTGGGAAAATGAATGCTGGGAGATGATAATTCATTAACCTTTTCTCTGTTTTGGTAACTTCCCACCCACAATTGCTTTAGACACACTGCAATACTCACCATTAGGTCAGATTATTCCATTTCTTTAGAGTTAAGTTTTTCCAATAGAAGTCTAAATGGGAAAAAAAAGTCACTTTTGATATTTCATCTTTGTTATAATATCTCTATTTCTGTTTGCCTAGCAGCTTTTTTTATTTTAAATTGCTTGAAATTACAGTATTTCAACAATAATAACATTTGAAAACCATACTTTTTATTTATACAAGCTGGGTGATTTTGGTTTCAAAAATATGAAAGCAGAAGAAGTCAAAACATAAAGTTTATTCACTCATTCATTTAGTCATTTATCTGTACATGTATTGAAGAGAGGATTTTATGAGACTCTTTTCTGTGCCAGACTCAGAAATAAATACTGGAGATATAGCAGTACAGTGAATAAACTAGAAAGGTGTTGGCCTTTAGGATCTGATACCCTAGTTCAAACAAAAGGAGAAGCTGATACTCTTCTCTGAGAAAGCTGGACCTACATAAAGGAGGAGGGAATAGGCATCAGGACTCTCCGTGGAGAGAGAATTGCCAGTAAAAGAAACAGCAAACCCTGATATAGGAACACATGGTAGGTGTCTGGGGCAGCAACAAGCTCAGAGTGGGTAGACTGGAGGAAGCAATGGGGAAGAGTAGCAGCAAGGAGATCAGAGAGGTAACAGAAAACTGGGATTATTTTTAGGCACCTGAGCACTATTTACAGATTTGACTTTATCTTTAATGAATGGAAATAGATGGAAAGACAGGTGAATGACTTGAGATGAAATTGGCATGATCCATTACATGATTTTAAATTACCACATGGGCTGCTCTGTTGAGAACAGACTTTTCTGGGGCTCCTGGGTGGCTAATTCAGTTGAGCATCTGACTCTGGATTTCGGCTCAGGTCATGATCTCAGGGTAATGGGATCTAGCCCTGCTTCAGGCTGAATGTGGAGCCTGCTTAAGATTCTCTCTCAGGGCACCTGGGTGGCTCAGTCAGTTAAGTGTCCAACTTCCACTCAGGTCATGATCTCACCGTTTGTTGGAGGTTCACGTCAGGCTCTGTGCTGACAGCTCTGAGACGGGAGCCTGCTTCTGATTCTGTTGTCTCCCTCTCTTCTCTGCCTCACCCCCCCCAAAATAAACATTAAAAAAATTAAAAAAAAAAAAAAGATTCTCTCTCTCTCCCTTTGCCCCTCTCTCCCATTCCCACTCTCTCTAAAAAAAATTAAAAAAAGACTTTCCAAGCTTGAGTACAGAGGGAAGCAAGGAGCCTATCAGAGAATGAAGTAGTAATACAGTGCTGTTGTTGTTTTATCTAACATGCTTAAAAAATAATGGGGCGCCTGGGTGTCTCAGTCAGTTAAGCGTCTGACTTTGGTTCAGGTCACGGTCTCCCTGTCTGTGAGTTCGACCCCCGCATCAGGCTCTGTGCTGACAGCTCAGAGCCTGGAGCCTGTTTCAGATTCTGTGTCTCCCTCTCTCTGACCCTCCCCCGTGCATGCTCTGTCTCTCTCTGTCTCAAAAATAAACGTCAAAAAAAATTTTTTAATAAAAAAATAAAAAATAGTAGTAGTATAACAGTAGTCAATTGTCCCAGGACAATTTATTTAAAATAAATTGTCTTCTAAAAAATCGTGTAAAATTCCAATAATATCATGTATTAAGTGTCTATTTTTTTTCTTAGATATACTTCTGACTGTTCTTTTTACATCAATCTTTTTCTCAACTACTACTGTAGGAGTATAGTAATGTTTCATTTACTACTTAGTTGACTGTTATAGTATATTCAGTATCTGAAAGGGTCATAATGAATCCTAAAATGAATGTGGATTTTTTTTCTTTTTCTTTATTAATCTGGATTGGACGAATGTGGGACTATCTAATTTTTCATTGATTTAGAAATTTTATTTTCTACTTGGACACCGTAGGATTCCAAAATATCCTTCATTTTAAGTAACATACTCTGGAGATTATATATTGTATATTAGTATCCATATATATAGGTATTGTAAAAGGTTCAAAATAGCCAAAGTAAAACCAGTGAATCACTAAAGTAGTAATTAGTAAACATTTATTATGCATACACCGAAAAGACAGTTTGCAAACCAGAAGCATTTAAACCAGAACATGGAATGAGGCCCAGGGGTATATTGTTATAAAGCAGTTGTATAGTAAGAAACCAGTGAGCAGTTGATTCTTCACAGTGATTGGTTACAATATTATAATTCTGAGTGGTTATCTCATATCAGCCTTGAGAAACAGTTCAAATTTTGCTTACCATTTCCAGAGGCACAAGCAAGAAATGATCCAGGTCAAGTTAGCCTTGCAAAATAAGCTAAATTAAGCCTTTCCTGCATGACTAAACTGTTCTGTCTCCTCAGGGAAACCTTATCTCTGTCCTTGATTTTAACAGTGTATAGAATACAAAGATATTATATGGCATACATTGCATTTTATATTCAACATCATTTAAATATATATGCATTTAGATATATAATAGATATTCTAATAACAGTATATTATAAATATATAAATATATGCATTCTAATGCAATTGCATGTATATCATCTAGTGCAATTATATGTATGTTATATAATATGCAGTAGTCTCTTGCATCATTTTCTTTAGTTTGTGACATTTAATGTAATAAGGAATATTCTGTTTTATCTTCATTTACTATTTACTCCCAAAATAGCTTTTAGTTTTGAATTTGTTTTGTTTTTTTTCTCTACTTCGGGACCACCACCTATCTATGTTTGATTTTGATTCTTTGATATTTCTTTCTTTTTTTCTTTTTCTTTTATTCTTTCTTTCTTTTCTTCTTTCTTTCTTTCTTTTATTTCTTTTTTTCATTCTTTCTTTAATTTTATTTATTTAAAATTACTTTTACTATTATAAAAATTTACTTTCCATTCTTAGCAATTTTCATCATGTCAATAATTTAGTTTTTAGTTATGTCTACTCAGAACCCTGATGTATCCATCTTTTTAATTGTTCATTTATTATTATAATTGTTATTATATTATTTTATTATAATCTCTTGAATGGTGCTATTTGATAATCAGTTCCTTTGTTCATGCATGTAATTGTGTGTACTCTCCTATTTCATTCCTTGTTTATTGTTCTTTTCCATTTCTTTATCTTGCCTTATTATCTTGCCTTTATTCTGTGTCTGTACTGCTGTCTGCCAGAATTTGTATCTGTCAAAAATCATTTTGTCTAACACTGTTCTTTTCTTTGGACTGGCCAGCAGTCCTGTCCCTAAGAACTTTTGTTAATGTTAGCAATCACTTTCCTAACATCAAGAAGTAAATAAAAAGATTATTCTAGATATTAGATTTATAGGATTAGTTTCAAGGAGTTTTTATAAGCTATAGCTAATATAATTTTTTGTAGAAAATTATAAGCATTGCATGACGCAATTATCCATTTAACTAGTTAGGATCAATGTTTGTAGCTAAATCTGAGAATATTTAAGACTAGTTATAATGTATACTTTCCACTCTTGTCATTACTTTTGTGTATGTTCCAGATGCAAGAGCTAAAATTAAGTGGCAAAACACACAGTTATCTTGCACTATTTTTTTTAAATGTTTTATTTATTTTTGAAAGAATGTGAGTGGGGGAGAGGAAGAGAGAGGAGGACAGAGGACTAGAAGTGGGCTCTGTGCTGACAGCAGCAAGACCAATGAAGGGCTTGAACTGTGAGATCATGACCTGAGCTGAAGTTGGACACTCGACCAACTGAGGCACCCAGGCACTCTGTAGTACTATTTATAAAGCATTATTTTTTTTAATTTTTTTAACATTTATTTATTTTTGAGAGACAGAGAAAGAAAGAGAGAGGCAAAAAGAGGTAGACAGAGGATCCGAAGCAGGCTCCACACTGTGAGCACAGAGCCCGATGCAGGGCCTAAACCCATGAACTGCAAGATCATGACCTGAGCCGAAATCAAGAGTTGGCTGCCCAACCAACTGAGCCACTCAGGCGCCTCTATGAAGTATTAAAGTGTAAAGATAAATAAATTTTACCTTCTAATCTCTACAGTTACACAATAGACTAGGTGAAAATCCATATAATCTACTCAAAATGGAAATGATTTTCCCCCGATCTGCTCTCCATGGCAAACTATAGCAAAAGAAACATAGACATTGGAATTTTCTAGGATCCATGAACTCTAGAGCAGTGTTTATTACAGATACAGTGTTTTCTTCTATGAAGCTCTTTGAGCATATACCATGAACGAGGTGTGCTTGTAAGTATTAAGAATTTTTGTCATTGAACAAAATCAACAGAAACCCCATTCTTTTAGAGCTTCTATTCTTAGGGTAGAGAATGCACAAAATGGATAATTAAGTGTAAATACGTTAATTGATTTAAAAAGTCAAGATAAAACTAAAGGAGTAGAGGGGCGCCTGGGTGGCGCAGTCAGTTAAGCGTCCGACTTCAGCCAGGTCACGATCTCGCGGTCCGTGAGTTCGAGCCCCGCGTCAGGCTCTGGGCTGATGGCTCAGAGCCTGGAGCCTGCTTCCGATTCTGTGTCTCCCTCTCTCTCTGTCCCTCCCCTGTTCATGCTCTGTCTCTCTCTGTCCCAAAAATAAATAAACGTTGAAAAAAAAAAAAAAAAACTAAAGGAGTAGAGAAGTATAAAATGTTAAGAGAGTTGTAATTTTAGAGATTCATGAGACCAGTTAGGGAGTTGTATTATTTTTATTGTTAATAAATTACCCAAATATAGCTAGTTAACAACAACAACAACAAAATCACATTCATTATCTCACAGTTTCCAAGGGTTAGAAATCCAGGCATGTCTTAACCAAATCTTTCCCTTCACAGGGCTTCAATTAAAATTTTAACCAGGCTATGTTCTCATCTGAAGCTCATGATTCTCTTCCAAGCTTCGCAGATTATTGGAAAAATCTATTTTCTTCTGATTATAGGACACAGGTCAACTGGATTCTGCTCTCACCTCCTAGAAGACTCCCAAAGTTCCTTGCCACAAGATCCTCTCCAAACATAGCAGCTTATTTCAAGGTTATGAGGGGAATCTGATTTCTATCTCTGACTTCTAAGACTTCTTTGTAAAACTTTGTCTGATTAAGCCAGGCCCACCAGGATGCTCTCCATCTGAATAATTCAATTTATTAGAGACCTTACTTACGTCTCCCAAATCTTTTCACATTTGCCTATGATGTAACATAATAATAGGAGAAATTATAGGGTTTTATCAGCAAACTGAGCTATTGCATTATTTAGTCATGTTCTGTTGTTTAGCAGCAAATTAGGGGTTCTTTCCCAAACAAGGAGAAGGTATCTTACAAAGGCATGGGTCATTGGATGGTCATGTGAAAAGCTATTGCAAAATCCCTGATGAGAGAGGATGATGTGGACTAGGGTAGGGTAGGGTAGGGTAGTGGCAGTGATGGTGGTAAAGAGTAGTCAGGCAGAGATTTGCTGTCAGTCTCAATATGTAGAGTAAGAGAGGGAGAGGACAAAAAGGATGATGCTATATATATTTTCCCCCAAGCAACCAAAAGAATGGAATCACTTTTGACTTTCAATAGAAATACTTAAGAAAGAGCCCCTTAGGTTGGATAATACTGGACAAATATCAAAATGTTTATTTAGTACATATTGAACATAAAATGCTTATTAGACATTGAAAAGAAAATGGCAAGAAACCACTTGCATACTTGAGTATCCAGAGAGGAGGTCTAAGCAGGAGATAACGATTTGGCAATCATTACCTTGGACAGGGTATTTAAGGCCATGAGACTATGGAAACTCTAGGGAAAGAGTGGAGATTCAAAACCCCCATTGTTAAAGGAGGGAGCCTTGGGGCTCTACAGACTTTCTAGGTTGGTAAAATGAGGAGGAACAACCAAAAAGTCTTTTAAAAATGGGCAGAGAGATGAGAGTAAATGCATGAGGGAATGGTATCTTGGAAGCTAAGTGAAGAATTTGTTTTGAGGAGAAAAAAAACAAATACTTCAATGCTACTGCCACATCAAATAAGATTAGGACTCAGAAATGACCATTTCGTGTAACAAAGTGTATCTTTTGTGATCATTTAAAGTGCACTTTACAGAGATAGCAGTAATAGAAACCTGGTTGGAGTTGATTCAAGACAGAAGTGGGGACACAATTTGGAGACAGTAAGTACAGAAAACTATTTCAGGAAAATTGGCTCTAAAGATAAGGAGATAAGTTGGTTTGTGTTGGTGGAACACTGAGAACAACACAGCTTTTTGCTTGTAGGTTTGTTTAACAAAATAGAAGAAATAACAGCATGTTCATATATTCTGTGGAATGATCCAGTGAAGAGAATATTAGATGATGTACGTGAGAGATTGGACAATTGCTAGAGTCTTGTTCTTCAGTTACGTAAGAGTGGGAAACCAGGTCAGGTATACAAGCACAGGGGTTGGCTTATCTAGGATCAGGGAAGGTCCATGAATAATAAAAGAAGACAAGGTGGATCATATGATCCTGATTTAACTTCAGACAGGTCAGCATGGTTATGTGTTTTTCTCAGCCATGTTAGCTGTGCTGGTAAAGGTATACAGGAAACAAATAGTTGAATATATAATGGTTTTATTTTGCCAAGTTGGGTAAAAAAAAAAAAAGCAAAACCATGAAACTGAGAGTTGTGCAAAGGAGTAATTAGAGAAATCACAATAATAATGATAATAGATGGTAGAGCTAGGAAAATTAACTTAATTTCAAATTCTAGGAGAAAAATCTTTAGGTAGTAGCAGATAGACCCTCACTTCAAGTTCCAGTAAGAATGGGTGAAAAATAAGAATCAAGGAGGCATCTAAAGAGGTCAATCAGGACAAAAGACGTAGATTCAGAAGATGGAACAGGAGAGATTCACAAAGTAAAAATATGAAGGATTGGAATTTTCATCTTTCAGAAACCCATAGGCAAATTTGGAGGCATCAATATAATCAAGCAAATTCAAACATCTATAACAATTGAAATATTAAAGATGCAATGATGTGCTATGGGAGTAAAGGGTAAAATGAAATTACTTGTGGAGTGGAAGAATCGTGGGGGAGATGTATTTTGAGTTGGGTCTTAAAGAAGTTAGAGCAATGCTGAAAGGCAAATCAGACCAAAGATAGATATATAATATATAATATATATATATATATATATAATATATAATATATAATATATAATATATAATATAATATATAATAATAGATATCTATATCTATCTCTATATATCAGTATCTGTATCAGTATCTGTATCAACTATATCTCTATCTATGGAAGTATCATTTTCTGCTAAGCCAAACAGAGTGCCTTCAGGCCTGATTTTGTTAAGGATTTTATTGTTAAAGAAAATAAGGTAAACCTATAATTACCACTATGAATTAAAACATTCAATTTTGACATCCTGCATTTACTGGTCATCATTATGAGGTCAAAAACAAACAATAAAATATATGTTTTATGTTAAGATGTGCATTTTTAATCTATAATTATTACATGTACTCATATTCATCAGAATGGGTCAATTATGCCATAAAAACAAACTTTGGATTTCTGTGTAACTTAAAACAACCAAGGTCTGTTTACTCTCAAGTAAAGTCCACTGCAGGTCTAAGCCATTTTTGAGGGAAGCTAAGTGTTGTGTTTCTACATCACCCATTGCTTCCACAATTAACAAAAGGAGGGAAGCAGGCTCGCAGTTTGAGCACCAATAATTAAAAGCTTCCACCTGGAAGTGAAACGCACATCTTCTGATTATACATCTCTACCCAGTGGAGGTCAGACAACCGTGTCTAACTTGAAGAGGGTGAAGGAATGCAAGTCTCTTGTGTTCTTTGAAACAGAGAATAGATAGTGGTGATTTGTAGATGTGACTAACTGAACATCACTGAGGTATTTCTTTTATTCTTGCTTTATTATGACTCAGAGATTTATAAGTGTTCTAAATACTCAGACCAAATGATTATTTTTTCCAAATTATGGCAATATAGTTCAAAGCTATGATCTTGAAAATTTTTGTGCGTGTTTTCTGAAATCTGTTGTTAAACCTCTTGGTAAGGCAAAATGGGCATATTAAAAGTCATACTAACCAAGATGATACACTTCGAAAAAATTTAAGAATGATTTGTGACTTCACTTAACTAAATTTCACATACTCATATATTCTTCAGAAGACTAAGCATAATTCATTCTTAATTTACTGAAAATTAAAATATTTTTTGTGGTTTGATGATGCCATTTTCAATCTAGCAATAAAAACAAAAGGCTGTGGATTCACCATGGAATATAGATATTTGAAAACATTAATGTTTTTTCCTCCATTAAGAGTTTTCTCTTCCCAACCTTTCTCAGCTATTAATTTTGTTCTGCCAAAATCATTTAGAAAGAGACAGAAGCATGAAGGAGGAATTATGGAATGCAATTGTGTTTCTAGCTCACTTCAATATTATGAATAATTTGGAAAAAAAAGACATTTTCTTTGTTAGAATAAACACTGACAGATGGTACATTGCATTTTTTTTTTCAAAGACGTGTTTTGGTATACATGTCATTGGAATAAATCTGTGAAGATTAACTGAAGCTCGGGAAGCATTTAAAATGCCCTGTTTGTGTCTAGCACAGTGCCATGGATGCTCAGTAACTGATACCTGATGATGGCAAAGACAGTCTGAGCATGGCTACTTAATAGCCCTTCATACTGAGAGTAGATGTGACTTTTTAAAATAGTACATATATTATCTACATTGAAAATGTATTTATTCCCTTTATATCATCAATAGAGAATTATAAATCAGACTATGTCTGCATAAGACTAATCATCCAGATATAAAGTGAAAGATCCCATCACTTATCCAGGCACTTAAAGACACTGGGTATTTCTAGTGCATTTAGGGGAAATTATACAGATGTAAGTCAGACAAACATGGAGATGAATCCCAATTCTGACTTTAATCGTGGTATCTGATAGCATGTTCCTTCACATCCTTGCACTTCCAGTCTCTTTGAAGTCCCAGCTTTTAGTTGTTTGCTTTAGGTTTCAATGAAATGAAATAGCTAAACTACTATCAGTTCATGAATGTTGAGTTTGTTCTTTTAGAAAAACTTAGCTTTGGAGTGCTGGGTGGCTCACTTGGTTAAGCTTCCGACTATTGATTTTGGCTCAGGTCATTATCTCATGGTTCCTGAGATTGAGTCCTATCAGCAAAGAGCCCACTTGGGATTCTCTGTCTCCCTCTCTCTCTGCTCCTCCCCGACTGGTGTTCTCTCTCCCTCTCTCTCTCTCTCTTTCAAAATAAATAAATAAAACTCTTAAAAAAATGTCAGCATTGGAGAGCCTGGGTGGCTTAGTCGGTGAAGCATCTGACTTCAGCTCAGGTCATGATCTCATGGTTCGTGGGTTTCAGCCCCATGTCTGGCTCCTTGCTGACAGCTCAGAGTCTAAGCCTGCTTCAAATTCTGTGTCTCCCTCTCTCTCTGCCCCTCCCTCCCCCTCTCTCTCTCTCAAAAATAAACAGTAAAAAATCCTTTTTTTAAAGTCAGCATTTTATAAAAAAGGAATATTAAAATAAAAATGAACATAAATGATCATGAATAATGTTAAAATATATTATTTAATTTTTGCATAGTGATTTTTACAGTTCTATATATCATAGAATTGCCCGTGGGCCCTGGTGACATGTGTGAAAAGAAAGATTGATTGTGTTTAAATGGGCAAATACTGTAAAATTATCTACCTGTCTAGGGGAGTTTGTGTGTGGGAAGGGGTAGAAAAGTCATATACATTTTGCAAAGAATTATATGTAAATACTCATTTTTCTTGGCATAAATTTAATTATAAAGCATATAGTAATTAAATAACCAACAAAGAGGAAGACAAATATCATCATGATGATATAATTTTAATAACAGTATCTGGCATAAGAAATCATTAAAATTTTTTTGCCATTGAAAAAAGAAAAAAACAGTAAAACATGCTAAATCTGGTTCACAACTCTAATATTAAATTAACAGCATAAACAATCAGATCTAACAGACAAATTGATTGTGTGTAGTGTTAACTCCCCTAACCTCAACATGGGAAATTTTAAACGAGTATTGTGAGGCTCTTTAATAGCTCTGGTGATCAGTAATTATAAATATATCATCATCTCCAGTCTCAACAGAGGAATTGCCCAAGTTCTTCTGCAGGGTTGAGATGCTTTATATAGAAATTCTGGCATCTTTTGGATCCACCACTGAAAAGATGGTTTGACTCTATCTTTGTTCACAGCTTAGTGTTTTCACTGGTACTATACCTTGAGCTTCCCAGATAATTCACTAAGAACATGTATTGAAATGTGGCCATATTATAAAATTTCTCATTTAGATGTGTGCCTTGTTATGATGAGCATTTGCTAGAGATGCTACTCTTTTAAAATTGTCAACTTGGAGTCAGCAAGTTTTATTTTCAGAAGATTTATTTAAAAGCAGCTCTCAGAGCCTTCCCAATTGGCCTGGAAAAAAAGGAAATTATATCTTAGTGTCTAGACAGACATTACCATCAAAAATATCTTGGAATGCAAAGCTCAGGAAACTTGGGGAAAACTTCATAAGAAACAAGGATCTTCCTGAGAGAAAAGGGATTTATATGCTGAACTTTTTAAATAGATTGAGAAATACACCAAGATCCCCCTAAGGAGAACTCAGTAGTTAAAATCTAATATTAACATGGCACTTCCTGTGTATAGGCACTGTTGTAAGTTTTTTTAATTTTATAAACTCATTTAATATTTATAAAAACGCAATGAGGATTGTCACCATTCTCATTTTAGAGCTAAGGACAATGGGACAGAGAGAGTTTAAGTATCTTGCCCAAGATCACACAGCTAACAAGGGAAAGACTCAATAGCTTAAGCAACCTGCCACCGGGGACTGAGCTCTCATCCATTACATCAGACTTGAAATTGGATAACCTGATTTCAACTGTAAGACCTTTATGACTGTAGGTGATATTTGGTTCTACCCTAACCTATAGGTAGGCTAGATAGGTAGGTACCTGAAAGCAGTCCTCACCTGCTTCCACATGCTCACCTACTCATCCTGAAGAATTTTAGATGATATAAATATAAGCTAGAGTTGAAACTTTCCAGACAAATGAGAGGTATTTCAAACAGAAAACATATCCTTGGGAGATAATATTTTAATAACAATAGGATCAGTGGCTACAACAACAACAAAATACTAATGGCTGGAAAAGATACTATAATAATCTATCAGACATTTAGGACCAGAATTCATCACTTTGATGTGAATACAAATGTTCCTGAACTATTTGGGGGAAAGGGGAAACTTGAGAAAAGAGGTATTTTCTGTTGATTTGAAAATTATTCCATAAGGACAATTTTCTAGGGTATTGACACATTTTGGTAATGATTAGAATAGTTCTTTACCAATCATGACATGTACCTATCCCCTTAGAAAATGGATAAAATGTTTTCTCCTAAGTTTTTTGAGTTTTCTATGGGGAATTTATCTTGGATGGGACACGTATTCTGCCTTATTTTTCTTTTTAAAGTTTTCTCTGAATCGTACAACCTTATAATTGAATTCAGGTTATTATTTTTTCATTAGGATTACAGGTGTTTTCCAGTTTCTTGGAATTCAGGTATTTAGTGAAACGGCTATTTTGAATTCTACATTTTCTTAAACAGAAGATATAGCCTGGATTTTCTTTTCTTTTCTTTTCTTTTCTTTTTTCTTTTCTTTTCTTTTCTTTTCTTTTCTTTTCTTTTCTTTTCTTTTCTTTTCTTTTCTTTTTTTTCCCTTTCCTTTCCTTTCCTTTCCTTTCCTTTCCTTTCCTTTCTTTTCCTTTTCTTTTCTTCTTTTCTTTTGGCTTCTTTTCTGTTTTTATTTTTATTTATTTTTTACATGAAAATTTTTGTCAAATTGGTTTGCATACAACACCCAGTGCTCATCCCAACAGGTGCCCTCCTCAATGCCAACCACCCACTTTCCCCTCCCTCCCACCCCCCATCAACCCTCAGTTTATTCTCAGTATTTAAGAGTCTCTTATGGTTTGAGAACTTTTTTTTTTCTGTAACTTTTTTTTCCCCTACCCCTCCCCCTTGTCTTCTGTTGAGTTTCTCAGGATCCACATATGAGTGGAAACATATGGTATATCTTTCTCTGCCTGACTTATTTCACTTAGCATAACACTCTCCAGTTCCATCCACATTGCTACAAATGGCTATATTTCATTCTTTCTCATTGCCAAGTAGTATTCCATTGTATATATAAAGCACATCTTCTTTATCCGTTTGTCAGTTGATGGACATTTAGGCTCTTTCCATAATTTGGCTATTGTTGAAAGTGCTGCTATAAACAGTGGGGTACAAGTGCCCCTATGCATCAGCACTCCTATATCCCTGGGGTAAATTCCTAGCAGTGTTCTAGCTGGGTCATAGGGTAGATCTATTTTTAATTTTTTGAGGAACCTCCACACTATTTTCCAGAGTGGCTACACCAGTTTGCATTCCCACCAACAGTGCAAGAAGGTTCCTGTTTCTCCACATCCTCGCCAGGATCTATAGTCTCCTGATTTGTTCATTTTAGATACTCTGACTGGCGTGAGGTGGTATCTGAGTGTGGTTTTGATTTGTATTTCCCTGATGAGGAGTGATGGTGAACATCTTTTCATGTGCCTGTTGGCCATCTAGATGTCTTCTTTAGAAAAATGTCTATTCATGTCTTGTGCCCATTTCTTCACTGGATTGTTTGTTTTTTGAGTGTGGAGTTTGGTGATTTCTTTATAGATTTGGATACTAGCCCTTTGCCCGATGTGTCATTTGCAAATATCTTTTCCCATTCCATCAGTTGCCTTTTAGTTTTGTTGATTAGTTCCTTTGCAGTGCAGAAGGTTTTTATCTTCATGAGGTCCCAGTAGTTCATTTTTGCTTTTAATCCCCTTGCCTTTGGAGATGTGTCAAGTAAGAAATTGCTGTGGCTGAGGTCAGAGAGGTTTTTTTCTGCTTTCTCCTCTAGGGTTTTGATGGTTTCCTGTCTCACATTCAGGTCCTTCATCCATTTTGAGTTTATTTTTGTGACTGGTGTGAGAAAGTGGTCTAGTTTCAACCTTCTGCATGTTGCTGTCCAGTTCTCCCAGCATCATTTGTTAAAGAGGCTGTCTTCTTCCATTGGATATTCTTTCCTCCTTTGTCAAAGATTATTTGTCCATACATTTGTGGGTCCAATTCTGGAGTCTCTATTCTATTCCATTGGTCTATGTGTCTGTTTTTGTGCCAATCTCAATTCTTTTATACTTATGAAAGGCTGTTTTGTGACCCAGTATATGATCTATCTTGGAGAATGTTCCATGGGCACTTGAGAAGAAAATATATTCTGTTGCTTTGGGATACAGAGTTCTAAATATATCTGTCAAGTCCATCTGATCCAATATATCATTCAGGGCCCTTGTTTCTTTTTTTATTCTCTGTCTAGCTGTTCTATCCATTGTTGTAAGTGGAGTATTAAAGTCTCCTGCAATTACCACATTCTTATCAATAAGGTTGCTTGTGTTTGTGATTAATTGTTTTATCTATTTGGGGGCTTCCAAATTTGGTGCATAGACATTTAAAATTGTTAGCTCTTCCTGATGGATAGACCATATAATTATTACATAATGCCCTTCTTCATCTCTTGTTAAAGCCTTTAATTTAAAGTCTACTTTATCTAAGTATGGCTACTCCAGCTTTCCTTTCACTTCCAGCAGCATGATAGATAGTTCTCCATTCCCAAACTGTCAATCTGAAGGTGTCCTCAGGTCTAAAATGAGTCTCTTGTAGATAACAAATAGATGGATCTTTTTTTTTTTATCCATTCCTATACCCTATGTCTTTTGGTTTGAGCATTTAGTCCATTTACATTCAGTGTTATTGTTGAAAGATATGGGTTTAGAGTCATTGTGATATCTGTAGGTTTCATGCTTGTAGTGGTGTCTCTGGTACTTTGTGGTCCTTGCAACATTTCACTCGCAGAGTCCCCCTTAGGATCTCTTGTAGGGCTGGTTTAGTGATGATGAATTCCTTCAGTTTTGTTTTTTTGGGAAAACCTCCTATTCTGAATGACAGACTTGCTAGGTAAAGGATACTTGGCTGCATATTTTTTCTGCTTATCACATATCCTACTATTCCTTTCTGGCCATCCAAGTTTCAGTAGATAGGTCTGCTACTATATTTATGTGTCTACCTTTGTATGTTAAGGCCTATTTATGCCTAGCTGCTTTCAGAATTCTCTCTTTATCCTGTATTTTGCCAGTTTCACTATGACATGTCGTGCAGAAGATCTATTCAAGTTACGTCTGAATGGAGTTCTCTGTGCCTCTTGGATTTCAATGCCTGTTTCCTTCCCCAGACCAGGAAGTTCTCAGCTATGATTTGTTCAAGTACATCTTCAGCCCCTTTCTCTCTCTCTTCTTCTTCTGGAATTCTTATGATACAGATATTGTTCTGTTTGATTACATCACTTAGTTCTCTAATTCTCCGCTCGTACTCCTGGATTTTTTTTATCTCTTTTTCTCAGCTTCCTCTTTTTCCATAATTTTATCTTCTAATTCACCTGTTCTCTCCTCTGCCTCTTCAATCCGCGCTATGGCCTCTTCCATTTTATTTTTTACCTCATTTATAGCATTTTTTAATTCATCATGACTATTTTTTAGTCCCTTAATCTCTGTAGCAATAGATTCTCTGCTGTCCTCTATGCTTTTTTCAAGCCCATCGATTAATTTTATGACTATTATTCTAAATTCTTGTTCTGTTATATTGCTTAAATCGGTTTTGATCAATTCGTTAGCTGTTGCTACTTCCTGGAATTTCTTTTGAGGAGAATTCTTCTGTTTCATCATTTTGGCTAGTTTTCTGTCCCTTATGCATTTTAAAAGCTTGTTATGTCCTCTGCACCTGCGAGTACTGCTATATTAAAGGAGGGTCATACACTGTCCAGGGTCTGGCCCTTCAGGAGGTGTTTTTTGGGGGATTTTTACTTGCTCTCTGTTGTTGTGACATTAGTTATTTTATTACCGTATTCATAGTAATATTTTGGACTCTCCATCAGGTGTGCTTTGATTTATTCCTTGGAGTAGCCCTGTAAAGGAAAACAGATAGACAAACAGGAGATAAAAACATGCAAACACACAAACAAATAACACAAACAAACAAAAAACTAAAACTAAAAACAAAAAAACCCAAAGTACCAACTACAAGTAAGAAGAGGGTGGAGGCTGTGCTGATGAAAGAGCACATACAAAGAGAGAAATGACAGGAGCAGTGGGAGGGGTGTGGCAGGTGGGGGGGGGCGGGGAATAAACATTGATTAGGCAGAGAGACTAAAAGGCTTAATCCAGAGAGAGAGAAAGGGAAATAAAGAAAGAGGTGGGGAAAACGAAAGGAAGATAAAGTTACCCAGACGGAGAAACTATATGGCTTGATTATTCCAGAGAGAGACAAAGGAGTGTAAAGAAGGAGGTGTAGAACAGGTATCAAGACAATGGGTTAAATATGTCTGTTTAGACAGACCAATAACCTGTTTAGACATCTTAGGGGAGGGAAGAGATAAAGAGGAGAAATGGGGGGGGCAAAAATATATCTATATATCCAGAATTGACCTAGAGTTAATTCAGGCAATGCTGCATCGCTTGTTGGGAGTAGCTCTCAGAAGGGTATGTGCCGCTGGAGTGGATAAGCAGTTACCCAGTGCAAGGGGGCGTGGTTTGGCTTAATCTGGATCCCCCTCCACTATGGGCCCGGGGAGTGATCCCTGAGGCCCCGCCTTGGTGGTGGTGGTTGGGGTGGTAGGGAATGGTGATTCCCCAGTCTCTTCTCTGTGGAGACGGACACAGTGGACTCAGTTTGAGTCGTCCTCCCTAGGTTGTGGGCACAGAGGGAGCTGTCCTTCTCACTCCACCAACTCCCCTGACCCTGTGCTTGGCTAGGATTCAAAGTCCTGCTCTGTAGGCTCTGCTCTGGCACTAGGGAGGTGCCTCTCAGTGCCGCAATATGTGGCCCCAGCTGGCTTTGTGCCACAGCACTTCAGGGAGGACCGCCTTCTCCTACTGTAGACTGAGCTGCCACCCTGGCCAAGAGCCACCGGGGTGGTGGACACAGGCAGCCTTTGTCTTTTCCCACACCACTCCAGGGAAATGGTGGCCTTTTCTTCCTGCGGACTGTTCCCTTGGGCCAGCCACTGCGCCTGGGGTGGGGGGTGGGGGGGCGGCCACTGCGCCTGGGGGTGGAGGACTCAGGCAGGTTCTGTACTATCATGCAGCCCTCCAGGGAGGGAACTACTTTCTCCAGCTGCGGACTGAGTCCCTGACCCACCACCGCACCGAGGCCTGGCTCCCCTCCTCCCCAAGTGCACAAACAGGGAGCCAGCTCCAGTCCAAAGAAAACCCCATAGTTAGAGATCAGATCCCTCTCAGTCTCAGTCCGACGTCTTTCTCCTCTCCAGATATGGTCCCTCACTTCCCTGGCTGCTCTTTCTCTTCCCTTTGTCCCTCCATAGCAGGGTGCCCCCCCACTTTGTGCCCACGTGACCTGGTTTTATCTCCCCCAGTTCACAGTTACCAACCTATCTTTTTTCCAGCTTTCCCATTTTCTTCCTAGTAGATTTTGTCTCTTTTCCTCCCAGGCTCTGGTGTTCAAAGTCCTTTGGCTTCTACACTTTTCTGTTTGAGAGACGCAGGAAGTATGGTTTCCCCCTACTTCCCCACCATGTGGGGAATCTCTTCTTTCCTGTTTTTAGAGAGAGAGAGCACGCAAATGGGGGAAGGGGTCAGAGGGAGAGAGAGAGAATCTCAAGCAGGCTCCACACTCAGTGCAGAGCCAGATGCAGGGCTCAATCCCAGTACCTTGGGACAATGACTTGAGTCAAAATCAAGGTCAGACACTCAACCAACAAAGCCACCCAGATGCTCCTGTTCCCTGGATTTTATAGTTGGATTCAGACATGTCGGTGGTGCTGTTGAAAGCTCACTATTTGATTCTTAATGGAATTAAAGATTGGAGCTTTGGCCTGGCCAGGGCTACCTCTTTTTTCCCCTTTGCTGTTGGGAAGTTCCTGGAGTAGAGGATTTGTCAGTTGAAGGAATTCCCAGCCCTCATACCACTTGTGTCATCTCAAGCTTCAGGCTAGAAATGAGGCCAGAGATGCAGTTTCTCTTTACTTCTGTTTCAAGAAAAAGGTCAAGGCTAAGAATGAGATAAGAATACAAAGAATGGTGTTCTTTTCTTCCAGTTGTAAGGCCTTGAGTTACATAAGAAATTTGCTTAAATATTATTTCCCATATCAGTTATTTTAATTTTCTTTCAATGAAACATTGGGAGAGGACTTGGGTCTTTCATTCACACTCCATCTTCCTTGGAATCCCACAATTCTTGACACTTTTTTATTTATCCCCAGTACATTCATACTAACTTACGAACTTTCTCAAATCACAGCAGAGAACAAACAGCAAGCTGAAAGGGGCAGACCTTTGAGAAGCAGAGTTGAAAGCTGAAAGCATTAGGAAGCCAGAGTATAACTAATGTACTTTAATTAATGAAAATAATGGCCCTGTGGTACTGACAAAATGCTAAATTATGTGTGATGGCTTTTTGTTTAAGCAAAAAACATTGTGAACAATACATTTTAGATATATTTTAGTAAAAAATATTAAGAATCATATACTCTTATTAGTGTAACTTTATTTTGGAAATATCCTAATATGGAACATATGTTACTTGCCAAATATGGACTAAATTAGCTATTGCTCTATACCCTATGTAGTATTATTCTGTTATCTGTGCTTATATCTTTCTCTCCTTTAACTTGACTGTGTGATCCTAAGAGTAAAGATGATATAAATCACATGCCTTTTTAGACAAGGTTAAACAGAATGCTGGACACTAATTGAAAGTTTTATTGCCTGTATAATTTGAAAGGACAAGCAAGGAAGTAATGGTACTGCACTTCATGATAGGTGAACAATTTATCTTTTTTTACTTTTATGAAAATGAAATGAAGTTGAACAAAATTATTTTCATAGTTAATGTTGAAATAGGTAATTTGAATATTCCACTAAGTTGAGACAAATGTTTTATTTTGAGACTATTTTTAAAGAAAAAAAAATGAGGGGCGCCTGGGTGGCGCAGTCGATTAAGTGTCCGACTTCAGCCAGGTCACGATCTCGCAGTCCGTGAGTTCGAGCCCCGTGTCGGGCTCTGGGCTGATGGCTCGGAGCCTGGAGCCTGTTTCCGATTCTGTGTCTCCCTCTCTCTCTGCCCCTCCCCCGTTCATGCTTTGTCTCTCTCTGTCCCAAAAAGAAATAAACGTTGAAAAAAAATACTTCAAAACAAAAGAGCAGACAATACCAATTCTGGCAAGAATGTGGAGCAACAAGAATTCTCATTCTTTGTTGGTGGGAACATAAAATACACCAACTTAGAATACTTTGTGGCAGTTTCTTATAAAGCTAAACATGGCGTTACAATATAACCCAGCAATTGTGCTTATAGATAGAACCTCAATTGATTTGAAAATTTATGGCCACACAAAAACATAATCACAAATGTTTATAACAGCTTTATACTAACTGTATATTTTTATATTTATAAACATATTTATACTAAATATAAATACAGAAGTATAAATATTTAGATGATTTTTATTTTATATATAAAACATAAATGTAATTTTATTATTTTAAAATACATATCACTATTAGGTTATTTTTATTTCAAGTAGGAAAGAGTTATTGGTTGGAATCTGGTTGCATTTACTAAAATAAGAATACTTTTTATTTTATTTTGCTTATTTCAGTTTGTTATTTGAGAGCTGGGTTGGGATGATGATGAGTTCATTATAGTTTCATTTTTGAGAAGTGAACTAATTTACACCATCACATAAAGTTGCCCAATAGGCTGTTGAGTATTTACATCTGTAAGTCAGGAGAGATGTCTGAACTGGTGGTATTTGGGTTTGAGTTCAACCAACTTGGTTTGTTGGGAATGGTTGTATGTACTGACCTTTTATGACTTGAATGTCATGCAACCTACAAGTGGCTGAAAAATATATTCTGAGCATATCAGGGTAGGGAATATTGACTTCAATGAATCAGGGCTGCCTATTCTGACAAAAATCAATACTTCTATAAAGAAATAGATTGTGTTTACAAGTACAAAATTAAGTTGCTTAAATGAGAAATTTGCTTAAATAACTTAGGCCTCTTATCCCAACTTTGTTTATATGATGGATTTTTGAAAAAAAATCCTTTGTTTTTCAAAAAAATTTTTAGTACTTTCTATGTTGCTAGCATCATGCTTGGCACCTGCTCTCAAATTATATTAAGTGGCGATTATAGTAAGTTGTGATCTAAACTAGTTTTTATAATAAGACAGTAAGTAACTTGAGTGAAAAATCATTTATGTAATATTTTTTTTCTTTCTTACAGAAGCTAACATATCCTTTCACATTGTAAGATACAAGAATTATTTATATTGGTTTTGAATAGTTAGCTGTATGTTGGAGGGGAGCATTGTCATTTATCTTATAGAAATTTAAATCTATATTGTTATTGTAACACTATATTCTGTATTCTAATACTCTGTGCATAGAGATTAAAGAAAACAACTAGGTCATGAAACAGTTAATGATTCTTTAAAATAATATGGAATTTCATAGTGGAACAGGTAGAACAAATAGGCCTTTGAACTCCTACTTACATTTTCTTTCCATAAAGCCCACTAATTCTCAATCCCTTTAAGGTACACATGATCTTCTGTGTAACTCGAAGGATATTTAATTTTTTATATATTGATAAAGAATAAATCTTCCATTTTTAGCGGATGTTCAGAATTACCATTAATCTTTAAGAGAGCATCCTGCCCCACACATCACTATCCCTGCGGGGCTCTAAACAAGTAATATCTTTAAATAGAAATAATATTAGACAGATGTTTGCACGGACACTGGAGCTATAAATGTTTTAAATAAAATAATTTTTTTCATAAAAATTTAAAGTAAAAGCCAAGGCAAAAGTATTCTTTAAAATTCTTTGAAATATTTTTGGAATGTGTCTGGCTTCAATAAAGTTATAATTAACCACAAGAAATGTAGTTTTTTTTTTTTATTTTGGAGCCTGGTGGGATCAAATAAATTTACCAACTTATTTTTTTTTTAATTTTTTTTAACGTTTATTTATTTTTGAGACAGAGAGAGACAGAGCATGAACGGGGGAGGGTCAGAGAGAGAGGGAGACACAGAATCTGAAACAGGCTCCAAGCTCTGAGCTGTCAGCACAGAGCCCGACGCGGGGCTCGAACTCACGGACCGTGAGATCATGACCTGAGCCGAAGTCGGACGCTCAACCGACTGAGCCACCCAGGCGCCCCCCCCAACTTATTTTACATACACATCACATTGAGTCCCTACTATGTGCACTGGGGACATATTGGATAGTCATTGTCCTCAAGGAATTTGAAAACTATGGAAGAAATATAAACAAGAAATTTTCATGAATTATGATAGATGCCATTAAAATATAGCTATTAATGGAGCACAAATAAAGGGGCATATTTCTGGCTTTAATTGTGTGTGAGTATATTTGTTCATCTCTTGGAGAGAAGCCTGGTAGCATTGTTCATTGAAGGCTTTTCGGAGGAGAAGAACTTAAGCCGGGACATCGAGATGACACATGAGATAGTCAAAGGAAGAACACTGTACAGACATTTCAGACAAATGACATTCAGACATTCAGACATTCAGATATTTCAGAATGAAAAAATTCAAAGATTGGAGTGAGAAAAGTGTGTAACATCATCAGGAAATTGCAAGCAGTTGAGTTTCCTATTGCTAAATAAACTTGTTAGAGTCATTCAGTGGCTAATCCACTCACACTTATAGGATAACTCTGTATAATGAAAGTGAAATAGACCTAATATAAAAAGGTATTCAGTCTGCCTTCCCTTTGGGTCACATATTCCTGGACCAAACGTACCAAAAATACTGACCATATTTGCTATTACAACTGGTTTGTAACACACTTAAACTTTCAATTACAATGAATAATAAATTGCTTAACAATTTGTTAAGCAAATTGTCATGTTAAGACATGACAAATATTTTGGGAAGACGTTATCTATTAATTCTGTTCAAACATGGATGTCAGAGTATTGAATATCAGCATTCTTATGCAGCTTTTCATTAAGAAGACTATTGACACAGAAGAAAGCTTAGGTGATAATGATAGCAATAGATAGATAGATAGATAGATAGATAGATAGATAGATAGATAATAGAAAGAAATTTCATGTAATTTTTTATGAAGTCCTGAAAATGAAACCTTAAGAACAACTATAAAACAAATATAGAAATGTAATATTTATTCATGGTAATAAAGCTACTATATTCACTGAATATAACAGGCTTGAGGAATGAGGTAAGTATCTTAATTTAGGAGTACTTCTTTTGGGAAGGAGGTATTTTAGTTCCTCAGGGTTTTGAATGGGAAGTTTATACTTTTTGATCACGAAGCATATGCCAAAAACACTCCTTTGTAATTTGCATTTATATATCTTTCATAACGTAAGAAATGTAGAAGAGGAGAAAAGAACCTGAGGAAACCTAAGTAAACTTAATCTATTAGATCTTTAAAAGCGGTTGGGAAACAAAAAGCATGTAGTCCAAAGCATGTAGCATGCTTGGTTTTAACAAATATCACTATCAGCTATATTCTCATACAATGGCAGAAGTTTATAATGTAAATGTTCTTGTTGGTCTAGCTTACATTTGAAAAGTCAGTGCTAAGAATAATACATATAATATATGTTAGTGCAATAAAAATAAAATCAATGTAAAGGACATCATTTAAGTCACGTGATTATAAATGATTTTGTTCAGGGCATTTTTTCCCCTCTCACAACTGAAATCTAAAGAATAGCTTGAGAAAATAGCAGTGTCCTTTCCCTTGCCACAGGACTCAACGACAAGGCCAGATGTTAAAAACTCATACAATTAGGCAGAGTAAAGGTCAGTTTTCCAGGCCCAAAAAATTACTATCCCTCAGACAATGAATACCAAGTCATAGCCCCAAAGAAGATCTAAACCAATATGACCGTTATAGGTAAAATGTACTTGAAAAGCACTTTAAACTAAATCTGGCACATATGTATATGTTAGATATTAGTATTATAATATTAATATTAGCATCATCAACATCATCATTATTATCAGTACTGTAGGTATTAATGGTACTCATTCCTGGCCACCAATACTTCTGCTTATGTAGCTGCTAGTACAAAACTTCCACTTGGTGTTGGACTGCCAAAACTGTTTTGTGCTTGATTGATGAACAATTTGAAGGAACTGAACCTGAAGAATTGGATGCAGATGATCCCAGATTGGAAGAGATATTGGCTTTTGCTGTTTGGGCCCTAAGTGATGACTTAGAGACCTTAGACTAGAATGCTATTTCAGAACAGGTACTCTTGCATTATATTTTTATTTTTTGATCAGAGAGAACCATCCTGATGATTTTTCTTCCTTTGTTCCTTTCTTTATCTCTCTTTATTAGTTCATACAATGTCTATTTATATCTTTATCAAATCTGTATCATCTATCTATATCTGTATCTATATCTATATATCTACCTGTATCTATATGTACAACCAACTCCTGCTTTGTCAGACTTGTAAAGCTATATAGTGCTCTACAATAGAATAAATTGATAAATAATATCTTTGTCCTTACTATGAAATTAAATTTTCATATATTAATTCATACTTGTCTTAGAATGTGTTTTTTCTTAAAATATCTTAAATTTAAATGCATTTCTAATTAAGAATTAAACAGCTAATGTTAGATTAGTAATATAGAAACAATATGTGATCCCTTATTTATATATTTTTAAGACAACAAAGTTGCACACAATATGTGATTAGTCATCCATGAATGATTACACTTAGGGATGGGGTCTGGAAAGATGCTTCATTTTTCATGTGATATACTCTAAAAAACTCCCTAAATTATTAACTGTTTTTTTTCATATAGTTTCTTTTTTCATAGCCATTATATACATAAAAGAGAAGTAATTTATGAAAGCCACATTTTATAATTTATAACATTCTGACTATGTATGGACCTGAGTAGTTGAAAGTTACAAAGTTAAGCATCTATTTTTTAAGGGGGAAACTAGTATAATTTTATTTTTTGTAGGTTCCTTCCATTTGCTATTATCTTCCCTCTGGCCTAAAGTTATTCTTATTTATAAATAAAACTTCAGTAAAATGCCTCCTGGGTCATAGATTCCCTCTCAGCTAGCGATTTTCTGCCACGAAAAGCATGGAGTGGTCACTACCAGTTTAAGTAATTGAACTAATGTGTCTATTGAACTTGTAGCTAGGTAATTCAGTTTCTGCCTAATGACGCACAATCTGTCCAGTGCAACACTGAAAAGTGGAGAGCCCAGTCCATAGTTTTAGTATGGGTCAAGATGAGATCTACAAATTTACCATACATCCTTTTTTTTTTCCACTCCAATTTTAAAAGAGGAACTAAAATCAAATGTGTCTTCTATTGCAGGTCTTATTCTACATTCTTATTCTGAAAAAAAAAAAGTTTTAGCTGATAGGCTCTTCTACAATGTTAGGAAAATAATAGGGACTGCAATGGCATGTTATTTTCTGTTTATTTTATTTTAACTAATTCAGCAGACATTTGTTGAGTTTTGGAACATAATAGAGAGTAGATCCAGAGAGGTGCCTGGGTGGCTCAGTCAGTTGAGCACTTGACTCTGGATTTCGGCTCCAGTCATGATCTCACGGTTCATGAGATCAAGCCCCACATTGGGTTCTGAGCTCACATCGTGGAGTCTGCTTGGGATTCTCTTTCCCTCTCACTCGGCCCCACTCTAAATTGCGTGTTCTCTCTCTCTCTCTCTCTCTCTCTCTCTCTCTCTCTCTCTCTCTCTCTCTCTCTCAAAAATAAATAAACATTAAAAAAAGTAGATCCAGGAATTGCAGTCTATTGGTGTAGACACACATGCAAATAAATAAATGAATTGCTATCCAATATATAATAATAGCATCATTAGAGCAGACACTTTCAATGTGTCACCTGTATCCACTTGGACCTTTTCACTTCAGAGATGTCATTTTTTGCCTATGGTCTTTCTCAATCACTAATAAATTATCTGTTTACCAGAATGAAGTTCATGGAATTAATAAGCCCTGAAGATTGTAGAAATTGATGTAAAGATACCCCACTCTTTTTTCTTAGTTACAGTGTCCACTATGTGGGATTAAGATCCTGTTGTACGAAGGGATGACTTCGTTGATAACACATTTTTATCTGCTGCCTTCTTTCCTCTGTCCCATTTTCCATTCTCCTCAGTGTGTTTTCTGGTATCAACCAAATAAACTACTTGCAGTTAGAACTTGCCTCAGGCTCTGTTTGAGAAGGAAGCTGTGCTAAAATAATTGTCTAAGTATTATGGAACCATTGCATTTTAAATTAACCGTAGACAGTTTGATGTTTCATGGGGTTCTGAGATACAAGGAGAGAAAACTGGAATGGGCCAGATCATGATGAGCAAAATAATTGACCATGTGATCAGGCATTGCTGAAGATTTAAATCAGGGAAATTATTTTTTTCATGCACAGTTCATGAGAGAAACCTTAGTAGGTAGAGAGATTGGGCACACACACACACACACACACACACACACACACACAGAAACAGATTATTGCAAACATGAGTTAAAGGATTTCCTTTGCTCTAGAAGGAGAAAAAGTTTAGCCCTTAATATCCTCCTATGAAAACATGCAGAGCATTGTCCCCTTAAAAAAAAAACAAAAACCTGCATCGCACCTATTACATATTAGATATATGAGATGTGCTATGGACAGACTGATTCTTCAAACCCAGCCTTATCCTTTAAGAAACTTGCATTTTGATGAAAGAGATAAGATTTGCACAAATACATTTTCTGAAATGTGAAAAGTTGCATATACTATGAAAAAAGTAAGATATCATATATTTTTTTAAATTTTTTAATGTTTCTTTATTTTTGAAAGAGAGAGACAGAGAGTGAGCAGGGGACGGGCAGAGAGAGAGGGAGACACAGAAACTGAAGCAGACTCCAGGCTCTAAGCTGTTAGCACAGAGCCTGATGTGAAGCTCAAACTCAAGAACCATGAAATCATGACCTGAGCTGAAGTCAGATGCTCAATCGACTGGGCCACCTAGGTGCCCCAAGATATCAGATATTATATAGACTCTGTACTTTGATGAATTCTGTAATATATTTTAATTCTGCAGAAGAATGATGTCCTTTTCTCAGGTTGGTTATGAATATTAAGTAAGCTAATATATTTCAAAATCTTGGCATAGTGTTAAGTACAAAGTAAGCACTCAGTAAATTGCAATTATTATTGTTTAATTTATCATAATATTTACTTTTATTTTTTAATTAAATGTTATTTTTTGTATATTGGGCTTTTAATTTTTTTAACTTTTTTAACTTTTAATTCCAGTGTAGTTCATGAGATCAAGCCCCATATAATACTCATGCACTTTATATAATATAGTGTATTATAATGCTATAATAAAGTGTTATATTAGTTTCAGGTGTACAATATAGTGATTCAATAATTGCATAAATTCTTCAGTGTTCATCATGATAACTCTTAATCCCCTCACCTATTATACCCCCTTACCCCACCTCCTCTATGGAAATCATCAGTTTGTTCTCCATAGTCTTTTTTTTTTTTTTTTTTGGTTTGCTTGTGGGTTTTTTTTTTGTTTGTGTTTTTGTTTTTTCTGTTTTGTCTCTTAAATTGTGCATATGGTATTTGTCTCTTTGTCTGACTTGTTTCACTTAGCATAATACTCTTTAGATCTATCCATGTTGTATATGTAACATCTTTATCCATTCATTTATCCATAGACTACTATAATTTGGCTACTGTGAATAATGCTGCAATATGCATAAGGATGCATATATCTTTTCAAATTAATGTGTTCCTATTATTTGCATAAATACTTCCTGGATCACATGGTAATTCTATTTTTAATTTTTTGAGGAAACTCCTATTGTCTTCTATAGTGGCTGCATGAGTTTCGGTTCCCACAAATAGCACACAAGTGTTCCTTTTTCTCTACATCCTCCCAACACTTATTGTTTCTTGTCTTCTTGATTGTATCCATTCTGACTAAGGTGTGAGGTGGTATCTCATTATGGTTTTGATTTGTATTTCCCTGATGATGAGTGATGTTGAGAATCATTTTATGTGTCTGTTGGCTGTCTGTATATCTTCTTGAGAAAATATATGTTCTTGTCTTCTGCCCATTTTTAATTGGATTATTTGTTGTTTGGTTCTGGCTTTTGTTTTTTGGTGTTGAGTTGTATAACACTCATATATTTTGGATACTAACCCTTTATCAGATATGTCATTTACAAATATCTTCTATTCAGTAGGTTGTCTTATACTTTGTTAATGGTTTCCTTTGCTGTGTAGAAGCTTTTTATTTTGATGTAGTCTCAATAGTTTATTTTTACTTTTGTTTCCCTTGCTTCAAGAGACATATCTAGAAAAATGTTGCTATGGCTGATGTCAGAGAAATTACTGCCTATGCTCTCTTCTAGGATTTTTATGGTTTCAGGTCTCACATTTAGGTCCTTAACCCATTTTGAGTTTATTTTTGTGTATGGTATAAGAAAGTGGTCCAGTTTAATACTTTTGCATGTAGCTGCCCAGTTTTCCCAACACCATTTGTTGAGGAAACTTTTTCCCCTTGCATATTCTTGCCACCTTTGTCAAAGATTAATTGACCATATAATTGTGAGTTTATTTCCAGGCTCTCTCTTTTATTCTATTGATATATTGTCCAGTATTATACTATTTTGATTACTACAATTTTGTATTATATCCTGAAATCTGGAATTGTGATACCTTCAGTTTTCTTCTCCTTCTTCCTCTTCTTCTTTTTCTTCTCCTTCTTTTTCTTCTCCTCCTCCTCCTCCTGCTTCTTCTTCTTTTTCTTCTTCTTCTCCTTCTTCTTTTTCTTCTTTAATGTTTATTCATTTTTGAGAGAGAGAGCATGAGTGGGGGAGGGACTGAGAAAGAGGGGGACAGAGGATCAAAAGCGGGCTATGAGCTGACAGCAACGAGCCTGATGTGGGGCTTGAAATTAACGAACCTTGAGATCATGACCTGAGCCAAAGTTGGATGTTCAACCGACTGGCCACTTAGGTGCCCTGTTCTTTTTCAAGATTGCTTTAGCTATTCAGGGTCTTCTGTGGTTCCATACAAATTTTAGGATTATTTGTTTCAGTACTTCAAAAAATGCTATTGGTATTTTGTTAGGGATTGCCTTAAATGTGTATATTTTGGGGGGTAGTATGGACATTTTAACAATTATCTGTTATTCCAATTCATGAGCATGGAATATATTTCCATTTGTTTGTATTCAGTTTCTTTCATCAGTGTTTTATTGTTTCCAGAGTACAGGTCTTTCACCTCCTTGGTTAAGTTTATTCCTAGGTATTTTATTATTTTTGGTGCAATTGTAAATGGGAATTTTTTCTTAATTTCTCTATCTGCTACTTCATTATTAGTGTATAGAGATGCAATGGATCTCTGTATATTGATTTTGTATCCATGACCTTATTGAATTCATTTATCAATTCTAGTCGTATTTTGGTGGTGTCTTTAGGGTTTTCTATATAGAGTATCATGTCATCTGCAAATAAAGAAAGTTTTACTTCTTCCTTACCAATTTGGATGCCTTTTATTTCTATTTCTTGTCTGATTGCTATTTCTAGGACTTCCAGGACTATGTTGAATAAAAGTGGTGAGAGTGGACATTCTTGTTTTGTTCCTGATCTCAATGGAAAAGCTTTTGGTTTTTCACAATTCAGTATAATGTTTGCTGTGGATTTTTCATTTGTGTCCTTTATTATGTTGAGGTATGTTTCCTCTAAACCTACTGTGTTGAGAGGTTTTTGTTTTGTTTTGTTTGTTTTTGTTTTTGTTTTTTATCATGAATGGATGTTGTACTGTGTTGAATGCTTTTTTTGCATCTTTTGAAATGATCACAAGTCTTTTTTTAAATCCTTTTTCTCATTGATGTGATGTATTATGTTGACTGATTTATGAATATTGAACCAACCTTGTATCCTAGGAATAAATCCCACTTGATTGTGGTCAAGATTTTTTAAATGTATTGTTGGATTCAGTTTGCTAACGTTTTATTGACGATTTTTGCATTTATGTTCATCAGAAATATTGACCTACAGGTCTCTTTTATTGTATTGTCTTTATCTGGTTTTGGTATCAGGGTAATGCTGGCCTCATAGAATGAATTTTGAAGTTTTTCTTCCCCTTCTATTTTTGGAATAGTTGAGAATAGGTGTTAACTCTCCTTAAATGTTTGGTGAAATTTGCCTGTCTGGTCCTGGACTTCTATTTGTTTGGGAGTTTTTTGATTACTGATTCTATTTCATTGCTGGGAATCAGTATGTTCAGATTTTCTGTATCTTCTTGATTCAGTTTTGGAAGCTTCTGTGTTTCTGGGAATTTATCCATTTCTTCTAGATTCTCAAATTTGTTGACATATAATTTTTTCATTATAATCTTTTCTAATCCTTTGTATTTCTGTGATGTTGTTTTTTATTTCTCCTCTTTTATCTGATTTTGGTTGAGCCCCCACTCTCTCTTTTTCTCTTTCTTCTTTGGTATGTCTAGCTAAAGGTTTATCAATTTTGTTGGTCTTTTCAAAGAACTAGCTCCTGGTTTCATTGATCTGTTCTATTGTTTTGTTTTGTTTTGTTTTTTAGTTTCTATTTCATTTCTGTTCTAATCTTTATTATTTCCTTCTTTCTACTGGTTTGGTTTTTGTTTGCTGATCTTTTTCTTGCTCCTTTAGGTGTAAGATTAGGTTGTTTACTAATTTTTAAAAATTGATACCTACCAAATAGAATTATCATGAGCAGTAAGTAGTTAATAATTGTAAACTACATACAGAAATACCTGGCATATAACCAGTGCTTTTTAAGTGTTAGTGATTATTGTCAATATATCTTTGTGCACTTTTTCTTCACATTTCTCCTCACAATTGTGAACACTCAAAATTTTTCTTTCCCACATAATTTGCGTATTTATTAGAATTGATCAAACATACTCCATGGTTTTATGAGATTAGTGCTTGTACCTGTCAACTTGTCTTTTCTGATTATCTTTTACCTTTCCTTGTATATATTCTTAAACTTCACCTCTATCCTGTACAAAAAAAAATCTAAGTAAGCAAGCAAACAAACAAAAAATTACATGTAAAACTTAACACCTTTAGTCTTCTTTGTTTATAATGTTCATTATATCTTCAAAATATGTAGTAAGTCCTCTGAAGACTTTGGATTACTGAAAATTTGTTCTCAGGGCTTTCAATATGGGAAACTGATATGTGGGTTCTCACAAAGCACTTTATAAGCAAATGTTTAAAAACAGATTGAAATAAGGGGTGCTCTTGATCTTTACACATCATGGAATTTATTAAGCAGAGTTCTAAATATGCCACTCTGATAAAAGTCATCTACAGTTAGATTGTATTGCCATGTACACTGATTTCCTTGGACACAATAACTATAATGATACTAAAATAGAAGTTTTATTTTGAGTGCCCATGGTATGCTAGAATTAATTCTAAGAATTTGATATAAATATAGTATTTCTTTCAAATGAAATGTATTATGAAATGTATTATATATTTCAGTAACAATATATTGTTACTATTATTGTTATTAATAATTTTACATATGACTAAACTGTGTTTAGGGGCATTAGCTAAGAGGCATCACTCCATTGGAGAAAGCCCTTCTCATTGTAAAGGCTGCACATAGCTTAACCTGGTTAATTCAATCAAAATCACTGAATAGCTTTAACAGATAAAGCTCTGTGCTTAGTGCTAGGAATTAAATAGAGATGTGGTATAATTTTCATGGCTGTTTCTCTTGACGACTTCATAGGATAATCAATGTTACATAATGATTAAGAACACATAGTCAGGGATTGGTTTGCCAAATTGGAGTGTGAAAATTACTTAACTTCTCAAAGCTCCATCAACTGTAAAATCAGTACAGTAGTAATTCCTAACACAAGGGGTTATTTTGAGAATTCAATGACAGAGTCTATATAAATCAAAAGAGAGTTCCTGGCATGTAAAATGCTAGGTCATTAAGAATGACTAAAAATTAACTAGGCAATGGTAGATGGGAATAAAGGACATTCCAGGAGATTAAACAAGCATTGAACAGTGGAAATATGTATATTTATAAAAAATGGAAATGTGTCCTGCATGGCTGGAAGGGCAAGGTTGTGTGCAGAAGATGGCCCAGAAGAGGTTGCTGGGACTAGAGTCTGAAGGCCCTAGATGCCATACTAAGGAGTTAGGTGATGAGAAAATACCAAATACTCAGAGCAGTCAAATGCCTATCCAGGTTTGTATCTTAGAAAAAAAGCCATACTGAAACTGTAGTAGAAAAAACACTAAGAATAATGGAAACTATAAACTGGAGAAAAGGAGAGACTGAAGGTCTGGAAAATTAAGAAAGAGGTTGAACTCTTAGGAGTTGTAGGATTGAGAAAAGTGCCCAGACTTGGGAGTTATTTAGGGCATAGCAGCCAGAGGATTTGCCAATTTTTTTGAGAAGAGGGATTAGAGTGGGAAGAGTCAGGGAAGACTCTGTTCTTAAATGTACATTACTGATTAATTAGTAACACCACTGATAGGAGAGGCAGGAGATAATAAAACAATAAAAGACAATAAAGAAGGGTATTTTAGGTGAGAAATAATTAGTGTGATCTCAAGTATTTCAAATTTGGGTGTCCAGAGGAGAAAATATGTATGTATGTGTGTATACACACACACACACACACACACACACACACACACACACACACACACACACACTATAGTGTTTAGTTGAAAATAGACACGGAGATATAACTTTGTAATTTTTGAGCATGAATATAATATTTGAGATCATGAGAGAGAGTGAATAAATCTAGCAAGAATGTAGAGTGGAAGAAAAGAGTCAAAAATAACACATTAGTGAATATTGATATTTAAGGGATAAAGTTAATCCATATTGAAGAGTTCTGAGAGCCGGGAAGGAAAAAAAAACAATGGAGAGGAGAGTTTGAATAAACAAAAAGTGCTCAATAATCACAAACAGCACAAAAATTATCATGTAAGATGAACACTGAAAATAGAATTTTGAATTATTCTACATTTAGGTGTCAAACATGTATCCCAATTAAGGAGGACAAACAATATTTATGACATTTTTCATTGTAATGGAATCAGTAGCCACCAGAGTTCATAATTTATGAGTAATCTCTCTGCATTATTCTCACCTTTCTACATTGTTTTCCAAGTGAAACATTCTGCCTTTGAAGTTAAAGTATAAATAAATATACAAGTTTTTTGATGATCAAGGCAATGCTACATTCTGGAATTATGTGCAAAACTTCTGAATTCCAGTCATTTACTAAATTATCAAAAGAAATCACAACTGATAACAGACAATATAATTTGAAATTGGTTAATGGTATTTATAAGGTTCAACACAGAATGTATATAAATACTTTAATACTTTTTTGATGATTCATACCCTGCAGAAAAATATTAAGTGTTCAAAATTTGCTTCTGTGATGAAAAAAGAAATCAGCACACAAATCTACCATATTAAAACTTTGGTGTTTAAAATTTAGCTATTAAAAATGAAGACAACAATGGGAAATACAATATTGTGTGTGTATATATATGTGTGCACATGTGTATATGTAAATTGGACAGTAAAAGTCATTCCCACATGGCAACATGAAATCTGGTTAAACCATTAATAACTGCTGGGGCAGACATCATCAGACTTCCCAGCACCTATTTAACTTCTGCTATTTTGTACAAAGAACAAGCTGTACATAAGGTAGCCAACTCTGCCCCTCTGTTCTTCCTGCATCCTCTCCCTTTCCCCAACACCCAACTGGCCACACAGAATTAGTTTGTTTAAAAGTATTCAAAACTCCTGCCCACTGTCCTCTGTGATTTGTATAAACACAAATATATTATTGATTAAATCTTTCTCTTCCCCTCCTTTCCTCCTTTCCTCTCTCAACCCCTTCCTTTCCTCCTGCTCCCTCCTATTTTCCCTCTCTCTCCATCTTCCTCTCCTTCTCTCTCCTCCTTCCTGCAGGACATCAGAGTCCAGGGGTCTGCATGACCTGGTGGGACCCATTACCTAGGAGCTCGCTTGCTCTGCTCATGCCTGAGTGAGTCATATACCTTTGAATTACTTGTGATCACTGGATTTGCTGTGGTGTTTTTAGACTTGGATGTCATTAAAAAGTAGAGAGAGGCAGACCTAGAACTGGCTTGATCAAAAAGTAACAAACATTGATAGAATGATTATATTAAAAACAAGATATTTTAAATAATTATATAGTAGCTTGCTTTTATATAGAGTAGAAACCTTCTGAAGCACTCTTATTTCTTAAAATGGGATTTTTTCAAACACAAAGGGATAAGTCAATGCATACAAGTTGAAGGTTTAAATTTTATTCAATACTTCAATAAAAACAATTAATAAAGACAGTATATTTCTAAATTTTTTAATTTCTTATATTTCTTTGGGTAATATGGATGAATTCAAGTGGGTAGGTAGAGTAATCATCTGGCACTTTTTCATTTTTCAAGTCTGTGCTATCAAGGATTATACCTGGTTCTTTTTTTATATTAAGAGGTTCCCGTAACAAACAACTTGAAAGTCAATGTGAAACTAAGAGATAACAAATAACCATATATTTCCCAGAAATTGAATCTGAGAAGTCCATATTCCATGGGCAGGTTTAAGAGAAGAGTTGTGGATGATTTAGAAGCTATCATCTGGTTTAGAAAAGCAATAAAGATGATACTTAATAAAACTGTGTGTTCATGATACTTTATAGACTGTTGCTTCTGTCTGAATAATCAACCTTATATATGCTTCACAAGAAATAAGTCTCATAGCCATTTGGAAGATAAAAAAACCAAAGAATAAGAAAAAAAAATTCCATAGTGAAACGTATAAATAAACCCATAGGGAAAAATAATCAAGTAAAAGAATACATTCAGTGCTAAAGATCCCAAGTTACTTGCACTAGCATAAACTCACCTATCAAAATAACTTACATTTATTCTTATGTCATCAGAAAAAATATTAGCTGAGAATGTGAATAACATGGATCTGTTTCTCCAGGATCTGTGCAAAGGAAATTAACATGTTGAATCACTAGGAAAGCTATGATGCACATCAGGAAGAAAAATTATAGAGATATTTTTTCCCAAAAGTAAGCAATCATTCTGTGACTTCTGAAAACTCAAGAAAAAGGACACTCTGGCAATCATGTAGCATGTTGCATTTGTATGCACCACTTTGGAAGGTCTCAAATTTGAATAGCTTACTTTCATGCAGCTAATATATTGATAATGTCCTAAAATTGATTCCAGCCTATGGGTGTCTCCTTTTAGGCCCTAGAAAATCCTGAAGGTAGATAAATTTTGCCAGTTCTGCTTCAGGCCTCAGGAAAGAAAAGAGAATATAAGCAGATCGCTAAGTAAAAGAGCTTAAAGAAGATCTTGGGAAATTTGTCTTCTGAGCTAACTCAGGTAACATCTGAACAGGAACAGCAATAAAAATTGCCTGTGAGCAATTAAAGATTGAAAGATGTAGTGAAAGAAACTAGTCAATGATATAGTGACACAGATATGAATAACTTGGGCTTGCATAGAGTTCCAAAGGGAATATTTGAAGGTAAATCTTTTAGGATTTTAGGTAGAGTATCAAAGATTCATTCATCTATTCAGAATTATTTTTCTTGATTGCTTGCTTGTGCTATAAGTGATATAGGCAGAAAGAGGGGGAAAAATCACCTATATCACAGACCTCTATAGTATTAAACAATAACTAATCAAGTAATTAATTTATTCTGTTAAAGATGATAAAGAAAAATAAAAGGCTGGAATAGTGCCTGATAGAAAAAAACAAACCTAAAGTATTAAGCTACTTGCAATGTGGTGACAGAGTGGAAAAAACAAGGTGATGGATTTCCTTTTAATTCTAGGACAGTCAACTTACTCTATGCAATAGATGATACATACAGTACTGTCCCCAAATCACATACAGTGTATAAGACTATCAGCCATTTGAAAATTCTAAAGAAATTGTGAGCATTACAGGAAAAGAGTTGTGTTGGGTCAGCTCAAAATGAGAACAAGGTAAGGGGACTATTTCTCACTCGTAAAAGTTGAGTGAGCATTTCTAGGCCCCAGAGCTCTGTATCCCTACTGGCAAATGTTACCCCCTGTTATTTACAGAGAGCTTTGTGATTTAGATAATATGGTCTCTTTATTTGAGGGGAAAATTACTTACAAAACTTAGATATCATCTTAGTTTTAGGAATGCACCATCTCATTAGGGTTTCAGGTTTCATTTCATTTCATTCATTTCATTTCATTAGGTTTCATTTCATTTAGGGTTTCATTGGGGTCCCTAAGCTCAGGGTTTCTCTCTGATAATGTAACCCGTTATGTGTTCCAATTATCATTTGGTCTTTTGACCTCACTGTGTAGGGACTGAAGCTTGGGGAATCAACTAAAAAATATTGTTACTCTGTCTCCTGCTATTACTGTAAGTAAAAAGCTGCCCTTTATTTCTGAGTTAACAGTCTCGTGTTGTCTACCGGCATCTATGAAAATGGGTCAGTATCAATGTTTAACTTGTAAAATGAGGTAGAATCTCAGAACACTAAAGTTCTTGACACTTGTGCAAGTAGCTAAGGTTAAAACTATCTTTATATATTAAAGAAAAAAATTATGCAACTTATTAGCTGTTACACGTTAGGAGCTTGAGTTAATTAATCGTGAATATCTAAGAGCAAATCAAAATCAATTAAATATCTAAATTCTTAATCTTAATTTATTGATGCATACTTCCAGATTTATACTATAGCTCAAACTAAATACTATTGTCTTTGTCATAAATATTGAGCTCTTATTTTTTATGCTCAGAGACCACAGTTTTGTTGAGAAACAATTCTCTATAGATCTCTGGTATTTCTGCATGTCTTACAAACAGAAACACTGACAGGTTTTTTTCTGAACTATCTTCTCAAATTTGTTTATATAGTGAAACATTTTGTATGATAGAGATGGTGTCTCCTGCTAAAGCTAAAGGTGTTTCTTCGCTCTCCAGTATAATAAAAATAATGCCACCCTTGGAAGCATTTTGCTAATACCCATTATAAAAGAACTAGAGTTCCTCATCCATGACACAAACCTACTGTGTGTACAGCATCTAACTGAGCCACTCTGTGTCACCACCTGACTTGAAGGGTAAGAGGAAGCAGCACAAACGTGAAGGTCATGTTACTTGCTATGACGTGAGTTAATAAAGTCCTTTGTTTGACCCAAAAGTCCCACATCTTCTCTCAACATCTGTGCAACTGTGACAGGATTACCTGTTAGCTTGTATGTAGGGTAAAATCTTAGACATTTCACAGTTATTGAAAGTTTTATGATGCATTCTCACAACTCTTGAAAGTTCTATGATTTAATCCATAATCGAGTCCTCAACTAAATAATTTTCTTACTAAGTTAGAATACTAATTGAAAGAAAATCATTCATTTCTGAGATAACTCTCATAGGTCATAATTAGCATCTGTTCTCCCCTTAATAACAGTTTAAGGCATAAAATCTAATTGTGCTTCAAATAGAGAAAAGTAGTTTTTTAAAAAATCCAGTTAAGTGTCTCAAAGATTAAGGATTAGGCTTATCTATTTGCTTTGTCTGATGAATTGACTTAATTTCAACAGTCAAGATGAGCTGAATACAATATAGGGATGTGGGGTGTTCAATTTTAGTTACCATATTTTATTCCTCATATTTCTTTCTGCTTAAGAAGTGAATTAATTATCCTTTCAGTTATTAGAGAATTTTTGTTGTCAAACTAGCTATGGCTGCTAGCAATTTCTCAACTCTATTTCCCCTAAATGCAATACTAACCCACTTCAAAATAAGATAAACATTGTTTTCTCCATAAGATTTACAATCATAAAAAATGTAAAGAATAAAAAGTATAACACAATAACTGGAAAAATTTGTGGTAATTTCAGAACAAAATCAAAAGGCTATAATACCTTTCTAAAATTGCATTTTGAAAAGAATACATACCACTAATGCTCAATTATATGAATTTGTTTTTTCTGGAAAAAATACAAGCTTAGACTATGCTTCTGTCTAGAGTATCACTTTATATTATTCAGTTTTATTGCCATTGTGCCTAATAAATGGTAACTGTTCAATGTTGATTGAATCTTAAGCAGTAATCCAATTATCACTTAAATTCTTTTGAAAGTTTATTAAAAATATTCTTGATTACAATACTTGATGAAATGATCCCCACATCCCATAAGAAAAATGTCACTAGTAAACAATGAAATAATGAAAAAAAGTTTGCTTGACCTAATGCTATATATATGTTGAAAAATTGTTGCCAGTGAAAGAACCAGAGAAAAAGGGATGATGCTTGTAAATAACCTGCTATGAACCACACCGACGAGTTGCAGAACATTAAGAAATTAAAATTTTGAAAATTCTCACTAAAGTTTTTTTGCCACAATATGGAGAGAATCAGAGTATGTACGTTTTCCTTATGATCTAAAGATAGAAGAAATTAAAGGGTAGTGGATATAGCTCTGGGAAATATGTGAAAAGATGGAAGAACTAGAATCTTTCAGAACATATATAATTTATAAACATATATATTTATTAAAGGGAGAGGTAAGAGATAATAGATAGATGGATAGATAGATAGGTAGATAGATAGACAGATAATAGATACGTAGAGAGATAGAGAGATAGATAGAATCTATCTCTCTGTGTGTAGAAAGGAGTACCTGGAATGATAATCACTTGCTATTCCCCAGTAGTGGGATTTTATTGGTTTTCATGTCTTATTTGTACATGTCTATATTACTTCAATTATTTATATTGAGTAGGAAATGCCTTAACAAAAATAAATTATAATATATCAAGAGGAAAAAATTTACTATGTTTAATTTCAAGTATATTTTATTGTTCTAATGTTTCATATTGCCTAAAGCAAGACCTGATTTCATGCTTAAAATAAAATTTTGGAGTGCCTGGGTGGCTCAGTCAGTTAAGCATTTGACTCTTGGTTTCAGCCAGGTCATGATCTCACAGTTCATGAGATAGAGCCCCAAGTCAGGCTCTGCACTGATAGCATGGAGCCTGCTGGGAATTCTCTGTCTTCCTCTCTCTCTCAGCATCTCCCCTGCTCATGCCTATGCTGTCTCTCAAAACAAATAAACTTAAAGATAAAGACATTTTCAGGGTTCTTGGGTGGTTCATTCGGTTGAGTATTCGACTCAGTCTCAGCTGAGGTCTTGATCTCATGGTTGTGAGTTCAAGCCCCAACATTGGGCTCCACACAGGGCATGAAGCCTATAAAAACAAAAGCATTTTCTTAAATATGTTTAAACAGATCTGCAAAGTATTCCAATTTTACACAATCAAATGTACACAATACATCAGAAATACTAAACCATTTAGTCACTTTCCAATTTATCTTTATGTTATAGGTAGACATCAGGTATGATACAAAAGATATGGTATGTTTTTTTAATATTCAAGTGTATACCTTTTGTCACTGTTACCAGAGTTCCATACACTGAAAGTGAAAGTGCTTTTGCTCAAGGATTCTCATATTATTCTTAATTACATATAATGAATAAATTTAAAAGTAATTAAATCCCAAGAAAGAGTGTATTAAATCCCTGAAAAGTATATATGTTTCACTTAACATTTAATCTGTAATTATTAAGTAATAAAATTCAAAACACAAAAAAGTACTGTCACTCAAGATCCAGTATAATCCTATTATTAAAATGAGGGGGTAAATTTAAAAGCGATTATACCATCACCTATAAATCCATATCTCAATTCATTAAATTACTTCCTGTAGGTCACTGACTTTCATTATACAATAAAAAAAATGGGTAGGCTTTTTTCATCATTTGTTACTTAAGTCACAGCTTGAGATGCTTAAAGTCATTAAGAATAGTCAAGTACATTGTATGAATTTTAATAAAATTGCCACTATACTACTTGTACTTCTTTTGATCATTGCTGCATATTGGAGTGTCATTCATGCAAATAATAAAATGAAATGAATACACTAAATATTTACATTCAAAAGAAGAAAGTTGTTAAGCTTTTTTTTTTTTTTTTTTTTTTGGAGTGACTACTTTTGGAAATTACAAAGCTGTCTTTAAGGGCACCTGGGTGGCTCAGTCAGTTGACCCTCCAACTCTTGGTTTCAGTTCAGGTCATGATCTGGTGGTTTTGTGAGTTCAAGCCCCATATTGGGCTCTGTGCTGACAGTGCAGAGACTGCTTGGGATTCTCTCTCTCTCTCTCTCTCTCTCTCTCTCTCTCTGCCCCTCCCCCGCTCACGCTGTCTCTCTCTCTCTCAAATTAAATAAACTTAATTTTTTTTCTAAATTAAAAAATCTGTCTTTAATTGAACATACATGAAAAGTTGGGAGGCCTCTCAGTTACTAGGTAACTCTTTTCCATGCCTCAAAGTACCACTGATAGAATACCGTTCCTGCTATTAGGGTGAATATATGTTTGTGTCAGTTACTTCTTACCACATCACAAACGAGACCAAAACTTATTGGCATAAAACAACCAATGCATTTAGCTCATTATTTGGGGCTGGAGGTCAGCCAGGTAGTTCTGACCTCAGCAGCCTCTCATACAACTGTACATTGGTTGTCTGTTGGATGGTGTCATATGGGTATCTTTGGTGACAGTGGCATCTGACCACGAATTACTTAGGGTTGTAAAGAAGAGAGGAAAGCACATAAAGACTCTTCACCTCAGAACTGGCACCCATCTCTTCTGGTGTGTTCTAGCAAAAGTAGTAAGTCAAGACACTAATGCTATTTAAAAGGTTGAAGATATAGATTTAAACTCTTTATGGAAAGAGATGATAAGTGCCCCCTTACCTTTATTGAGGTATAAATGATATACAAAAGCTGAGCAGATTTAATGTATACAGTCTAATGAATTTGGACATATGCATGCATCCAATTTATCATCATCACAATCAAGACTATAAACATGTTCATCACCTCCAAAGTTTTGTCTGCCTTTGCTTGTTATTGTTATAAGAACACTTAACATGACATCTGCACTTAACCAATTTTTAACTTGCACAACACCCTCTTAACCATAGGTATGTAACATGTATATATTGTACAGCAGTAATCTCGAATTTATTGATCTTTTATAACTAATTTTATACCCACTGAATATTAACTCACCACTTCCTCCCTCCCCACCTTCTGGCAACCACCATTCTATTTTCTGCTTCTATCACTTTTACTACTGTAGAAACCTCCTATAAGTGGAATTATGAAGTATTTGTCCTTCTGTGATTAACATTTCACTTAGCATAGGATCTTCCAGATCCATCCAAGTTATTGCAAATGGTAGAAGTTCTTTTTAAGGCTGAATAATATTCCATTTTATGTATATACCACATTTTCTTTATCCATTTGCCTTTGACAGACATTTAAGTTGTTTCTATACCTCGGCTATTATAAATCATGTTGCAATAAGCATGAGATCTCTTTGAAACTCTGATCTCGATTCTTTTAGGTATATACCTAGACGTGGTGTTGCTGGATCATATGGTGATTCTATTTTTAATCAAGCATAGATACAGAAAAAAGAAAAAAACTGGTTATAACTTTGTACTGTAACCATTTTTTTCTTTCCCAGTGTATTCAATGATGGCACATAAAATGGGAAATTATTATAGTGAGATTTGGCCTTAAAATTGTCTTGTATTAATATAATTGTAATTACCTATATTCTTAAGCCTGATTTTAAAGTCACATATGTTAATCTATATGGGAGAAATTGTTACTGGTACCAGGGCAGTTTCAGTATTTTATAAGCAGTTTTAATACTTTTGTGCTTATATTTCTGTGTGTGTGTGCATGTGTGTGCGTGTGTGTGTGTGTTGGCAGGGGTAGAGGGGAAAATGAAATGTAGGGGAGAAAAGGAATATCACACCCTTGGCACTAAGTATATACTTAAAAACTTATATTTAATTGGTATTGTAGGGGGAAGCTTGCACCGAGGCATCCTAGTGGCCTCACATATGTTTCCATAGGCCACATAAGCAGTGGTTTGACCTGCAGCCTCTCAGGCCCTTAGTGGAACACCTTGTCATCCTCCTGGAACATCATTCGGGATAGAATGCTTGTGAGAAGCTCAGAGGCCAATTTCTACTCACCTCCTTATATTCCCTGGGAGGCTGTCATGACTCCCTTTCTGACCATCTCCCAGGTTCTAATGAGCTCTAAGACTTTCTGCTCAGACCCTTAGGGTGTATCTGCAGACTACAAATACTTGCTAGAATTGGCTCCTTAGAAGCAGGGTTTCTAACCTTGCACTGCATTACCACTGAGGCCTTTGTGTAGTATCAGTTTCACCCTTTAGGATGTGGGGGGGTGTGGAACAGAGAGCACTGTGAGTTGTCTTCTTTTGCTACTCTTCCTTTTGTTGAGTATGTAAATAAACTGAGTCTAAAAGTGGCCTGCCGTGTTTTACTGGCTAAATCTGCTTTTCAGAAGGTGGCCAGGCCTGCTGCTGTGTGCTTGACAGGGATGGCTACAGCCCTACTCACTTTGGCTTGCCTTCTCTTACTTTTGCTGTTCTTTCTCCATCACAAAACCCTGAAAACTGCAGGTAGTGTTTCTCCCTAACAACATTAGATAGCACACTATATTGAACTTCCAAGAAAGTAATTGGCTCGGTTTCCAGGGCCCTGCATGTTGACAGGGATGAATCCCACAGGGATCCTTTGAAACCACAGGAGCAACACTGTCCTATCCAGCTTTTCAGAAAGATTCTTCCTGTCAAGGATGAATCAATATCATAATAAGAAACTTAAACCTCGATGTTATCCCTCTGTATGTGGTATGATCTCTGGACTCTTCCCACTGGCAAGGAGAAATCTTTCTTTTCTTTTGTGATAATAGGAGTCATCTGAGTGGGAGACTGCTGAGTGTTAGCTAGAAAACTTAGTTACCATTCTTGAAGTCTTGGGTGTAAACAGTGCCTAGTTTGAAATCTAAGAGCCTCTAAGGTGTGGACACAGATCATTCCCCATCTGCCTCTCACTATGAATGTAACAAATAGCCGCTGTCAGTTGTGCAGTGATAAACTTTTGTTTTCCAAGCATTTTGAGAGTGAGTGTTGCTTTAAAAATGTTCCAATTTTAAAATGAGATTTTGATGGGAATAAATGCATTTCCATGAAATGCTGTTGGTTTACACAGCTTCCATGGAATTTGTTTCATGATTCTTAATGGCAAAGTCTAAATTAAGGATATGTACTCTTAGTAACCCTTTCAAAATACATCCATTCTCTAAACACCAATTGGTTTGGGTTTTTTGGGTTTTTTTCATTTTTCTTTTTTGTATCTTTTGTATTTAAAAAATTGTCACAGGTTTACAGTGTGCTTTGACCAAAGCTGGATTATATTGACAAAAAATTGTTATTGAAAAGTTTCACATACATTTTTGAAGTTCTTAATATTCTACCTTACTACATCTAGCATATGGATTTTTGAAAATATACAGACTTTTCACTGTATCAAAAACCAAGTAATTGGTAGAACATTAATATTATTTTTTGAACATTAATCTTCTTTGCTAATGTAAGAACTGAGTGTGTAACATAGAGTCACTTATTTTTCAAATTACTTGCAAGAATCAATTATGTGCACTCTAAGAATTGTGAAGAATGTCATGTTTCTTGTATATTTATATTTAACATATTGTGCCTAAAGATCACAAGCTGATATATTAAAATATTTTAAATGACAAATTAAGATATGATTAACCACAGTGAGCAGAAAGATGCAGTTGAATATTCATATACAGAAATTGTCTTCAAATCTGTCAGCTTTGTTTTCCTTTCAGAGAAACCAGTGATTTTGACAGGTGTGAATTGTAGCAGTGATACAGTTTCCCCCAGAACATTTAAATTGATTTTTAAACAAAAGTGATCCATCTTTATTTTTAAACGAATGCATTTTTGTATTCTAGGGTAGCACTGAGATTTTCATCCCAGAAAATGGCTTTGTGAGAAGAAAATGTGTAATTTGGAAATTTAAATGCATATAGTCAAATTCTAATGAATAAATGCAATGCTATGCATATCAAGACATTTCTCAAGAATTTATGAGCACTTACCCATTATACCTAAGTATGTAGGCATTTCTAGAATTTTGTGATTGTAGATGGTTTTTAATCTTAAAGTATGAACCCTTCTAAATATAAAGTTTTTATAAATGTTTACATATATGCTCTTTTATTATTTTAAGTATATTTTCCTCCTTCTATATTTCCATTTTAAATGCCAAATCTCTCCATCGAATTTATACTAAACAAATATGAAGGGGTTCAAATTCCCAGTTGCCTATTGAATTGTCTCAAGGCTAATTAAGTACTTCAAAAATATGCAAAGAAAATAAAAAGACTACAGTTTGGATATTTTTAAGATTTATGTTTAACTTTATATTTTTTACATTGTTAAGAGTGAGTACTCAGCAAACGCTTAGGACATAATGTGATATGCTACTGTCACGTCATTTTTCATTTCCATATGTGGTTATTGCAGTAACACAACTTTATAGTGTTAGTTTTTTGACAATAGGCATATCTAAAATCTAGTATTTATCCCTCTTACCAAAAAAACTATGAGCATTTTTCTGAGGGGATTCTACATGGATTCAATAAGCCTAGCAAGTAACACAAGAAGTAAATATTATTTATTAAAGGTACAGAACTAATGGAAAAACATGCTCAAAAGATAGAAATTGAGTATGTCTTTACAAGCTATTGAAATATGGCATGACAAAGAATCTTATGAATGATTTTGGAAGTCACACATGTCCTCAACTATTCTATCAAGGATAAGGGAATGTCCTCATGACTAAACTATTTAACTTCTTAGCATACTTCTTAAAAGTTAACAGATAAATACTAGAACTGGGAGGAAAAAATTACTTAAATCAGAAGTATAATTGATATCTAGAGTGAATTATTAATCTGGGGTATCAATCATGAGTTAGAGTCTATTCTTTCCACAAATCTGAGAAAAAAGTAACCAAGATACAAGTAAACTCATTAGGTCTCAAACTGAGCACTGCACAGACCTGGGGCATTACACCTTATGCTATTACTTATTGTATTTACTTATTTAAAAATTTTCAAGTTTCTTTCTTTATTTCGAGAGAGAGACCACAAGTGGGGAAAGGTCAGGAAGAGAGAGAGAGAGAGAGAGAGAGAGAGAGAATCTCAAGCAGGCTCTGCACCACCAGCACAGAGCCCCATGTGGGTTTGCACTCACAAACCACGAGATCATGACCAGAGCTAAAGTCCCACACTTACGCACCCCATGCTATGACTTTTCAAATAATTATTTATTAAAACACATTAGGAATTTCAGAAAATAGAGTAAGGTGAAAGACGATGAGGAATCTAAGACCTCTCATTTCCATTTTGCCTCATGCTCAGTCCACAGGCCAACAAATCTGAAGCCAACTTTCCTTTCAGGATTAAGATTCTAACAGTGTCTTAGATTCCATTTTGTTAGTTGTGTTTAAAGTCTCACTTGAAACCCAAGTCAGATAATAAGTGGAATCCAATGTCATATTCTGTAACTATCATAACCTAGACAAAATTCGAACATCCAGAAAGACCTTTTTAAAAATAATTCAATCTAAGAACATGCACAACAGAAACTTATAGAATGGCAAAATATTTAACTATTTAGAGATATAATTATTTGAAACTCAGACATTATTCTGTACATTAAAATGTATAGAAGCATGAACTGATTAAGTACTTATACATGAAAGAGTAAGGCCCGGAACAGATGGCATGACATAGTTGAGTACTTTAATAAGTACAGACAGCCCTCTGGAATAGAAAGAATTTCCTCAGCTTAAATTTAACTAAAGAAATAGTAATAGCTAACATGTAAATATTACTTTATATGTGATAAGAACTACAGCTTTTACATAATATATTAATGCATTTTATCCTCAAATGAACCTTACAAGTCAAGTATTACTATCATCTGTATGAAGATGGAGAAATTGAAGCATAGGAAGATTAAATAAATTACTTAAGTGACACAGTTAATGGCAGAACCAGGATTTGGATGAAAGTCTGCATCATAATACAAGTGATGGAAAGAATGGGCCGTATTAAATCAATATTATTTACACACACACACACACACACACACACACACACGCAAGCTGTGCAAATGTAAAATCAAATTATTAGCATATGCATTGTGTAATGATTCAGACATTCCATTGGCAACAGTATAATTGACTTGTTACTTGGATAATCTTTCCTATTGAAAAAATTGATTCAGGACATCATATTTTAAATAAAAATTAAATTAAAAGTTAAAAGTAATACACTAAAACCTAAGTAAATCACAGCAACTAGGATGATAAATGGAGCCTGAAATGAGCTTTCAATGTTATAACATTTGCTAAAGTAAGTGAATGTTAGCAAAAATTGTATGGCCTTATAGACTTAGGGTACAGAGGACAAGGTCCGGCACATTTCTCAAATGAGACTAAGAGATGGACTACAGAGCACTACACACTTGGTGAAAATATGAACCACAAAGAGAAAGAAAATGAAATTTTACTTGGCTGAAAATACACAGGCAGTTGACAAAAATAAGTGACATATCATTTAAGAGCCCACTTTTTAAGACCCAAAAGATTATGATGGTTAAAGTGCTACAGAAAATAAGTTCAGTCAAAGATGGAAAACCATATAAGGAAACAAGCTATCATAAATTAAAGATAGCAGAAACAACTGAAAATATAATAAAACCCCAAATTCTTTAAATATTAGAATTATAAAACATAAAATAAAAATAAGTATACTCCAAAAAATGTAGATTTGAAAAGATGGGTAAAGATAAGCAGATTATTAAAAACTATCAAAGGCTGCTTCTAGGAGATAGAATGTAACACATTAAAATAAATACTTCATTTAAGTTTTAACAGTATATTGGTCACCACTAAAGAGAAAATTAGTGAAGTGGAAAATAAAACTAAAGAAATGATAAAATATACTGTGGAGATAACAAAGAAACAGGAGAGAAGTTAAGAGGAAAGGGGGGGAAACAGTTTGCATGTGAAATGGTGGCTGACTTGGTCATAAGAGAGTAGAAGTCAGAAGACAGAAAACTGATACATCTACTCCATTAAGAGAAAGTGGCTGCTGACTTAGAATCTTAGACCTAGTAAATGTGCTGATCAAAAAAGAGGTCATGATAAAGACATTTTCAAACCAAGTAACAGAAACAATTTACCACCAGCAGATTGTCACTGAAGAAAATTTTAACAAATGCTTTTCAGGCAGTAAAAGAATGAAGATCAGAAGTGGTTAAAATTTGGATATATATAAACAAACTAGGTAGTATGAAAAAATAAGGTATTTTAGGGTTTAAAAAGTGTGTAAAATACATAAAATGATGACAAGTAAGAGGATAATGTATGGAATTAAATTGTTCTAAGGTGTTAATATTGTTCATGAATAATTGGGGTAATATATTATATTTTGCTAAGTTTGTGACTAGAGCTTTAAGATTGGTATATGGGATGGCCAGAAAGACAAGCAGACCTGAGAGAGGATTTGTGGTATTGTGAAAAATGCTGTGTTCTTGGGTTTTACCTTTAAACTAGTAAGAAGCTACTTAGTAAGCTTCAGTGTGGAAAATAAGTTAGGGAGAATGACAGAAAATGCAGAAAGAATGGAAGTCAATCCCTGATCTAGGAGAAATGATAAAGGGAAAAAAATAAATAATGACTAGGTAAAAATGACAAGACTCACTGATTGGTTGCATAGCAAAGTGAGAACAAGAATGACTTAAGTTTTATCATATTAAAAGTAAATACATAACTTGCTATTTCAGCTCCAGTATGGTTAGAGCTGTGAAGTCATCATTTTCATGCTACAAGAAAACATCTAAACAAACTGAAAATCAATGACTTTTCTTGGACCTTTCAGGGAATTGAGGTTGCTGGGCAAACCACCATGCAGAAATTTAGAAAAAGCAGCAAATATAGCAAATCACAGTCATGATGTACATACCAGGAGGGGAGGCCACGAGACTAAACTTTTCATAACACTTAAACAATACTTACAGAGGAACAAGGATACGATGTACATTGGCTTCGGTTCAGAAACCATGTACGCAGGAAGCAAATTAAGTGAAATATTTAAAATGTTGAAAGACAAAAAAAAAGTAGCAGACTAAAATTCTATATCTATTAGAATTGTCCTTCAAAATTGAAGTAAAAATAAAATAATTTTTCAGGCAAACAAAAAATGAGTATATTTATTACCAGTAGAACTATACCGTAAGAACTGTTAAAAACCAAAAAATTAATGGAGAAGAAAAATGATATAGTTTGGAAACAGACCTACATAAAGAAAGGAAAGATTATCAAAGACGGAATAAATGAAGATATTTTATTTACTCACTTATAGTATCCTAATCAAAAAGTGCTCAAAATAACAGAAAATGTATTTGATGATTATACTATATTGATTAATGAAACAAAAGACAGCAATGTTATAGAGGGATAGATGGAGGAATTGGAAATTATACTCTCTTTTAAGATACCTACACTACCCATGAAGTTTCCAGTGAGATTTAAAAATAATTTTAGGGGCGCCTGGATGGCTTAGTCGGTTGGTGTCTGACTTCAGCTCAGGTTGTGATCTCACGGTCTGTGAGTTCAAGCCCCACATTGGGCTCTCTGCTGATAGCTTGAAGCCTGGAGCCTGCTTCAGATTCTGTGTCTCCCCCTCTCTATGCCCCTCCCCTGCTTGTACTCTCTCTCTCTCTCAAAAATAAATAAACATTAAAAAAATATTTTTAATGAATATGAAAATGCAACTTATCAAAAATCTGTGTGATGCAGCAAAAGCAGTAATTAATGAAACACTTATTGCAGTTAATTAATTTATTATAAAATCCTTTTTAATGTTTATTTTTTAGAGAGAGAGACAGAGTGCGAGTGAAGGAGGGTCAGAGAGAAAGGGAGACAGAATCTGAAGCAGTCTCCAGGCTCTGAGCTGTCAGCACAGAGGCCAATGCGGGGCTGGAACCCACCAGCCGTGAGGTCATGACCTGACCCAAAGTCGGATGCCCAATCGACTAGCCACCCAGGCGCCCCATGAATATACCATAATGAAGAAAAGATCTAAAATAAATAATCCAAACTTCCAACTTAGGAACCTAGTAAAACAATAACAACATGAGCCTAAAGTGAGCAGGAAAGAAAGAAAGAAAGAAAGAAAGAAAGAAAGAAAGAAAGAAAGAAAGAAAGAGAAAGAATCACTGATTCTTTAAAAATGTGAATAAAATTGGGGTGCCTGGGTGGCTCAGTCAGTTGAGTGTCTGGCTTCAGCTCAGGTCATGATCTCACAGTTTGTGGCTTCAAGCCCCGCATCGGGCTCTGTGCTGACAGCTTAGAGCCTGGAGCCTGCTTCGGATTCTGTGTTTTCCTCTCTCTCTGCTCCTCCTCCGCTCATGCTCTGTCTCTCTCTCTCTCTCCTTCAAAAATAAGTAAGAACATTAAAAAATATTTTTTAAAATATGAATAAAATTGACAATACTTTAGCCAGGTTAACCAAGAAAAGAGACAGAGAAGACACAATTACCAATATTATCCTTGAAAGAGTTGTCATCACCTCTGATCTCGTGTACATCAAAATGAAAAAAAAAAGGGTAATCATAAACAACTCTGTGCCCATAAATGTGATAACTAAGATGAAAGGGCTGAATTCCTTTAAAGACTACCAAAATTCACAAAAATAGAAATAGATCTTCCAAATAAGTCCATCATATATTTAAGAAATTGAATCAATAATTAATAGCCTTCTTAAAATGAAAGGACTAAGATGAGATGGTTTCACTCGTAAATTCTACCAAACATTCAGGGAAGAAATAACACTTTACACTCTGTTACATGAAATAGAAGTAGAAATAAATCTCCCTAATTCACTCTATACTACCAAAAGTATCCTAATACTAAAACCAGGTAAGACATTACAAGAAAACTGGAGACTAATATCTTTAATGAACTTAGATGCAAATATCTTCTACAATATATTAACAAATTAAATCAGGCTAGGCATAAAAATAGCTATACACGGGGTGCTTGGGTGGCTTAGTTAGTTAAGTGTCAGACTCCAGCTCAGGTTATGATCTCCAGGTTCCTGAGTTCGAGCCCCACATCGGGTTCTGTGTTGACAACTCAGAGCCTGGAACCTTCAGATTCTGTGTCTCCCTCTCTCTCTACCTGCCCCTCCCCAGCTCCACACTCTCTCTCTCTCTCTCTCTCAAAAATAAATAAAAACATTAAAGAAATTGAAAAATAGTTATACACTATGACCAGGTGGTATTTACTCTAGGCATGCAAGAACATTTTGACATTTGAAAATCAAAATGATCTACTAAACCAATTGCTTAAAGAAGACAAAATTAAAAAAAAATCATAACAATAGATTGAAAAAAAGCATTGGGAAAAAATCCACCCCCATTCACAGTTAAAACTCAGCTAGGAATAAGGAGAACTTCTTTAATTTGCTGGAGAATATCTATAAAAATCCTATAGGTAACATCATACTTAATGGTTAGAAATTGGATGCTTTTTCACTAAGATCAGGAACAACAAACACCAGGGTGTTCCCTGTCAGTACTCTTACTCAACACTGGATTGGAAGCTCTAACTAGTGCAGTAAGATAAAAGGTATACATTTCACAAAGGAAGAAAAAAGTCTGTCTTTAATTGTCTACCTGGAAAAATCTGAAGGACTCAACAAAAACTAAAAACAAAAACAAAAGCAAAAGAAACCCCCAAAACAAAATCAAAACTCCTGTAATAAATATGTAATTATAGCACCAGGTTGCAGGATACAAGATTAATAAATGAAAGTTCATTTTTTTCCTATATACCAGCCGTGAACAATTGGAATTTGAAATTAAAAACACATCACCATGTAGATAGAATACTGCCAAACATCTAGAACACTTATAAATGTATAAATATATAATAAATGTACATATGGATATTATAAAATTCATACAAGATTTATATGTAGAAAAATATAAAACTAGTGAGGGGTCAAAGAGGAACTGAACAAATGGAGAGATATTGTATTCATGGACTGGAAGACAATATTGATAATGTGTCAATTCTTCCCAACTTGATCACAACACAACAAAAATAAAATTCCAGCAAGCTATTTTATGGATATCAGTAAGTTGATTCAAAGGCTTATATAGAAAGACCTGAAATAGCACAATTATGAGGAAGAACAAAATCAGATAACTTCAAGACTTATAAAGCTACAGTAATCAAGACAGTATGGATTCGTGAAGGAATAGACATATAAATCAATGTAGCAGAACAGAGAGCTGAGAAATAGACTCACAGATATAATCAATTAATCTTTGACAAAGGAGCAAAGGTGAATCAATGGGGAAGTGACAAACTTTTTAATAAATGGTCCTGGAACAATTGGATTCAGACAAATGAATCTAGACACAGACATTACACCCTCCACAAAAATATTAATTCAAATGACTCATGGGCCTAAATTTAAAATAGAAAACTTCTAGAAGAAAACAGAGGAGAAAATCTATTGGAAATTGGATTTGTTGTTGAGTGTCTAGATATATCAAATATACGATTTATGAAAGAAAAAATAAATTAGACTTTATTAAAATTAAAATCTTCTGTTCTATAAAAGACACCAATAGGGGAATCAAAAGACAAGCCATGGACTGGGAAAAAGTATTTGCAAAACATGTATCTGATAAAAGACTTATACCCAAAATATACAAAGAATCCTTGAAACTCAACAGTAAGAAAACAACCAAAATTTAAAAAATGCAAAGACCCGAACAAACATCTCACCAATGATGACATACAGATGACAAATAAATAAATGAAAATATGATCAGCATATTTTGTCAACAGGAAATAGAAAATTAAAACCATGAGATACTACTACACACCTATTAGAGTAGCTGAAATCCAAAAATCTGACTCTGCCAAATGCTGGTGAGGATGTGAGGCAACAGGGGCAATAAATGATTCATTGCTTGTGGGAATGCAAAATGGTACAGTCACTTTGAAAAAACACTTGGCAGCCTTTTTCAAAGCCAAGCTTAGTATTACCGTGTGATCCAATAATTATGCTCATATTTACCCATTTAATTTGAAAACAAAAATCAAAATACAAATATTTACAGCACCTTTATCCGTAATTTACAAAAGCTGGAAACAACAAAGAGGTCCTTCAGTTACTAAATTAATCAGCAAACTGTGGTACATGCATATAATTGAATGTTATTGGGCAATAAAAGGTATCTATCAAAGTATGAAAAAACATAGAGGAAACTTAAATGCATATTAGTAAGTGAAAGAATCCAGTATTGAAAAGCTACATATCATATGGTTGTAATTTATGACATTCTGAGAAACACAAAAATATAAAGACAGTAAAATGATCAGTGGTGAGCAATGTGAATTCATACTTTAGTTGAAATAGACACAAATGGCTTCATGTAGAAATATTTATAGATGGGCACCTGGGTGGCTCAATCCATTAGGCATCCAACTCTTGATCTCTGCTCAGGTAATGATCTCATGGTTTGTGAGACTGAGCCCCTAATGAGGCTTTGTGCTGTCAGTGCCGGGCCTGCTTGGGATTCTCTCTTTCCCTCTGTCTCTGCCCCACCCCCACTAAATCTCTCTCCCACTCTGTCTCTCAAAATAAGTAAACAAACATAAAAAATAAAGACATATTTATAAATGCATGTATAAACACATTAGTATTAGCATATATACTTTTGCTAAGAAGGTCTAAAACAAATGATGTCCCACTAGCCATTAGTATGCCTAGTGCCCTTATCTTGTTTTTTTTTTTAATTTAATGTTTATTTTTTATTTTTGGGAGAGAGATAGTATGAGTGGCTGAGGTGCAGAGATAGAGGGGGACAGAGGATCCAAAGCAGGCTCATGCTGACGTCAGAGAGCCTGATGTGGGGTTTGAATTCATGAACTCACGAACCACGAGATCATGACCTAAGCCAAAGTCGGTCACTCAACCGACTAAGCCACCTAGGTACCCTGGTTTTTAATACCACTCTCTAATCAAAGGAAGCCAGCATCAGTGAAGAAATAGCTGGTTTAGGACTGGGACACTTGTACAAGGGGAAATGTACAAAATGGGTTTGGAGCATCTTGTAGTGATGGAAAGTAAAGTATTCCAAATTTTTTTTTAATTTTTTAATGGTTTTTTTTTGAGAAAGAGAGACAGAGTGTGAAGGGGGAGGGTCAGAGAGAAAGGGAGACACAGACTCTGAAGCAGGCTTCAGGCTCTGAGCTGTCAGGACAGAGCCTGCTGTGGGGCTCGAATTCACGAACTGCAAGATCATGACCTGAGCTAAAGTCGGACACTTAACCGACTAAACCACCCAGGTTCCCCCCTCCAAATTTTTAAGTACATTCATTGGGCTATTTCAAAACAGCATAAGTGCTAACTGAAAGAGCCCCCAATGGTGGAAAGGTAGAGAGGTGGAAATTTTGAGGAACAAGATAAAAAAAAAATTTTAAGTGGTAGTGGATTATAACCTAAAGTAGAAAATAAACATCTGTAAGTTCAATCTGATGTAAATGAATAATTAGATAAATTAATATGTGAAGAAAACAGACATTTCACATGCAGAATAATTCCACATAATGTATGTATATATTGAACCCTCAAGGAGGGGAACATAAGTGTCTATTCTTTCAGTGTGGGGTGTGCATAGGGACTTGCTTCCAAGGTGCACAGTAATGAAAGAGGGGAAAAATGCTAACTTAACGTGGAGAGACCTGCTGAACACTGCCTTGTATAGATGACCAGGGCTAACTTCAGCATTCCTGAAGTTGATAGTATTCCCACGTTGATAGTATACACACTTGATACGATGTGGTGACAATGACATTTTTACCTTTGCGTTCTTCTCCCAATAAGTAAAAACCCTAGCTTTAGCATGAGAAAAACACGCCAATAGGAGGACATTCTACAAATACCTGAATAGTATTTCTCAAAACTTCCAAGGTCATCAAAAACAAGGGAAGTGCATGTAACTGCCACAGCCAAAGGAGCCTAAGGAGACATGACATCTAAATGTAATATGTTATCAAGGATGGGATCCTGAAATTGAAGAAAAAAAAAAAAGGACATTAGAGACAAACTAAGAAAATCGAAAGAAACCCTGGACTCAGTTCATAATAATATAGTGATTTTGATCACTAATTGTAACAAATGTGTTATACTAATGTAAGATGTCAATAGCAGCAGAAACTGTGGGTCCAGGATATGTGTAAGTGTCTGTATTATCCTCTCAGATTTTCTGCACATCAAGAAAAAGCCCATGAAGTACAGCTTAATAAAATAATAAAAGCAGGTATAATAGTGTCTGTGAGGATCAGATGGGATTAAGTATGAAAAAGAGCTTGAAATTACACAAAGCACCATATAAAGTCCTTGTGTAAGTAATTTTTACTTGCTTCTGGTTTAACGTGTGTTAAAATGGGGATTCTTAAATTCTGCTTTCTGGATTAGTGGACTTACAACTAAATTAGATTTAATTTTTTAAAGACGGGAGAATATATATCCTAGAATTCTCTCACAGTACCCATTTGGTCCAAAATGATTTTGACCATTATAATTGCATAACATAATGATTTGAAACTTACTTGGGAAAAGGAGGTTTATCTTTAAAAATGAGCTAATTAGCTGAAAAACTGCTTTCATAATTTCTTGTGCCCACGAGCAAAATGTTAGTTTAATAAAGCTGAAATAAACCTGGCACGTACTTTTGCTAATTTTCCTTTCCAACAGTGCTTTAATCAATAATATAATGCCCGGAATTCAGAGCTACCTTTTTTTATTTTTATTTTTAAGAATAAGGAAAGCTTAATTTTGATTTATTTGAAAAGTTTGGATTCATGCATAGTAAAAAATATGAAATATGAAAAGTAGAAGGCTGTCTCTTTCCTAAATCAGGTGCATTATTTGAATCTTATACTACTTTCAGTGAAAATCAGCTACTCATCAACAAATCAAGCAATTATTTTTATCTGGCTCTCTAGATTTCTCTAAAACAATAAACTGACGAAAGTTTATACTGAAAGAGGCAATATTCTTTTTTTTTTTTATTTCTGACCCAGATAGTATGAATGAGTATATAACAAATTACTGAAGTGTTTAATATTCCTAGCTCCTGACACTCATTGCATGTGGTATATTTGATTAAAGTGCAATTGTTATATTTTCCATCTCTACCAAAATCTTGCAAGGGCAATGATAGTTCAAATGGAAATATCATTGAATAAAATACCCCTTACTGACGTCTAAGGATAGAAAAACATGTTTCAAGAGTTTGATTACTTTGCATAGTGACCTAGAATATTGTTTGAGTTCAGATATTACTAAGACTAATATACTTACTAAAGAGAGAAAGGGAGGGGCGCCTGGGTGGCTCCGTCAGTTAAGTGTAGGACTTCAGCTCAGGTTATGATCTCGCGATTTGTGGGTTCGAGCCCTGTGTCTGGCTCTGTGCTGACAGGTCGGAGCCTGGAGCCTGCTTCAGATTCTGTGTCTCCTCTCTTTGCCTTTCCCCCACTTGTGCTCTGTCTTTCTCTGTCTATCAAAAATAAATAAATGTGAAAAAAAAAAGAAAAAGGGAAAGGAAAACAATCATTATCTGACTACCTGCTTTGTATCAGTAAAGAGGCTTGGAACTGTTTCACATGGTACCCTACTATATAATATCATAGGAAGGAAGTGTTACTATTGTCATTTTATTGATGTTTATTTATTTTTAAGAGAGACAGAGACAGAATGAGAGTGGATTTGGGCAGAGAGAGAGGGAGGCAGAGAGAATCCGAAGAAGGCTGAAGGCTTTTAGCTGTCAACACAGAGCCTGATGTGGGGCTCGAACTCACAGACCGTGAGATCATGACCTGAGCCGAAGTTGGAGGTTCAACTGAGCCACCCAGGTGCCCCACTATTGTCATTTTAAACATGAGAGAACTTGGCACAAAAACAGACACATAGACCAATGGAATAGAATAGAAACCCCAGAACTAGACCCACAAACGTATGGCCAACTCTTCTTTGACAAAGCAGGAAAGAACATCCAATGGAAAAAAGACAGCCTCTTTAACAAATGGTGCTGGGAGAACTGGACAGCAACATGCAGAAGGTTGAAACTAGACCACTTTCTCACACCATTCACAAAAAGAAACTCAAAATGGATAAAGGACCTAAATGTGAGACAGGAAACCATCAAAACCTTAGAGGAGAAAGCAGGAAAAGACCTCTCTGACCTCAGCCGTGGCAATCTCTTACTCGACACATCCCCAAAGGCAAGGGAATTAAAAGCAAAAGTGAATTACTGGGACCTTATGAAGATAAAAAGCTTCTGCACAGCAAAGGAAACAACCAACAAAACTAAAAGGCAACCAACGGAATGGGAAAAGATATTCGCAAATGACATATCGGACAAAGGGCTAGTATCCAAAATCTATAAAGAGCTCACCAAACTCCACACCCGAAAAACAAATAACCCAGTGAAGAAATGGGCAGAAAACATGAATAGACACTTTTCTAAAGAAGACATCCGGATGGCCAATAGGCACATGAAAAGATGTTCAGCGTCGCTCCTTATCAGGGAAATACAAATCAAAACCACACTCAGGTATCACCTCACGCCAGTCAGAGTGGCCAAAATGAACAAATCAGGAGACTATAGATGCTGGAGAGGATGTGGAGAAACGGGAACCCTCTTGCACTGTTGGTGGGAATGCAAATTGGTGCAGCCGCTCTGGAAAGCAGTGTGGAGGTTCCTCAGAAAATTAAAAATAGACCTACCCTATGACCCAGCAATAGCACTGCTAGGAATTTATCCAAGGGATACAGGAGTACTGATGCATAGGGCCACTTGTACCCCAATGTTCATAGCAGCACTCTCAACAATAGCCAAATTATGGAAAGAGCCTAAATGTCCATCAACTGATGAATGGATAAAGAAATTGTGGTTTATATACACAATGGAATACTACGTGGCAATGAGAAAGAATGAAATATGGCCTTTTGTAGCAACCAGGATGGAACTGGAGAGTGTGATGCTAAGTGAAATAAGCCATACAGAGAAAGACAGATACCATATGGTTTCACTCTTATGTGGATCCTGAGAAACTTAACAGGAACCCATGGGGGAGGGGAAGGAAAAAAAAACAGGTTAGAGTGGGAGAGAGCCAAAGCATAAGAGACTGTTAAAAACTGAGAACAAACTGAGGGTTGATGGGGGGTGGGAGGGAGGAGAGGGTGGGTGATGGGTATTGAGGAGAGCACCTTTTGGGATGAGCACTGGGTGTTGTATGGAAACCAATTTGTCAATAAATTTCATATATAAAAAAAAATGAGAGAACTGAGATTCAGAATGTGTAAGTGACTTAGTGTGGAAAATTATGCAGTCAGTAGCATGCAGTGGAGGCAACTAGGTATTCTGGAATACCTGAATCCAAAATCCATCTACTTCCCACTATACAGCAAATCATTATAATCATTGGTTCTATTTCTACCATGTGACCAATCCCACAGTCCCCCAAAAGAAAAAAAAAGTGTGGGCCAACTTCCTATAAAAAATAAAGAAAATAAAAAGGAGATCATGTGAAGACAGAGGTAGGCATACATCAGAATTGTACTGCCACAAGCCAGGGAACACCAAGGGCCACCAGAAGCTGGACGATGGAGACACTGAGGTCCATAAAGTTTGGCAACTTATTGTTCTGGACTCACTTGACAGAAAACTGTATGAACAATAAAAGCCCATTCATAGGGTTCACAGACATACCTTGAGGCCGTAGCCTAAGAACTATTTAAAAAATATATAAATGGCATAGAGAACTGAGCCTTTTCATTGGACATTTAGCTGTTTATAAATCTACATGGAAGAATGGGAAAGTGAATAGTCCAGAATAGTTTTTCCTGCACCTGACATGAAAGTAAGAATACTGTTAAAAAGATTGAATCCCTATGTTATGTTCTGCTAATAAATAGTAGAAGGAGTCTGGTTATAAAAAGACTTTTAAAGCAGGAACTTTGAGGATGGTCATTTTGAAGTTTCTTTTTATCTGGGTGTGATGTAACAGTCATGTTTTAGAACCATCATGGTCAATCACTTAAAATAAGTTCTTACTACTTAAAAAAAAAAAAAGGAAAGAAAAAAAAAAGGAGAGAGGAAATTAAAACATTTTGTCAGGGTAGTGAGTAATAGCATCTTAAATAAAAACTATGCATATTTCTCAAAATAAGGCAAACTTGGGGACAATAATAAATGTAGTAACAAATTACCAGAATGATAATAACAGTGTACAAAACATGAATCAGAAAGAGTTGCAGGAAGTACTTTGAGTCATCGGGGAAACTGTATCACTTTTTTTCCTACAGATTATTGAGGTAAAGTCTTGAGGGAGTATTTGAAAACAAACATGAATTCAGTATTCTTTTTCTGAAGAAAAAAGTCTGGGGGGATTTCTCCAAACATCAGCCATTAGTCAGTACTAGATCTGAAAAAGATAGCCAAGAGGTGTGTGTGTGTGTGTGTGTGTGTGTGTGTGTGTGTGTGTGTGTGTGTGTGTGTTCCCTTGTTCTGATACTTCCTTCCAGAAACAAGTGACTGCACTCTGTACTGGATTGAAATCCAATTATCTGAACACCTCTATGTGCATAATAATTTTGTCCATCCTCTTTTTCCATTTATTCCCTGTTTTGACCCCATCATCCCACAATTGACCTTTCCCAATTAACAGTCCCACAGAACCAGTATATAAAGCAGTTATTTACCCACAGAACCAGTATATAAAGCAGTTATTAGTAAAGCTGTTATATACAGCAGCTTTACTAATACTTATTTTGGCATCACTCCCGGCAGATGTCAAAAGGTTAGAAATGTAAAAACTCACTGAACTGACCCTTCCCCTTGGTAGTAGAATTAAATTCACAATTAACCTTAATTTGCCTACATGGGGTGAACTTATGAATCATGCTTTAGAAATATGAATATTAAATTCAGTGATACCAGTATTCTATTTTGGGTAGTTTTCAACCTTTTCCTTGGGTAGTTTTCAACCCATGCCTAAGGCTCCTGGATCAAGTAAATCAAAAGGAAAATATTGTGAAGTGTAAACATATGTAATTGAATATCTGAATTTATTGCCAGTCTCTCATTGCTAGTTTCCCATCCTAGAAACTCTTCCAGTAGAGTCTTTGCCTTATTTCTTCTCACATTTAAGTTTGGATCACATTAATTTAACCTACTAATTAATTCAACAATAAACTCTTTCACCCCATTGTTTAAATAATAAATGTTTCCATTCTCATTCTAGTTTTCAATGAGACCACTATTCTGGGGTGATAAGCATATGGTATGTCCAGGCCCTATTACGTTTCCTTCACTGATACTTAGTATCGGTAAAATGTGCACCTTATAGGACAAAATTGATCAAAGTGAAAAAAAATGATAAAAAATTTATTGTCCAAAACATTAATTGCATTTTCCAAAATGCTTTGGTAACTGATAAGGAGAGACTGACATGCCACTGGTTAACATGTCACTTAGTAACATCTAATTGTGGCTCCCTGGTGCCCCCAGGAAGGTTCAGTGAAATCTGTTTGCCAGCAAGATGCCAGTCTTTTCTTCAAGGGAAACGTACCCACAGCCATTTTCAAGCGATTCCTTTTGTATTGACACTGGGTTCCGTTTACCAGGTGTCATTGCTGTTTCATCCCACTGGTACGTGGCCTGAATATCTCATATTCAGGCATGCTAATATCAGGAATCCAGCTATCTTCCTGTATGCATCTGCCTTAACATTTCAGTCTCCTTCTGGATCACCATTGGGATTTTTTGGTGAGCATTCACACGACCCACTTTAACTCTTCCTCTGATTTCCTACAGAAATTTCCATAAGTTAGTGCCAATATAAGAGATTTTGTTTCATTTTTTTGTAACTGGTCCTCATCCAGAGTGTCATGACTATTACATAGCAAGACTGTTGGTTACACACCAAGATTTTGTGAGTATATAAATACTCCCTGGAAAGCAGGAGCCTAACTTCATTTACATATACGTGAACATCTCTCAACTCTGCCAGGTTTTCACCTTGCCTTTACTGAGATCTTATCATTTGCCAGGAATATTGCTGCTAATTTCCATATAGCAATGTAACCCTCAATTCAGAATAGCTTGCTTTATCTAAGAAGATGTCATAGGCTCAGACTACAGAGTCATAGGGCCAGAGAGTTCTCTGATCTCTCACTGGCCTGATAACTGGAGAAACAACTTGCTTATGTGTACAGTAGACTATGAAGTTCTCTCTTTAGTGTTTGTTTGATTATGCCATTTCTGTTTTATGAATGAGCTTTGCTGTGCTGCCCTTTCACAAATATCTTTGGAATTAAAAAAAAGTTTTTTAAATGTTTTATTTATTTTTGAGACAGAGAGAGACAGAGCATGAGCAGGGTAGGGGCAGAGAGAGAGGGAGACACCGAATCCAAAGCAGGCTCCAGGCTCTGAGCTGTCAGCACAGAGCCCAACGCAGGGCTCAAACCCAAGAACCACCCATGAACCGCGAGTTCATGACCTGAGTCGAAGTCGGACGCCCAACCGACTGAGCTACCCAGGAGCCCCCACAAATATGTTTGGAATTAACTAAGACAAGATGTCATGAGAATTCTCAAGACATCTTGAGAATTATGTCCTTCAATAGTGGAAGTAGCTGAGAAATTATCAATTGCCTTCAGATGGGCTATCTGAACAGAAGTCTCAGAAAGACTTCAAGTCCAAAACCAAGTAGCTTTTCCTAAGATGTCTTATTAATTTTTTTTGCCAAATTCTTCAGTCTTTATTCTTATTGCATATGTGATGAATTTTATCTTCGTAGTTGATTCATAAGGTCCAAATGAGATGATTGTGCTACTTTACTTTCTCTTTTTTGTTGTTGTTGTTTTCAAATTATTTCTTCTTAGAATCCCCTCAAATTCAGATGTATTTTTTATGACATTGTAAATGGGGCCTACAATAATTCCTAAATAAGTAATATGATTTGCCAAAACTCAAATAGTTCTGCTATTCTCTGAACTTTTTACGTATTATGAGGGTCTGTTAGAGGTAATTTATTTTTCATGATTTCATTCTGTCTCTTTTTGCTCCATCTATATAATTCTCCAGAATGCACATACTGCTCTGAGATTTGGATGTTAGCTACATTTATGAATCAGGCTCTATCTTTCATATGTGTTTCTATAGTCCTTTATTCCTCCAGAACTTCTTCCTCTGATGACTTAATATCATATCAGTAGGGCACCAGTATGCTTTTGATAGTTATTAATGTCTTCAGATTTGCTTTGTCCAATCTGAAAGCTACCTGCCACAAGTGGCTATTCAAATTTAAATTCACAAACATTAAAGAAAAAGCCAGATACTCGTCCTATTAGCCAGATTTCAAATGCTCAATAGCTACATGTAGTTAGTGGCCACCATGATGAACAGTGTATATATAGAATATTCCATCATCATAAAAATTTCTATTAGACAGCAGTACAGTGAGTCATGAAAATATGTTAATAATTTTAAATATTCCTGTGGGAGTTTGCAAATACATATGAAGATTCCTTTCCATGTAGATGTAAATTGCTCCTAACTAGACTCTGAAATTGAAATGGAAAAATGTCATTGCCCAGGTTTATAATGTTATACTAGCACTCTTAACCTTTTGCACCTTCTTTGTTTTTATTTGTTTGTTTAATCACTTCAAGAATAGCTGACACAAATAGAAGAACTGCCTAGCTTCATACTGTATAGTCTCGTTTTAACCTCCAAGAACCATCTGCCTTATGCACTGGCCAGACTGTACTGTTCAACAGGACACCATCTGGAATCAACATTCTCACAATTTCTTTGATCAGATCAGTGAACTCTTAATGACTTCCTAGAGTTCTGTATTGTTAGTTACTACTGAGGAAGGCCAGGACAATTCCAGTGGCTCCCACTCAGCATGACCAATTCAAACTCTGTGAAAGTTGGTATTAGGTAATATCTGCATGAAAGGGCAAAAGCCACATGCCCCATTTGCAAACAATATCCATCCTAATTTTGCATTCAGGTCTATGTGACACAACCACTAAATAAAATCTCCAGCCACAGATTCCAGTTTTTCTGTCCACCCCTACATTTTTTCTTTCATCAGCAGAGCATCCAACCCTCACTGTTTTAGAGCCAGGTGTTTCAGGTCACCATCCCTGTGCCCCTTAAGGTTTCCTGTACTTTGACACCTATATCTCACAATCCTAAGACTGCACACCACTCCTAAGTCATTCATTCAAATTATTGCAGTTAGGCTAAGAATACCCAGGATTGAATGAGCAGCCGTTCAGATTTTATTTTTCAGATGGGATGGCTTTATCTGAGGGGTGATTTCAGCCAACTGTTCAAATACTTTCTTTGTCCAAATCACAGCCATCATACTTGAATTCCTCCGGACCATAACAGAGAATGATAGAGAGTAAATTTGCCATTTTTCTTTAACAGGTGGGACTGGGATAGGAAAAACACTCCTATTCCTCAAACATTAATCATGTCTTATATAACTCCTTAATAGAAATACCATAAATTTCCTCTTTTTTCCCCAAAGCATTTCTCAGAAGTCATGTAAAGAGTTCTACCCTGTTTCCCACTTCCGTCTTTTCATTTCTTGTGATTGTGTACCCTTGCTTTCATAAGATGCTGCTCTTTTGACAACCATGCAGCCGTATGCACTCTAACAAAGCAAGTAGGTAAGTAACTATTGCTAAATATATTCCTATCTCCACAAAAGCAAAATTATGTAAGATGACCAAGATTATATTACCCACACCCCTTTCCCATCACATCTATCATTATCAGTGTCATTGTCATTAAGTCATCATCATCATAAGCCAGACTAATGCCTCCTCCTGTATTCATAGACTTCCAACTGCTTAGAAAAAAGCATTTCATTTTTGGTAGGGGTTGGGTTAAGACAAGTTTTCCTCCCAGGTTAGGTTTGTTTTACTCTCCAATTAAGTTAGTGTAGCTGATTAGCTGTCATATCATCTTGAAGAACCTAATCACAAATGTTCAAAGACACTTGGAGATGAGTTATCCTCAGCAGTAATGATTGACATTGAGGGATACAAAAAGATGACTAGTTACTTCTTTGATGGGGCCAATTTGGAAAGGCTATCCCAGCTACAGAGCTCCTCAGGCCTCAGTTATAGCTGCATTAGAGACCAACTTATGTCCAATTTTGCCTCATTTCTTTATTGTTATGTACTTACCAAAGGTAACACCCTCAAAATTAATTCTAAGTGCAACATTTCATCAATGTTTTTCCAAAGAACCCCATCTATGCCTCTTGGTGATATGTGTTGAATTTGAGCATCACTGAGAATACTTTAGTTGAACTATTTTTTGAAAAACTTCTGATGTCAATAATTTTTGGTTCTTCTTTTGGTTCTTTCTGTGATCTACTTGGGTTTCTTAGTGAAGACCCTCTCAGTATGCTTCCTGGATAGTAAAGAACTCACTTTAAGGTTCCTAGAGAGACATGGAGGGAACTAAGTACTTTCAGGATTCAGCATGCAGTATCTTACACTTATTGAACCCTCTTGATTTGGGTACTGTAATCATATTCCCAACTCTGGCTGTGGTCATCTAGTGGTATCTGCTTTTTCACTTCAAAATGTGAACCTCTAACTTTCTGATAGGGTGAGGAAGAGCAATTAACCAATAAAATAGGTCTGGAAGGGAACCTAAGGTTCAAACTGCTTCTTAAACAGGTTTCAGTCAGTCCTTATCTAGCACCATTCTGGTCCTAGCATTTTCTGAGTTTTTTGATGTTCTGTTTTAGAGGTTAGGTTATTTTTCATCTTCCCCGTATTCTACTTAGGAGTTGGCATTTTCTGGGCCTGTTAATCCTGTTACTACTCATTCATAAGATTGCAAAAAAGTATTTCCATCATAGCCAAACTTTGTTTCCTGTTTTTCTTTCTCCTGTTTTTTTTCTCTTTGTTAGATGATTATTGAAATGGAGAATTTTGAAAATCTGCACTCAAACAGAAGAATTTATAAAAATATGAGTAGAGCATTGATACAAAGAAACTTGTAGGGTTGAGGAACTAATTTATCTATTACATTAACTTATTGCCCAAAAAATCTAGGAAAATTAGTCCAAGAATGGGAATCTCCCTCAGTAATTTGTTTTGAAACCTCAGGTCTATGGAAGTCCTAATGCCTTCATTTGAAAGATAAGACTATATCTATACATTGACACTTTATGCTTTTTACAAAAATAAAAATTGTACATCTATGTCAGGTTTTAAAAATGTAAATTAGTGTGTTAAACAATGTTTTTGCACATATTAGACATTTCTAAAGTATTGTTTTTGTGGCATGTCTTTTTTTAAAGATGTGACATACTTGAAATAAATATATTCCTATTCACATGTGAGCAAATTTGGAGGGCATTATGGAAAATATATGATAGTATTATTAAATTATTAAGCGATTAAGGCTAATAAATGCTTTGAATGTATATACTCTCTCTGCACCAAAATGAAATCCTAAGAACGCTCTAAATTCATGTAGAATTCTGTTTATTTATGTGGAAAAAATATTATTTAGTGGATATTGGATATAATATTGGATAATATTAATTATCCAAGTTGAACTAAATAGAATTTATACAATTCCATTTTTAAAAAATTTGTTTTTTTATAATTTTTTTATACTCCACTTAATATTAAAAATGAGAGGTGATCAATGTCATTTCAAGGTATCTAACCAAATTTTTTCTTTCAATAATTATCTTTTTGCACCATAACTCAAGGTCATATTAAACATGTTCTGATAATGTTTAATTGCATTCCCTTTTCTTTATTATCCCCAACAGGTTGAAAGCAAAACCCATTTTAAAATTCATAAAGCAATGTTTTACTCAGGCTTTTAAAGGTATTTAACTTATTGTATTAGATAACTCTAAAATCAATGAGTTATCTCTTAGTTTTTGCTAAGAAACTTTCACAATTAACATCAATGCCTTTAATTTTGGAATGCTTATTACAAAGTATAATACCCATAATTAATTTTCCTTCAAACTCTCTCTATAGAAATAGAGTATTATATATATATATATATATATATATATATATATATATATACACACACACACACACACACACACACACACACACTTTTATTCATTAATCTTTAATGTAGACCTAGTTTATTTGTTGGGAAAAATAATTATCTCCCCCTTCCTTACCAATCTACCCATATTGCTTTTATAGCAAGTATCAGTTTTGATACTTCATTTTGAAGCATGCATTCTATTTTGCTACGTTTTCTTCTGCATTCTCAGGGTAGCATTTACTTCTATAACATTTCCTTTTCTTAAGTAATGCCAACTAGAGACCTCCTTAGCCCTATTTTCTTTTTTAAAAAATACATCAGGCTATTCCCTGCTTAAAAAGCATGAAATGTTGTCCATAGCACTTATAATTAATGCCATACTCTTCACCAGTGTCTCACACCTCACAGAATGTGTCCCTACCTCTCAGACACTAATTTCTAACCATGCCAAGATTCCTCCAGTTTTTTGAACACACTTAGCTCATTCCAAACTCTGCCTTCTATCTATAATACTCAATATTCCTGGGAAAGTTTCCTTCATTCCACAAAGTGATCAGCTCCTTCTCATGCTTCAGGACTCAGCACAGAAGTCACTTTTATCAGTGAGGTCTTAAAGGACAACATGATATACAGTAGATCCTCTGTGTTGCTTTGTTGCATAGCATCCTCTTTGTAGCCTTTATTATATTTACCACAATTTCAAACTCATTTCTGGTTTGAATTTATGACACTCCTCAGTTAGATTATAAGTTTCATGAAAGAAACTTGGGTAGGGCTATCTGTAAGGGGCTGGGTGTTTTGTTGTTTCAACAAACAATTTCATTGATTCACGCTGAGAAATAAATCTCTGTCTAATATGTCAGGTATTATCAGAGTCAAAGTATAACAAGTAAGGCAGTTCATGGATCTAATAACAGCAAAGTTATCTCATCCTTCCTTTAAATATGGAGATTCTAAGTGGAAAAGATTTACAGTTAAAATTAATGGAGCTTTTGGGAAAGATATTCTCAAATCAATAGAAATAGGTGGAAAAGTAATGTGAGAAACATGTTTAGCATATAATGACTATGGCATCACAAACTATGAATACAGTGTTTTTCTTTCTAAATAATAATATACTTCGGAGTAAATTTATTCATATATTGGCTAAAAGATTTGAAACAACTGTTCTGATGTTTTTAGATTTCATTTTAATTGTCCAGAATATTTAAGCAGCTGGGGCAAAGGTGAGTCTTATTTTTTGCTTGATTTATCTAAATAATTATCTCAATTTTCCACTTCATTTTCTGCATGTCAATATAACCTTGGGCTATTTCTTTAAGGAGTTATTTGACATAGTGTGACTTTTCCTTCTGCCTTTTAAAATAGAATGTGCCACATTCGGGCTTTCACAATAATAAGTGAAGTGAAGCTTTAGGAATTAGGCAGTTAATATAACTAAGTTTGATAAATGTAATTGGCTAAGCTGGGTAACTGACAAATTTCCATTTTATTTTACACAATTCAGAGGAGTTGGCTTTAACAATCTGAGTTTCGCACGTTAGGTTTTCTTGCAAACATTTTTTCCCTATGATTATTCTTAGAGGTTACTATTTAAATGAAAATATACTGGCAGATGTAATAATCAGTGCTTTTTATCCATTTATTCTATTTTAATTTGAAGATATAGATACATAATTTTACATTTGAAAGTTCCCTTATAGCTTCACAGTAGTCTCATGGCAGTAGTTTATCTAATACTATTATTTACCTATTATGGTGGAGCAGACAGGTACAGTGATGACTTTCCAGCTCAGAATTGCTTCCTTACTTCTAGGCGTGATGCTAATTGTAGTAAAGTGATTAATTTTCCCTAATATTTACTTTCTCAGTATTATGGAATTGTCTGTCGAGGCTCTTTACAATTTTACATAGGAGTGCTTTTGACTACAGTATGCAGAATATATTCCCTGTCCCATTCAGATTGCTCTTGGCCATATGATTTGATTTGGCCAGTAGAAGGTTAGTGATGTGATGAATGTGATGAAAATAGATGCCTTATGTGTACTTGGGTGATTTGGCTTAGACTCTTATGGTTCCGCCATCTTGTATTTCTCCCATCTCTGTGAGAAGAGCGTACTCTTGCCACTAGTCCCAGGAAGAGATATGTGGAATAGAACCCTAATGGACTCACAGCCTAGAGCTAATTAGTGAATTTCGTTTTACCCACTGATCAAAGAACAAGAAAAATAAATGTTTCCTGTTATAAACCACGAAGTTTGGGTGTTGTTTGCTATTCATCTTTAATGCAACAGAAAACTGACCAATATAAATATATAAGATTGCAACTTTAGTGGCAATGTATGTATAATGAGACTATTTCTTTCTTGATGGTTTTTCTAGTTCTGGAAATCCCACTCCAAGTGAGTCTTAGCACAAAAAAGAAAACAAGAAAGCTATCTGTGACTGTCATTTAAGTATCATCTATTATAAAAGTTAGCAACTTGACTGTTCACCACATAACCCTATTTACATTCCATCCACCCAAAACCAAGAACACCACACCATGAAGGACACCCACGATATGAAGAAAAAAATACAAAAGAATTCATTAATTTAAAAAGTTGAGGACTTCTGCTTCTGAGAAAAATGAGTAAAGTACTTTTTTTTTCTTTTCCCTCCACTATATACAACTATAAATCCTGGATATTCTATGTGAAACTAACATAAGAAGATTCTGAGAGGTAAAGAGAAAAAGGTAGAGTGATGAGAGACATAAAAACCCAAGTAATGCATGATTATTGGTTCCTGGCTTTTCTTTTTGTCTCATATTTTCCAAACTTGGAACTGAAGAAGCTACCACTTGAGAATACCAACACATAGAGGCAAACAAAACACTCCTCGAAAAGTCTGCATCTTTAGCCAAAGATCCAGAAAAGGGACAAATAGATAAAACAGAAACTTTTAGGAAAAAATAAAGCTTTACTCTAGTTAAATAGCACATGTCAGCAAAGTTCAAGTGGGATCTTAGATTTCCAGCATCACCACACCGTGACAAAGCTTCCCAACTCCCCCAGTGAGGTGGGGTGAGGGAAGACCTAATTGGGAGCCATGTCTTTCAATCCTACCAGGCAATAATAAGGCCACTCTTTATTTTATGGGGATTATAAGAGAAGCTTGGATTTCTAAACCAATATCAATAATGAGGCACTCCTCCTCCCTGCTGTTAATGTCACAAAAAGCCAGGAGAGAAAGACAAATACCATATGATTTCACTCATATGTGGGATTGAAGAAATAAAACAAATGAGCAAAGGAAAAAGAGAGACAGAGGGAGGTCAAACCAAGAAACAGATTTTTAACTACAGAGAACAAATTGATGGTTACCAGAGGGGAACTGGCAGAGGGTAGGGGGGGATGAGTTCAATAGGTGATGGAGATTAAGGACTGCACTTGCAACAAGCACTGGGTGTTATATGGAAGTATTGAAACACTGAATTGTACACTTCAAACTGATAATAAACTGTGTGTTAACTAAGTGGAATTTAAATTAAAAACTTACAAAAAGAGAGAAAAGGCCAAGGAAGTGTCAAAAATTTTACTTCTACCCATGAGTTATGAGGCCACTTTCCCTGAAGGGTATCCATGAGATATAAGAATGATGGACTACTGGGGTGCCTGGGTGGTTCAGTCGGTTAAGTGCCCAACTTCGGCTAGGTTCATGATCTCCTGGTTCGTGAGTTCAAGCCCTAAGTCAGGCTCGCTGCTGTCAGCACAGAGCCCACTTCAGATTCTCTGTCTCCCTCTCTCTCTGCCCCTCTCCTGTTCATACTCTCTCTCTCAAAAATAAATAAAACCTTAAAAAAAAAAGAATGATAGATTACTAATTTTTCCAGTCAAAAGGTTATCATTGGAGGCCTAATGAGGAGCCAGAGACCTCCATAACAAAGAGTATCCTTTTTTGTGCATTGACAGAGGCTGGGCAGACTCTGGTTTCTAATCTTTCTGGTGGTAATGAGTCAACACATTCCCTTTATCTGGGAGGAGCATCATTAAAGGAAATCAACTAAAACAGAAGCCTTAAATAAGGCCCAAAGTCTCATAATACATCAAGTATGTCCAGACTTTAATAAACAATTCCTTGTCATACAAAGAACCATAAATATCTCAAACTGAATGAAACAATGAAATCAATAAAGGCCAACACTAGGATCATGAAAATGTTAGGATCATGAAAACTCTCTGACAAAGAGTTTAAAGCAGCAATCATAATAATGTCATGATGAGAAGGTACAGAAAAGTTCTCAAAGTAATTGAAAAATAATTGTCTTAGCAAAAACATAGCATCTCAACAAAATATAATAGCAGATAAAAGCAATAAAACTCAATGGATAGACCCAACACTAGAATAGACGAGGCACAGCAAAAAATCTGTGAACTTGAAAATAGAAAACAGAAAGACGGAAAATAATGTGAACAGTGCCGTAAGGACCACTGGAACCACAATAAAAGTTCTAAGACTTGTGTAATTAAAGTATTAGAAGAAGAAGAGAAAGAGAATATGGCTGCACAAATTACTCAAAGACTAATGGCCAGAAATTTACCAAATTTGGCATAATACTTAAACCTTATAGATTCAAGAAGCTGAACAAATGTTAAGAATAAATTCAAAGGAATCCACACCAAGATACATCATAGTCAAACTTCTGAAAACTCAAGACAAAGAAAAGAGTCTGGAAAGCAGTGAGAGAGAAATGACACCTTACCTATAAGGGGAATATAGTTCAAGTGACAGGGGATTTCTCATTAAAACCCAAAAAGGCCAGAGGAAGTGGCACAATATTTTTCAAGTGTCAACTCAGAATCCTATAGCAAGAAAAAATATCCTTCAGGATTAAGAGACAAGACATTCTCACAAGGTAAGAGATTTTTTTTCCCCAATGGACCTACCCTAGAAATGGTTAAATAAAACTCTCTAAACACAAAGGAAACAATGAAATAAGGAAAGTTGAAACCTAAGGAAGGATAAAAAAAAATGGCAAACAAACTTAGAGTTAAATACAACAGCTTTTCCTTCTCTTCTGGAGTTAAGTTTTCTTTGACTGTTGAAGCAAAAGTAATAACATTTCTTGGTATGGATGCTAATGTATATGGAAGAATATTAAAGATATTTATATTATAAATGGAAAGGGTAAACTGACATAAAGCAATTAAAGTTTCTACACTTACTCAAACTGGCAAAATGGCACCAGTAGACTGTGTATGTATGTACATAGTACAGCATATGATGCAATCACTATAAAAGCTGTACAAAGTGTCAAAGAGAAATTTCCCTGGATTCTGGTTAAAAATGACAAGGAAGGCTTTCTTTCAGGACTGTTGCAATAGGGAGAGAGACTAATGTAGTAAGGGAGAGAAATTGATTTCATTTATGTTGAAACAAAAAATGAAGGAGATTTTAAGCAATTGTGTAAGCTATTAGGAAAGTACTGTAGGCTGTTAGGAAGAAATACAGAAGAAGGGAATAGAACACACAACCAAGAAACATTCCCATACAAATATTCCTAACAGATTTTTGCCAAAAGTGTAAAAAAAAACCCTCAGTGGAAGCCAGGTAGATTTTTCATCCAGTGGTGTTGGAGGAGTTAGACATTTGTAGATAAAAGAGTGAACTTAGACCTTAATCTCAAATGTTATACAAAAATTGGATAATAGGCTTAATATAAATTTAAAATATGATATGAAAAATTATAAAACTTTTAGGAAGAAAGCACAAAAGTGAAACACCTATATTTAAATTTTTTTTACATTTATTTATTTTTGATAGAGAGAGACAGAGCAAAAATGGGGAAGAGGCAGAGAGAGAAGGGGACACAGAATCTGAAGCAGTCTCCAGGCTCCAAGCTGTCAGCACAGAGCCCCAACGCGGGGCTCAAACTCACAAACCATGAGATCATGACCTGAGCCGAAGTCAGACGCTTAACTGACTGAGCCACCCAGGAGTCCTGAAACACCTATATTTAGGACTAAATTCTTTGACTTTATCACAAAAATATAATCCACAAAAAGAAAAAAGTGCATGCAGTGGGACACCATAAAAATTAATAATTTAGCTGTGTAAGACCCTTTTAAAAGGATGAAAAAACAAGCACTGCACTAAAATATTGATAGTCAAGTATTTGACAAAAGACTGGTATCTAAAATGTGTAATGAAATATCAAAATCAATAGTGAAAGCAGAGGAAAAAACTACAGTGATAACAGTATTTTTTGTTAACAACAGTTCACCTAGTGAGTATTGATATTTTGGGTCTGAGTGAAGAAATAAGAGGGGGGAAAAGGAGGTTAAGGAAAGGGAAAAAACCCCACAAACATAGAAGATGAACATAGCCATGAAGAGAATTTTCACCAAAAAGAATATACTGATGTTAAACAAGTACATGAAAAAAATGTTTAACAGCATTAGGAAATTAAAGCCACAGTTGGATACCACTATACACTTATCAAAATGGATAAATGTAATCCTTGAGACAACATCAAATGTTGGAAAGGATGTGGAGAAACTGGATCATTCATATATTGCTGGCGGGAATGTAAAATTGTACAGCCACTGTGGAAGATAATTTGAGAGTATACATTTTATAAATTAATAATAATAATAATAATAATAATAATAATATGTAACTACCATATGACTCAACAATTATACTCCTGGACATTTATCCCAAAGAGATTATGTTTACATTAGAATGTGCACACAGGGTGGGGCGCCTGGGTGGCTCAGTCGGTTAAGCGTCCGACTTCAACTCAGGTCATGATCTCACAGTTCCTGGGTTGGAGCTTTGCACGGGACTCTGTGCTGACAGCTCAGAGCCTGGAGCCTGCTTCAGATTCTGTGTCTCCCCCTCTCTCCACCCCTCCCTGCTTGCACTCTGTCTGCCTTTGTCTCTCAAAAATAAATAAATGTCAAAAAAATTTTTTTTAAAAATTGGACACAGGGGCGCCTAGGTGGCTCAGTCGGCTAAGTTTCGGACTTCTGATTTTGGCTCAGGTCCTGATTTCATGGTTTGTGAGATGGAGCTCCACATCAGGCTCTGGGCTGACAGTGCAGAGCCTGCTTGGGATTCTCTCTCTCCCTCTTTCTCTGCCCCTCCCCGCTCATGCTTTCTTTTTCTAAAAATACATAAACTTTTTAAAAGATTTGCACACAAACATTTATCGCAGCTTTATTTGTAATAGCCAAAAACTGGAAACAAGCTAGATGTCCTTTGATAGGTGAATAGTAAACCCACTATGGTACATTCATACCATGAAATACTGTTTAGCAGTTGTTATGGGCTCAGCTGTATCTCTCCCACATTCATATGTTGAAGCCCTAAACCCCAATACCTCAGAATGCACCCGTATTTGGAGATAGTGCCTTTAAAGAAATGAGTAAATAAAGTTAGGCTATTAGGGGGGCCCTAATCCAATCCTCCTTATAAAAAGAGGAAATTTGGACAATTAAAGAGACATCAGACAAAAGACCACATGAAGAGATGGAAAATGTAGCCATCCGCAAGCAAAGGGAAGAGACCTTAGAAGAAACCAGATCTGTTGACAATATGTTTGGTAGAAAAATAATTTTAAAATTAGAATTATTTATGGAACTATACTATTAGTCCTGTATGCTGCCAGAAGTCATTAAGTGACTTGGTTGGGAAGATTTATCTACCATGGATTGTTTCTGAGAAGTGCTGGATTTCAGCAATACCAAAGACTAAACAGAGAAGAGAAGCTCAGTCCAGGAAACTGTTTCCAAGCCAGTAGAGAAGTGAAGGGAGTTCCAGGAATCAGACATACGATGTACTTACAGTGGTTACAGTCCTGACAAGAGCAGGAATAGACAGGTCTTAGAGTTTAAAAAAGAAAAAAAAAAAAAAAAGGCCTGTGAAGAAAATGAAACTCAGTAGATCAAATCATATAATAAAAAGCTTGAGAAAAAATTTTGACACAGGTAAAAAATATAATATAAGCCAATTTGAAATTTTAGGGAGAAAAGAGCAGCCATATTGAACAGTGGTTAAAAGTATGGGATATTGAGCTAGACTGCTGACTTCAAGTACTGGTTCTGTACCTAGTAGCCACAGGAAATTAAGTAGGCAAGCTTCCTAAATTCCCTGTGCATCAGTTTCCTCACACGTTAAAAAAAAAAAAGTAGTACTGATAAAAATAGTGCTAATTCACAGTTTCTTTGGAAGATGAAATGAGTTAATCAGTTTATAGCATATTGAAAAATGGCTGGCATAAAGCAACCACTAAATAAATGTAGCATTATCATTTTAGCGACTGTTGATAATATCAGAAAGAAAATGTAAAGTATATGATACTCCTTGACTCTGCAATATATTATGAATTATATTTTAAATTTGAACCTTAGAATATTAAACTTGAATTTTAAACTTTATTATTCTAGGGATAAGGCATGCAAGACTGTTCACTGGCTTCCATGTTTTATCTGCAAATAAATGTAATAGACATAGTGAAGTTCGTGACCATTGTAGATAGTTTTCATTCATATAATAGTTTAAAATAGATTAAGCTCTAAAAAATGTCAAATTTGAAGACGACTTTTGAGTTTTATTTTACCTCTTCATTCACGGTTCCCACATTATTTAAATTTCCCTGTTAATAATCTATGCCTTTCCTCTTATGCAAATAAAGCAAACAGACCTAAATTTGAAGAAAATACTGTCATAAATATCGATAATATAAAAGTAAAAAGAAATAAAAGAGTGAAGTATTGTAATACATTGAAGGATAAAGATTACAGTTAGAATGAATGAAAAGTAAAGGCCTTAGCATATCATTACATTGTTCGCATTCTATTTGAGAAAAAAAATTATTTGAAAATATAAGAGACATCTAAAGCAACTTGAGAGAAAAAAAGTGGAAGAAAAATAAAGCACATAGAGGGGAGAAAAGGTATATTTGTTGGGGTAAATAATATAAAATTTTCTTATAATATAGAAATTTCTCTAATATGATGGGTGAGTGAAGTTATCCCTGATTGAAATGGTAATATTGAAATAATATCCAAATTTGCAAGTGGAAACAATAGAATGATTAGAAATTTGATGAATCTAGAAAATATACAGAGAAAATGTAACAGTAAGTTAATTAATCATTCAAAATAAAGATTAAAAGAATAAAGAGAGAGATGTCGATTATTACTCAAAAGGTGAATAAACTAAACCTTTCTTTAAAAATATCTGACTTTCTAGTCAAATTGGGTTAAGAGATAGAAAGAACTTTATTCAATTTATAAACAACAATACCAACAACAACAAAAACAATAACAATGACTGTACAAGCCACACTTTACAAATAGCATAAATCAACAAACTATAAGCAATATATGAACTTAATATACAATGAAAAAACTGCTAGAAATGCAAGGGGATCCTAATAAAAACAGATGTAATAAAACAAAAGAAATGTGAAAGCATGAAGGATTATATTTAAAAATTGTTCCAGGAGGGGCGCCTGGGTGGCGCAGTCGGTTAAGCGTCCGACTTCAGCCAGGTCACGATCTCGCGGTCCGTGAGTTCGAGCCCCGCGTCCCGTGAGTTCGAGCCCCGCGTCCCGTGAGTTCGAGCCCCGCGTCGGGCTCTGGGCTGATGGCTCAGAGCCTGGAGCCTGTTTCTGATTCTGTGTCTCCCTCTCTCTCTGCCCCTCCCCCGTTCATGCTCTGTCTCTCTCTGTCCCAAAAATAAATAAACGTTGAAAAAAAAAATTGTTCCAGGAACTAATTAATACGATAGCATACAAAGTTTTACCTTGCAAGAAGAGATATGTGTATGCATGTGTGAATATATGAGTATCTTTGAAATATTTTCAAAATTCAGTCATGCATCAACTCTTGTAATCCAGTTCAATTAGAGATAGCTTTTAAATACAATTGTGGTTGCATGAAATGTATTCAGCATTTCAGTAATTGTTACATTACACATTTATTTTATTGGCATTATATCATTAAATTTTTTTTAAAGCAGTAGAGAAATCTTTGTACCCTGATCCAGGAAGGAGTAAAATAATATCTGGGGCAACAGGTATGCAGATATTAATTTGCTTAGTATTTTTTTTTCAAAAAATATGTATTCAATTATTCTGAAACTTGTGAACGGTAATGGGATTTTTAAGTAAAGTCTAATTTATCAATACACTAATAGTGACAATCTTAATTGCATTAATTAGATAGAAAGAATTGAAATTCCTACCACTACAATCTGGGGTATTATATAGAGTGTAGGCAGAAGCCTAATTCACTGAAAGATTTATTTATTTTGAAAAGAAAAAGAAAGAATGGCAGGGGGGGAATAACACTTTGGGGATATAGTGTCCAATTGAGAGAAAAAGCCAATATTGCCAAGATTCCTACGTGAGGCTTAACTGTTCAAGGCATGGTTAGTAAAAGCAAAAGTTGAACTGAGGGGATAAAGGTGAGTTCAGAAAAGTGAAAGAAATCCCAAGAGACTGTGCTGCAAACAATTGCTCAGAAATAGAAAGGAAAGCAACAAATAAATGGTAATGAGATTATAGGTTCAACAAATAAAGAAAACAGATAAACTAGGAAGAGTTGAAAGAATTTGGAACAAAGAAGCTTTATTCTCAGAGATAAACTTGAGAAATGTGTCACCTTTTTATTCATTATTAAAACACCAATGATTTGTAGAATCTTTACTGAAATTTGAGATTCTCTGCATTATTTTTAGAAATGTCTTGTTTTCCACAAATGATTCTAAATAAAAAGGCAGCTTACATTAACATCTAAGGATATTTTTCTTATTTCGTATATAAAGGAGGCCAATATAATTGCTTCCACAACATTGATTAAATTAACCATGAAAATGTAACTATTCATCTGTATTTAATTAACAATGAACTCTCCATATCCTCCCATAAAGTTGATTGTGTTAAGTAAGAATGACAATTTAAAGGATGAAATAATGTAAGAAACAATTTAACTGTAAGTTATAAGTCAATAACACCCCACAGAGACAACCAGACAGCTGTACCAAGTACAGACATTGGATAGTATGAAGCTGGAAATAAATGAACATCTGATTAACCATAGTGACTTCAGTTTAGTGTCATACCAGAGGATCTCAAATTTCCCAAAATTTATCAGTATTTTACCTTTTCTAAAAAATGATTTAGAGTTATATGAAATGCAGCGCAACCATGCTTTAGTCTTTAACCCTTAATCTCCTATGTGTTAAACTGCCCACTGAACTTTTTTATTTCTATTTAAAGTGGGTAAGGTTGACAAAGGAGGAAAGGAGATCGATAAAGGTATCATTCTTTAGTTGATCAGTGTCTATTGTGAATCAGTGTGTCCCTGCATTGTTAATCAATTAGTCATCAAATTTTGGATGAAAAGATCTATAGAGGTGGCATTTTCATGCATCTATTACTTAGATCCATTGTTTAAATCAAGTGTTACTAAGGTATTTGATCATCATATGGGTAACTGGAAGTAATTTTAAGGTTCACTCCATAGCTAAGTATTCAGACATGCTGCTTGAGATCCTAGGCATATCAGAGGCACAACTACATTCCACACAAAATCAGCATGGAGAAGAATGCTAATTATCTGTTATATTATTGCTTATTGTTACTCCTTTTTATTCATTTTCTCTAATAGATTTACATAACCATATCATTTGCAAGATAACTCCTCTCTTACTGATATTAAATGTTTTCAAAAATAGAGTGCTGAAGGATATGACATAGGCAGAGGCTGTAATGTTTCGCATAGTTTGGCTTGGCTTCTTGTGCTTCTTTGAGCTATGAAAAGAGCATGCTAATTTTTAGTCCCAGAATGTTTGATTTGTTAACCAATGCCTGAAATAATGTCCCCCGTCCCCAACCAGTCTGTACGTATGTAAGAAAGAAAATACATGATTTTAGCCCCTGAGATATGAGTGTTAAGTTATGCAGCAGCAATGTGACTAATATTCTAGATATGTCTGTGAGGCTGTTTTTAGATGAGACTTAACATTTGAATCAGCAGACTGAGTAAAGAAGATTGCCCTCCTTCATGTGAGTGGCCCTCATCCAATCAGTTGAAGTGTTGGACAGACAAAAAGGTTGACCCTCCTGAGAATAAGAAAAGACTCTTCCTACCTGAGTACTTTGAGCTAGGACATTGGTCTTACTTGGCCTTTGAACCTGAACTGAAAGAAACATCAGCTCTTCTTGGGTCGTGAACCTGCTTGCTTTTAGACTGCAATTCTCATGGTTCTCAAGCCTTTGGACTTGGACTGGAACTATTCATATCGACTCTCCAAGGTCTCCAGCTGGCCAGTTACAGATTTGGGGATTTCTCAGCCTCCAAAATCATGTGAGCCAAATTCTTATAATAAAGCTCTTTCTATATGTAAATCTGTTTTAGTCAGGGTTCGCTAGAGAAACAGAACCAATATGATATATCTGAAGAGATTTGTTATAGGAATTGGCTCATGCAATTATGAAGGCTGAGAAGTCCCACAATTTGCCATCTGCAAGCTGCAGAAACAGGAAAACTGGTAGTGTAAATTCAGTCTGAGTCAAGAGCCAATGGTATAAGTCCCTTTTGTAGTCCAAAGTTCCAAAAATTGTGTGTGTGTTGGGAGGGCAATAATTCAATTCCTGGTTCAAGTCCAAATGTCCAAGAATTAGGAGTTTTGATGTCCAAGAGCATTGGATGATGCCCACTTGCATTGGTGAGGCTGTTCTTCTCTACTTGGTCTAATGATTCAAAAGCTTATCTTTTCCAGAAACACTCTCAGACACAAGAAAAAATGCCTTACCGTCTATTTGGCCACCTGTAGCCCAATTAGATTGACATATAGAATTACCTGTCAATCATCTATCTATCTATCTATTTCTATCTATCTATCTATCTATCTATCTATCTATCTATCTATCATCCCATCCTGTTTCTGTTTCTCTGGAGAACCCTGACTAATATAGATTTATAAGCTGATATATAAGCTGTAACAAACAGTTTAGCTGGCTGATCAGGAACTTGGAAGGAATATAATTGGAAAATTGGTGATAAGGAATATAATAGGAAAATTGCTTACAAGGAAATTTAGGGAAGAATTTGTGTATAGACCTCTCTGAATGGGCAAAAACATAAAGATATTTGTGTTGTATATAAATGCTCACCAAAGAGGGGTGCCTGGGTGGCTCAGTTGGTTAAGCGTCCAACTTTGGCTCAGGTCATGATCTTACAGTTCGTGAGTTCAAGCCCCATGTTGGGCTCTGTGCTGACAGCTCAGAGCCTGGAGCCTGCTTTGGATTCTGTGTCTCCCTCTCTCTCTGCCCCTCCCCACTCCTCTGTCTCTCTGTCTTAAAAATAAATAAAACATTAAAAAATTTTGTAAAAAAATAAATGCTCACCAAAGAGTGATCTCAGAAGAGGAATATTTTAGTAGTCAAGTTTATAGGATGACACATTCTGTGGATACCAGTCAGCCTCCTTCCCAAGCCATTCTTGTCATTGCTCAATGAGTTCATGACTAAAGTAGCCATAATGACAAGGATCAAGATTTTTCATGGGTTCGGCAACATTAATTTCCGCTCACCAGGACTGACCTGGCTAGAGCAACTGCTGACTTCCCAGTCTGTCAACAGCAGAAATCAACAATGATTTCCTAACATGGCATTGTTCTCCAGGATAATAAATCAGCTCTCTGGTCGTAGGTCAATTATATTGGACTGCTTCCATCATAGAGGGGTCATCCCTTTGTTCTTAATGGAATAGTCCAAGTATGGATTTGCTTTTTCTTCATGAAATCCTTTTGTCAGAACTGCCATCTGTGAACTTAGAGAATTATTCATGGTTATGGTACTCCACATATTAGTTCCGATCCAGGAACTCACTTCACGACAAATCAAGTGTGGCAGTGGGCCCATGTTCTTGGAATTCACTGGTCATACCATGTTCCCTGTCTTCCTGGAAGAGCTGGCTTGGTAGAACAGCCTTTTGAAGACTCAGTTACAGTACTACCTAGGTTAGGTGGCAGTATTTGCAGGGCAGGGACAGTGTTCTCCAGGAGGCTATATCCAATAAGTCAGTATCCAATACATGGCAGGATTTCTCCCATAGCCAGGATTTATGTTTCTAGGAATTAAGGAGTATAAAATGGAGTGGAAACGTGCTCTATTGCCCCAGTGATCCACTAGCAAAATTTTTATTTCATTTCTCTATGACATTAAGCTCTACTTGTCTAGAGGTCCTAGCTCCAAAGGAAGGAATGCTTCCATAAGGACACACAACAATGATCCCATCATACTAGAAGTTAAACCACCCAGCTGCTTTGGGTTCTTCATGCTTTTTACTTTCATAGGCAAAAAAAAAAAAAAAAAAAAAATGGAGTTTTGAGATAGGTCTATACACACAGTGAAGGGCATGTGAAGGAAAGCAAATGTTGGAGTTATGCTACCACAAGCCAAATTATATTTGCAGCAGCCAGAAGTTACAAGAGATCGCGAACAGATTGTCCAATAGAACACTTGATTTTATGTCACCTTGTTTGTGGTAATTATTAAAGGATCTACAGGAAACAAATACATTTATCACAGATATTTGATTGCTCTAATTAACTCTTTGGTAAGTTTGTTGTATCAGAGGTTCAAAATGCTTAAAATGATACTCAAATGTATAAATCTAAAAATGTAGTTTAAATAATTAAAGGAGTGCTTTTATCTAAGTTATGAAACCATCCTTAATAGTGATTGTTAAAACTAACTTAACTAAATGAAATTTAAAATATCTGTATTTTGAATGTAAAAACTTAACGTAGAAACAAGAGTTGTGTTTGTTAAATCACTGATTAATTGAACACTCAATTTTTAAAATCCTCTTTGTGCCCCTCCTAACAGCCTCAAGTAACAACAACAAAAAATCTAACATAGGACAGGCTACTGTTCTCTTTGCCCCAGAGGAAAGCACATGGTGCAAGATAAGCCAATTGAAGCCTATCCCTCTATATACAGTAATGTTGCAAACACTTAGGATTTGACACAAGCCAAATTAAGCCGGAGAAATCAGTCTTCTACTGAATTTTCCAAATTAACAAGAGGCATACACTCTTTTTTCTTGAATTCAGAGTTATGAGGATGAATCCATACTCATAATGGATGGGGGCAGTTATGTACAATTCATATAAAAGAACTAGGAGTAATAAGTCAACTCACAAACAGAAAAGAGAAACAGAGTGTCGGAGAAAACAAATACATATTTTATTTGAATCACTCAATTCAGGCAATCCTGGAACCTGTTCTAGATATTTTTAAAAAAATTGTTAATTTTTTTACTAGTTAAATTTATTTGATTTCTTTGTGTTACTTCTAACAGCATTTCTTCATTAATATATCTGAGAAGAACACTGGATCGTGGTTAGGAGGAATTCTATGATTTTTTTTTTATCTGAATGACCATGTTTTGCAGATGGCAAAACAGATTCTGCAAGTCCTATTTGCTCTGCAAAAGAAACAAAGCTGAAAGTTATTTCTTGAAACCATGAGAAAAAGATATTCCAATAAGAATAAACCTAGACACATACATTATATGCTCTTTTTCACTACTTTCATGAGTTCTAACAGGCTGAAACTATAATCTGTATAAAATGAGGAGTATATCTCCTTGGTAAGGTAAAAGGAAAATTACCAGTAAAAATTTATCCTAATTTCACTCTATAATTATATTTAATTCAGCAATTTTAAGAAACACTGTTATGTTTATATGATTTCAAATAACTGAAGCCTTCCCTCTTAAACATTGATTTTAGAAATTTAATTTTATCTTTGCTTTTGTACTGCGATTTAAGCATTCTTTATAGCATGGCTACATGTGCTAATGTTTTCTTAAAATGTAAAATTAAGGGGTTGCCATTAGGAAGCATAGATAAGAGTTTAACAAGAATCATTGACTTTAATTTTTTTCTGACTAGATGCAAAAATCAATTATTACTTTGAGCCCTGAAATGCTGCCATTATCTAAATTATTTCTGAGGAAAATATCAGTTTGGGGATAATATATCTTGAAACTGTTTATGCTCATTAGGCACGGTACATAGAAGTAATTAGTCACATTTTAATTTTTCATCATCTTAATTGTGGAAATCTCTGGTTGGTTTGTATGCTGAACTTATGAATGAGATACTATTCCATTTGGATCCTCTTTAAAATTTTGGATTAAGCTATTAAATTACATAGAATGGCTTAATTTCCTAATATATAATTAGATCACTTTAGCAAAGCTTCTCTTTGAAAAAAATATTTGATGCAATACTTTTAAATATAATCGATCAGACATAAAAGCATATTCTGAAATCTTTTCTATTCCATTAAGATAATCAGACATAGATGTTAAGAAACCTAAAGTTTGAATGATCTGTGTGGTCATTAAATAATGAGATCAGCCATTGATGCTATTTTATGACTAATTAATATTTCTAAAGTTCTGTAGAAATGAAAAAAATATATATATATTTTTTAACAGCTTCCTAGCTTTATACTTTGTGGAATCAAGTTATGCTAGGAAAAGTAAATTTTTAAAAAAGTTTTTAAAATGTTTATTTATTTTTGAGAGAGAGAAACAGAAAATGAGTGGGGGAGGGGCAGAGAGAGAGAGAGAATCTGAAGCAGGTTCCAGGCTCTGGGCTGTCAGCACAGAGCCTGATGCAGGGCCTGAACCCACAGACCAGGAGATCATGACCTGAGGCCAAAGCTGGACGCTTAACTGACTGAGCCACCCAGGTACCCTGAAAAGTGCATTATTTGAAGACTGAGGTCCAAGTGAAATTTTGGTGCCTGGCTAGGGTGTTTTCAAGAATTACCTAGGTCAGTGATTTTCAACTTACTTGGAACCAGTTTGAACCCACTGTGTATTGCTATTAAGATCAGTTAGACTAGATCAGAGTAACTTTTACTCTTAGGCTGATCATTACCTACTACCAAGACCTTTCTGAAAACTGTACTCAGTGCCCCTTGAATTACGAGATTTTTTCAGTCTGGCTGGTGAGAATGGGCACTATTTTCAGCCTTGTGTGGATTCCAGGCACTCTTCCCTCTATTCCCTTCAGGAGATTCTGTCTCCAGTCTTGGGTAACTTGAGGACACTTGCCACAATTACTACTTTGTCAAGCACCTGAAGGGGACCTCTGCATATTTCTAGTTTTTCTCTGGATAGTCCTCTGGATAGTTTCTCTGGATAGTCTTCTACTGGATAGTTCAGTACCATGTCTCATAAATACTAGTCACATTGATCTTGCCAACTGTCTGCTCCATCTCAACTGCCACTCTGCACATAGTTTTCTCCTTCTACACCAGAACTCTATAAAGATACATAATGGACAGAATGTTTGTGTCTCTCCAAAATTTATATGTTAAATCCCTAATCTCCAGTGTTATTATGTTTGGAGATAGAGCCTATCAGGGGTGATAAAGGTTACATGAGGCCATAAAGGTGTGCTCTAATAAGGGTGTGCTGATAGAGCTAGTACCCTTATAAGAAGAGGAAGAAATACCAGAGCTCTCTCTCCCCGATGTGAGAACACAGTGAGCAGGTAGCCGGCTGTAAGCCAGGGAGAGCTCTCACCAAAAATAAAATTGTCAGCACCTTGATCTTGAAATTTCCAGTCTCCATAACGGTGAGAAATAAATGTCTGTTGTTTAAACCACCCAGTCTGTGGTATTTAATAGCCAGAGAAGAGTAGCACAAGACACTAAGCTGGGGTAGTCATAGGGCTCAGTTCATGTGTTGCCTCATGTCTAAGAATACTATCCTTTATTGTTTGGTATCCTGTGTCTTGAAAACCGTTGTTTCATTTTTTTTCTATAATTTTTTTCAAGAAGGAGATTAAATTTGGTCACTGCTCTTGGCCAGAAGCGTTCATCTTTTCCAGCATTTATTTGATTTGTGTTTTGTGGTATACCTTTTCCCAACCTCTTACTTTACTTGTTGTCTTCATATCCTTAAGTGATTTCTTACAGAGAGCATATGGTTAGGTCTTTTCCCCCCAGTTGCATATAATATGATTATTAATATAATTTTATATACTTCTATAATTTTATAATTTATTTTTGGGTTGACCTATTTTTTCACTGTGTCTTTTGTATCATTTATATATATTCAGTATCTCTTCTTTGTTTCTCTATAGTTTTTATTTCATGGCTACATCTTTTTCACATTATCTTCTTAGTGTTGCTCCACAGAGATTATATATTGCCAAGACTTTGATATCTACTAGTGTTATATGTTACCACTTCTGAGTAAATGCAGAAATGTTACAATAATTAAGTCCCTTCCTCCAATTTCCCATTCACCCTTGAGTGATGTGTTATAATTACACAGTGTATTATATCCACTGATTTTAAAAACTCATCAGATATGCTGTAACTTTTATTTTCATCATTTTACTTAAAATTACTTTCCCACTTCAACTGAAATATTGAAGTCTTACAACCATATAGATCCTTTTATTCCCACCTTGCATAGTTGACATGTGTATTAATTCTACAAACACTAAAAAGCACCTCAGACAATATTTTTGCTTTCAAAAGTGAAAGATTATTTTTAAACTTACAAGGAGAAAGACTCTTTTATATTTACTCAGAGTGTTACATTTCTCTTGCTCTTCCTTCTGATTTTCAAACTTTGTTTATGGTGACATTCCCCTTCATACCAATATACATATATATACATATGTGTGTGTGTATATATATATATATGTATATATATATATATATATATATATATATATATATATATATATATGCAGGTCTGGTGGTGACACATTCTTTTAATTTTTCTTCATCTGGTAATTTATTTTCTGGATATATTATTCTGGACTGGCGAGTTTTGTTTTGTTTTTCTTTCAGCACTTTTAAAGATGCTGTTGTCCTCTCTTCTGGTCTCCATGGTTTCTCATGAAAAGTTCACAGTATTCAAGTAATCATTCCTTGTGCATAATATGTAATTTTTCGTTACTGTGTAGATTTTTAATTATCTTTGTTTCCAGAAGTTTGATTATTATGTATTCGGGCATAGCTTTCTTTAAATATAGTCTGTTTTAGATTAACTGAACTTCTTAAATTCGTAAATGTGCATATTCACCAAATTTTGTGGCTATTAAACCATTATTTCTTTGTGTAGTTTTTTTGCATACATTTTTCAATGTATTTTTTTAATCTTTCTTCTTTTCTTCTGCAACTTCATAAACATGAATGGTTGATCCCCCTTTTTGTTTTATTGTACCACTGATCTCTGAGATTCTTTACTTCTTTAGTTTTTCCTTTTCTTTGCTCTTTTTATTCCATAGTTGATAATTTGACATAAACTCACTTCAGGTTCACTGACTTTTTCTTCCATCGTCTTTATTTTGCTCTTCAGACCATGCTCTGAAGTTTTATTTCGGATCTTTTTCATTTCTAAAATTTCCATGTGATTCTTTTTTTTGCTTAATTTGTTGAAAACTTTAATCTTTTCATTTGTTTCAAGTGTAGTTACCTTTACATCACTGAGCATAGTTATAATAGGCACTTTAATGTCTTAATTTGATAAATCCAATATCTAAATCATTTTGGACTGGCAACTGTTGATTGCCTTCTCCCTTGAGAATGAGTGTCATTTTCCTGGTTGTTAGTAAATTGACTCATTCTGGCTTTTATACTGAAGAGTTTGAATATTAATGTGTAGAGTTTTGATCTTATTAAAATACTCTAGAGCAGAGGTAAACAAACATCTTTGTAAATGGAATTGATAGTAAATCTTTTAAATTTTACATACAATGTGGTATCTGTTGTGACAAGTCAACTCTGCCATTGTACTTCAAAAATAGCCACAGATAATATATTAATGAAAATGTGTCATCATGGTTCAATAAACCTATTTGCCAGAATAGTCAGGAGCTGGACTTGGTCTACAAGCTTTAGTTTGTCAACAGTCTGAACTTGATAACACTGAAGTGTTTGTTTCAGCAGGTATTCACCACAGTTAGGTTCAGACCACAAATTCCCATGGTCAGTAGTCCCAACATCAGTTCAGCTGTCAAAAATCTTGTTCTATGTTTGGGCCTTTCCTTCATATATTAACATTTAGGAGTTAGTCTGAATCTGAAGTGATTCCTTAAATTTTAGTCCATTTCCCAAAGCTTTTGCTATACTTCTTTGGGTCTTCCCAATGCATGTATAAAATTTTGACAGTTTGGTGGAAATGTAAACTCAGACTCAGTTCTCTCCAACTTTGCTTTGTTGTTTCTGGTGTGTCCTTTTCACCTGCAGCACAGAGGTAACCCAGGGATTTGTGCAGGTCTCTACACCCGTTTACAGAAAAAGGAGATATCCCCTAGCTCTTCTCTCTCTAAGGTTTCCATAATTTCTGGCTGAAAACTGTTTTCCTGGTCCTTTGGCCCTAAAACAGGTTTCTGGGGGGTTTTTGTTTGTTTGTTTATTTTGTTTGCTTTAAGCTTTAGCTGCCTGTGCCAAGACCACCATGGTGAAACTTTTTAACTGAGGTCTATCTAACTTTGGGTCCAATCTTCAAGAGAAAAGAGGAGGAAATTAGGAAACTCATCCCCCTTCCCTGTTGCATATCCAGGTTTAACTTCCCTCTGCAACCCTTCCTTCCTTTTTGCTTTTTGGATGCCTTACATAGTTGCTTTCTTTGTTTTCTACAGAGTTTTTAGACAGGATAAGCAGGAGAGATAGATTGTAGCATGCTTCCTACCTCTTTGCTTATGCAAACAAACAAATTGAATTTTAAAAATTTAAGCCTGGACTCCTAATTAGCACTTCCACTGTTGGTAACAAAATGTGTGAGCCCAAAACTTTTAGATTCAGGTTTTCTGTTATGTTTCAAGTTCTTCTTATTTCCAATTGTGGAGAATTTGATTAAACCGAGGAGACAGCTTGAGCACTGCTGCAATGGCAGGAACCAATTTAGTGGAACAATCATTTTAGGGAAGATATGGGATAATACTGGGAACTCTACTTGCACCAAAATTATTCAAAGAATGAAAACAGCCCTAAGAAAGAATCCTCTAACTTTGGAATTACATATACACTGTTACTTTTTAGTTGCATAATTGTACGTATCACACAAGCACACAGAGCACTATGCAGTTAATTAATAAAAGCTAGTGTTAAAAACAGATGATTGGATTAGACTGGAAGGGCTCTTTAATCCTAAAAGAGAACTGGAAGAAAATTCTCTCAATAAAATATGATTCCTCTAGGAAAGGGGAAAGATAATTCATAACAAAATTTGTCCTAAATCAATCTGGTTATTCATAATTAAGAGTTTCTTTTTAATAGGTATCAAGTACCTCGATATAATTAAAGCCAAGTGAGAACTGTGCATATTTTCTTCTAATACTGTGTTACCAGGTAGCATTTTATAACAATAAAACTTCCTTACTTCCTTAACAGACTTGAAAAAGAAGTAAAATTGTCTTTATTGGGAGAGGATATAATAATCTAGGGAGAAAATCATAAAGACTCTACTTAAAATAAGTAATACTAATGCACAAAGTTAGCAAGTTTGGGAAATAAAAATCAATAGAAAATTCATTTTCTTTCTTAAATCACCAACAAACATGGGGATTTGAAATTATAAAACAATATAATTTATAATCATCCAAAAATATAGCATCCAAAATAAAACATACATCACAAAATACTTAGAAAAAAGAAAAAAATATGTATCAGACCTGTATACTGAACATTTCTGAACATTTCTAAACATTTCTGAGCAGGATTAAAGAAAAACTAAATAAGTTGAGAGATTTACTATATTCATTGACCAAAAGACTCAATATTATTAATGTGTAATTGTCTCTAAATTATTGTGTAAAGATTAATGCAATCCAAGTCAAAACTTCTGAAGTGTTTTTTTTTTCCCAGAAATTTAGAAGCATGGTCTAAAATTTGTATGTAAATGCATAGGAGAACCTAGATTATCCAAAACAATTTAGAAAAAGAACAGAGTGAGAAGACTTACTGATTTCAAGGTAATTATAATCTGCAGTAATGAAGAGAGGGTGATATTAGTGTAAAGATAAACAGAGATGATGGAATGTGAGATATATAATACATATGTTTTAATTAAGCACCTAAAATGCTTTCTTCAAGCATGTTTGTGTGTGTGTGTGTGGGGGGGGGGTGTCTTGGGAATTCAAAATGTTGCAACATCAAAGAGAACTACTGACATAATTTGCCACCTTCATAAACTACAGGAAAAAAATGTCATTATGCTTGCAGGTAGATAAAAAATATTTCAGATAGTTCAAAACACAAATGCAATATAAAAACCCTTTTAAAAAAATCTAAAAATAAATGGAAAGTTCTTTAGTTATGTAAATGCTATCTACCAAAAATACAAAATATCATATTTGATGTTCAAATGTTTCATCTAAATTCTGGAATATGACATGGATACCTGCTTTAAATTATAACATAATGTCAAGTAAGGACCAAAACAACCAGGCATGCATCACACTTCAGTTTCAGTCTTAATGTTTGGCCCAAATCTTCTATTAACTTTCAACTCTAGCACATAAAAAGTCAACTAGCCAAATGCATATTTCAACATTGCTTACGGCCTCCTTAAAGTGTTATAGAAATTTACCTATCATTCTATCATAGTGATGATTCTGAAATTAGTATTCATGTCTTAAAATGTGAGCTATAGATTCAAACTCAGAAAGAAATTTGTTGTTCTGAAGGCTATTAAAATGGCTCCCAACAATCCCACCTCTTGGTATTCCCTGTAGTATTCCCTCTCCTTATATGTGGGCTGAAACCAGTTCTTTGCTTCCAATAAGCAGAATATGGCAAAAGTGATGGATATCAGTCCCAAAATTAGTTTATAAAGACTGTGACATCCATCTTGCTTACACTCTATCCTGCCGTCTCACTTGAAAGAAACCATCATGTTGTGAACTTCCCCATGGAGGGGCATGCATGGCAGGAAACTGAGGGTTTATCTTCAGCTAACAGCTAGCCAGGAATTGAAACTCTTTGTTAAAGTACTTGTAAGGAACATAATCCAACGAACCAGAATGAGTATCCACCATGAGTATGGGAGTGATTCTTCCCAAATAAGCCTCCATGTGACTGACTGCAGCATAGTGGCCACCTTGACTGCAGTCCCTGAGAAACACTGAGGCAGAATCCCCAGGTAAGCCAGATACGGGTTCCTGAGCTTTAAAACTGGGAGATAATATGTGTTGCTTGAAGCCAGTAACTTGTGATATAATTTATTATGCAACAATAGAAAGCTACGGCACTTTCCTTCTCTCTCTCTCAGCATGCTATAATGGAAGAAACTATCCCTGTGTCGTGATCACAGTTCTGGGATGGGGATTGGCTTTATCTCACTCATTATTTTGTGGGGAAAAGGTGAAAATGTAACTCCTTTGGACAAAAGCGTGTTGTGTTATTTTGTCTTTTCATTTCTTTTAAAATATTAAGGTTGTAACTAAACTATGAAAAGAGCAGTTATGCTGATTATGTAATACTGCTTTAGAAGTTTCTTTTTTTAATTTTTTTTCTACCAAATTATCAACATTTTCCATGACTGTAGACTGTTTAGCAGTTTTCAGAACTTGCTCTGCGGGTCTCACATGTTCTGTATTTATGCTTCATGTGTTTATAAAAGGCGATATTCCTTTGATATTTAAACATTAGCATATTAAATATATATACTTTTACTTAATAACATGTAAGAGAGAAGAACCATCCTGATATAGAAACCTCATTGTTTTCTTGTCAGTAACAATGTAACACAGTCTTTAGGTGACAGCCTGCTATGAAAACAGAATCAGTAGCATTTTATATCTAATGCAGTTGATAATTTAATAAATGCTGAGAATATGTGAACTGTTTTCAAGTAATGAATTTCATTCATAATGAAGTACGAATATTATGAAGTTCTCCATTCTGCTTATTTGATGTAACGTTTTAGATAGACAAATACAAAGAAGATTTATTACTTTGTAAAACTTTTGACAAGGGGAATTTTCAAGTCTTTGGGTTCATTTTTAACACAGCATTAAATAAACTGGCAAAAAAATATAGTGACATCTGTACTAATGGTACAAAAACAAAACTAAGAAAAAGGATTAGTTCCAAATCCAGTTAGAGGTTATTGTACATTCCCTGGAAGGGTTCTAGGTCATGAGAAGTTGCCCACATCTTTGTAAATTGTGGCTAGTAATGTTGTACGGATTCTCAAATTTATGAAACTATAGTTTATGAATATAAGCTTTTCAACATTTTCAATATATACTGTGATGTACAGAATTTGCCAAAATCCTTTGACTGACAATCAAGGGGAGTTCAATGACAAGGACAGAAAGAATTTGCTTTTTTCTTTTGTTTATTAAATAATTAAAAAACTACATTTCTGAAGTATTTATCAAATATAAACTTAGAAGACAATGTTTTTGACTTTAATATCATTGATAAAATTAGACATAAAAATTTGACTTAGACATTGCAAAGTAATGGATTTAGAATTTTGAGGATTATATTTGATAGAAAATATATTTTTAGATAACAATTTTGTATGGTGTATGCAATAATATACCCAAGGATATAAAAATTATGTATAAATCCTGGAAGCATACATTAAAAACACAGCTATGTATTCTCACCAACTCACCCTTCAAACCACCCTAGAAGTAATTCTGTTTTGAATTTAATGTTTATCCTTTCTTTTTTCTTTTTTAAGGCATTCCCATATATGAATGCATTTATGAAAATATTATTTACATTTATTTGGTTTTGAGTCCTATAAAAATATTTTTTGTCCTTCTTATAGTTCTCTCATTTTTTTTGATAAAAGTAGTCTTGCCCCATCTTTCCTGTTATATTGTATTATATGTATATATCATACTATTTCATTTTTTTTGTTGTTAATGTATGCTTTGAATGTTTCCAGTTTTTGCATTATAAATAATAACATTGCAAATATTGCTATGAACAACTCGGCTGTGCTTGATGTATCTAAAAATATGTCTCTATCTTATGTAAGGAAGATGGAAATTGCTGAGTCATAGGTTATTCATGTGTCTAATTTTATCAGACAAGTTCAGATTTTTTCCCAAGATGGACATCCCAGTTATACCCTCACCATCCATGCTTGCCATTCCTGTTTATTCACTTCTTTGCCTTCACTTTGGTTTTGACCTAACTGGTGATTGTCAAATGTCATCTTACTGTAGTTTACTTTCCATTTTCTTGATGCCTAATGAAGTGTAGTGTATTTTCATAGGTTCGTTTGCCATTTTCATTTCTTCTGTGAAGTGCTCATTTTTGTCTATTACTCTTTATTGTCTGTTCCTCTATATCTATTGTCTTTTAGTTTATCTTATACAGAATTAACAAAAATCATGAAATTAAATGTTTTATCAAATAAGAAGTGTATACTCAGAAAGCGATTTGATGCTCCTTCAAAACTGAATATTTTAAATTGAAAGTGCTATAACTTTGAATAAAATGTTTTTTTCAAAATTATTTTTAAGTTTATGTGAAAAATGTAGTGATTTCCAGGAAGACTTAAAAGGTAACATTCTTCACATTTTTGTAAAGGATGATATTTTAAATATTGTATACCCAAGCAAAATATAAAACATATGAAAGTATTTTGAGAAGTTTAAAGCCATAGTGAAATGTAAGTCTTATTATTCATTTACTCTAAAATTTGAAAGCATAGACTATCGTCAGTGGATAAGTGTACCTTGAAAGCAGAATGCCAAATTGTTGCATTACCAGCTGAAGGCTCACAATTAGAGAAAATCTATAAACTCCACTTCCAAGTTAGTTCTTTCAGTCCTGGCAGTCTATAATCCACAGTGATAGCAGTGTCTCGTCCTGGAGGCCACATTACTTGGCTGCCTTGACAAGAATTATACCCTGGAGTCAGCATCTGTTTCAGGGGCTTGGTGCAAAACCTCAAGTTTTAATACTAGATAAAGTACGGAATCAAAGTAATTGAGATTCCTACCCCGGAGAAACAGCATTGTAATGCACACTAAACTAGTGTTTATAATCCCATCATGAAGTCTTGTGGCTAAGCATGTGGAAGAAGGTCCATATCGCAGCAGTATTTGTGCAGGTATTTGTCTCCTTAACATGTGATTTACAGCCCCAAATACATTTTAAATTGGTAAGTCAGTCTCTAAAACAACCCAGGTAATAATTGGATTAAGCCATTAACAGGATGTGTAATGAGTCCTCCACACCTCCTGTGTGCTGTGTGTTTTGCAGAGCACTAATTGTGGTGCTGGGAATCCTGTCTGGCAGATAACACTGTGCAATATAATCTGATCAGAAGATCCACACCCACCGCCAGGCGTATTATCTAGTAGAAAACATCTATATTGATGCAACATATCAATTCCCCTCTGGAAACCCAACTCTTTCTGTATTTCCTCAATAAGAAACATGTTGTTAAGGAACCACTTTCTTCTTGGGAGACAGAGCTATTTAGTGTGAAGTTAGGAATTCTGTCCTGGACACAGCTATATATCAGGGATATGATGACAGAAAAAACTTAGCCTCTTGGATCTAAAATACCTTACTTGGAAGACAGTCTCACACCCATGGGTCACAGGGAATGCTGCCCTGCGGGTGATTTTATGTCATTGTAAATGGAAATTTTAGACTTGGAGATATGAATAGATCACAATGTCATTTTTGCTTGGAAAGCAGGTCTTCCCTAGTTTTTCCCCATTGACCTGAGAGATGATATAAACGTATTTTCTTTTTCTGATATTAAGTAAATTTCAGCTTACAGGAAAAATTTTATCAAGCATTTTGCTAATTATGTTGATAAATCACCCTCAGTAGTAAATAACATTTACTGTAAGAGCTAACTTTTTATTTTAACTAAATAAACTCATCTTTAAAATTAAATATTCATACTACCATCCAGAGATGCTTGGGGGTCATTTTAAAGGGAAGTTATTGTATTTTTCATGCCACTTTTACTGCTATCAAAAGAATTAGATTACTTATAAACTTGTAGCTAAAAACTATTTAGCTGTATTGTGCCAGAGAATAGGGGATTAAATGTGCTTCTAATCACTTGTGTTATCTACCAAATTGAGAAAATAAAGCAAAGAATAACAGAGAGAAAAACTGATTATGTGTGCTTAGAGTTAACTCTAAATTGAGAATTTTGAAGGCAAAAAAGAGTGACCCTGGTAGGGACTGTTAATGAGTTATTGAGGAGGTGATGAAAATGTTCAAAAATTGATTATAATGGTTGTGCAACTCCGTTAATGTACAAAAATTCATGTAATTTTATACTTTAAAAGAGCTAATTGCATGGTATGTAAATTATATTTCAATTACACACAAACACATTCTGTTCTACTTTAATACTCTTACTACTGGGAAATACAACAGTGGAAACTATAATAAGACAACAATAATAACAAGCAAACACACCGTCTCTTTACTTTCTTGGTACTGTATAATCTAGAGGAAAAGAAATACCATCAGAGTGGTATTCTTCGTTAGAGGAATAGGGATTATTTGGTGATTTGGGGGTATTTTTAAGTAAATGCATACCGTAAGTCTTCAAATGATACATAAAGCTTAGATCATAATGATCTTTATTGCTAAATAGTCATTTTTCTTATCAAAACATCATTGATACTTTTATGACATAAATATTAAAGTCTTAAGTGCTAAATAATTTGCCCAAAGATATAAAGCTTATACATAGTAAAACATAGAATAAATGGAAAAGACATTATTTCTACAATTAATCTGTGGCCATTAAAATGAATTTTTTTTCTGGATAAAGCAAGTAGTATGGTGAAATACAGATTAAAATAGAACTGCATAGCTTAAAGTGATGATATAAACCCTCCCCCATATGCATAAATATAAGAAGACTTCAAATATGTAATTTCCCATCGTACCTATGAGGATATTTTCACAGGTATATTTGTCAAATTGAACATATTGCATTTAGAGTTGTACACTATATTGCTGAGGGCCTATTTATAATATTTAATATATGTTTTAGATATATAACATTAAAACAATACTTATTTGTTATATTTTCCCCCAATCGTAAAATATATGATATATCCAATGTTTTAACTGGACAATTTTCATTATAATATATAGTTATAAAAGGAATTATAAATAGAGATCGAGTGTATTTTAATTCTGTATGCAAAAAAGCGTGCTGTGGGATAAGGAAAAGTTGAATCTGTTTTGAGTTTTTTATACATTCTGATTACTTCATTTCTGATGGGCCCAGTCTTTCTTGTTTTCCCTCTTTCTTTCTTTCCACCTACTTTCAAGGGGAGTGATTTTCTTGCCTGAACCCGACACACTGCTTTCTCATCCTGTCTCTCTACTCTCAGCCAAAAGACTTCCCTCCACTCTGCGACACCTCAGCACCTTGACTCTTCTCTACCCCAGCTCACCCCTTGGCACTGCATACCTGCATGTTCTCTCCTTCAAATTATGCAGATTGCTCTCTTCATCCTCAGATCTATTTCCTAGTTGATTAAAATGGTTTGATATTGATTTGATGTTGATCTAACTGTGTTCCAGGGACGAGACAAGCCCAGGGTCCTCCTACTACTCGATCCTCTTAACTCCCTCTCCCTGGGCCAGTCATTCTTAAATAATCAGTTATGCTGCCTCTGTACGCTGATCACACTGTGCTTTCTGCAAGGAATGTTCTTCCACTTTCCATCCATCTGCCAAACTTCTACTTAGGACTGAATGAATATTCTTCAAAAAGCCATGAAGTCAAGGGAGGATATGTGATGTGCAGTTAGTCAATGCTGACTAGTAACCTAGCAACTACTGCATGGTGGCATGGTGAATTCACAAAGTCCCTGGAAGCAGGGAAGCCTAGAAAATGATTTAATATTTCACTAAAGCCCAACCTCAAGGACTGTGGCTTCCTTAGATGGTTGCATGTGTGGCTGAAAGTGCAAGACCAGGAACGTTTATAAAAATAAGGAAGGGAGATCGTCTTTAATGAGCAAAAGCTCTGGACTAAGGGGGCCAAAATGTCTAAAAGATCTTAAAATAGCATGTCAAAGTATAACAGTGTCTTCCCATGGGCCACAAATGCCATTTGAAATACTCATATTGCTTTCAAATAACTTGTCTACTACTTTCAATCTATCTTCTGTTTTGTTCAGTTTTCTTACACGTTTTACATTTTTTCTGGAGAATCCAACTCTTCTAATATCTAAGCTTACACCATTGATAAATGATAACTTTTTTTAAGTTGGTAATGTATAAGTTTGACTATTTCTTTAATATTTATACCTTGTCTACTCCCAAGATGCATTGTTATAGCTTTAGTTCATTTGCTTTATATTTTTAGTTCACTTGTAAGAAAAAAATACATGCCTGTGGCTCTAGAAAATAGTTGATCATTCTCTGGAATGAAGTACTAAGTCGTGAAAGATCATGCACATTAATAAATGACCAACTTAGGTGGTGATGATATGGTCTTGAAATTGCATAAGTATAGGCATAATCTTGGAAAAGAATTCATAGGTTATACAAATCTTTACCATTACTCCTACAAGTATTGTCCTTTGGAAAGTAATTATCTAGAAAGGAATGTGTCCAAATCAACTATAATTAAATACAACAGAAATTCCCCATAATATCTAAAGATATGATAAATGGGTGTATATGTGTTTTTAAAACTATTAATTATTTTTTAAACAATAAAGTTATTAGTGACTGAAACAAAATTCCACGCATTAGAAAATAGAATAGTAAGTTTGTATAACCATAATTTTAAAATCTACTTTCCTATATAATATGCCAATTAAATAAAATTTGTTAACCTTTAACTGTGTAGACATAAGATATAGAAGTTAGGAAAAAAATTGATGGAGAAATTTAGAAAATTCAGAATTGTACCTAAACATTTAGTCAGTTTTTAGAATGAAAATTACAACTGACTAATGAAAATATAGTATATTTTATTTGGTTCTCTTATCATTGTAAAACATACTGTGAAGTTGAAACATATTATAAGTTGGATTTTTTTTCCTATACAACCATTGAAGTTATAGCAATGGGCATTTACATTTAAATAGAAATCTAGGATTTATTTTTTATTTTATTCTTTGGTATCCCTAGGCTCTTATGAAGAATGTGAGAATGCATTTTGTTTTTAGACACAGCTTGATGTATCCTGTAAAAATGAACAGAATTTCTAATTTTGGAAGAAAACAAGTGCATGCTTTATGAAAGCCATGAATCCTGTTTCACCCTTTCCCACCAATTTAGATTTGCAAACAGATACTATGGGTCAGAAGTATATATCAAATACAGCTTGACTTTTAATTATTGCCTCAAAAATAATTATTTTTTAAATAATAGCAATTTCAATTTTTAGGATCCTCAGGCACAAAAACACTAGGTGAGTGGAAGAGAAATTCCTCACCAAGTTGATGACTCATCTATCTCATCACAAAATAAAGCATTTCCTTTTAGATGCAGTAGACGTTTTCTCATGATTAAGGTTAATGGCATAGCTCATTGCTATTCAAAATCCCACTGAGAGACAATTTCAGAACAAAATACCAGTAGGAAGCAGTTACCAATATTTAATAGAATACCACAATGGAAAATTGAAAACTGCAGTGTGGTGGTCTTACAGAAACCCTGGTTTGCATTAACAGAGACAAGGGCTTAAGCCTTTTACCTCATGTAAACATACATGACTTCAGAGAAAAGAAAATGGGTGGGTGGGGGGCTGAACAAATAAGAAGATATGCAATGAAAAAAGAAGCTAGGTATTACTTTGTTTGCTATTCAAAAAACATTTGGCCCCAGGAATATCTTAGGAAATTATTTGTGATGATTCATCTCTAATGGAAAGGAACCATAGTGTAGCTATTGTTAAAAGCAATTGACATCCATTTTCAAGGCAAATTGAAAGACTGGGTGTTGTGTTGACAAAAAGGTATGAAACCTAAAACTGCTCCGTGCTGGTATATAATAAAAGGTATTGACATGGAAGTTTACTCAGGCTTCAATTTTCTTACTCCAGTCTATAGGAGGTTTAAAATAAAAATCAAACAGTAATCAAGAAGTGTAGAGACAAGCCAAACTACAATTTACTTAGTCCACAAAAGATTGTTCTGAATCTAAACAGTGGTAAAAGTCTGCTTACTTTACTCTCAGAAAAATAAATGTCCTCCATTAGATTGTTTTTTCCACTTGTCATATACAGGTGACTGTAACTATGGCAAGGGAAAGAGGGATATGGTTCTCATAGTGCTATAAAACCTAATGAGTTAACATTGGGGGAGGCACTGTGATCTACATTACATATGGACGCCAAAGTCAACCCTCTCTGGTATCATTCGTTTGGGGGATGCCATCTGCTGTTTTGTGAGTACAGTGAAGCAACCTTAAGGAGAGGTCCACATGGGGAACAGCTGAAGCTTCTTGTCAATAGTCATGTGAGTGACACACCAAAAAGGTGGATCCCCCAGTGCCAGTCAAGCCTTCATGTGACTACAGCCCAAGTTCTTATCTTCACTGCAAACTTTGAAATAATGGAGCCATAACTGCCTATCTAAACCGTTTCCAAATTCCTGATCCACGCAAACTGTGAAATATTAAATGCTTGTGTTTACAAGCCTCTAAGTTTCAGACTATTTTTTGACACAGCTATAGGTAACTAATAAAACAAAAATAACGTTGAGGATGTAATGATTTACTGTGGAAGAAAAAAAACTATAGAAGAAGAATCTCTTACAGAATTATAATCTGAACTTGCTATTGAAGGATATGAAGCATTAATTAGGTGATTGGAGAACAGCATGTTATTTTCGGGATATTTTTCAAATACAAAACGTCATTTTTTTTAATTTTTTTTTAACGTTTTTATTTATTTTTGAGACAGAGAGAGACAGAGCACGAACGGGGGAGGGGCAGAGAGAGAGGGAGACGCAGAATCGGAAGCAGGCTCCAGGCTCTGAGCCATCAGCCCAGAGCCTGACGCGGGGCTCGAACTCACAGACCGCGAGATTGTGACCTGGCTGAAGTCGGACGCTTAACCGACTGCGCCACCCAGGCGCCCCCAAAACGTCATTTTTTTATGATCAGGTATCTGATGCCTTAGAAGTGTTGCATTAAAGACAAATTTGAAAGCCAGTTTGCTAATTAGTCTTTCAAAATATTTCCATCTTTCAAATAGTAAGAGAAATCTGTTGTTGGAGAGAGTTCTTTAGGTTAGAAAGTCAAAAGTGTCAAATTATACAGCTTTATGTCTCAACATGTGACTAAGATGTAAATACATTAAAAAGACTCATATAGTAGTCCAGAAATAGAATGAATTATCTCAAGGTAAAATGTAAATGGATATCATTCAGTAAAAGAAATACAAATCATAGAAAAACAAAACAAAGATAATTTCCATAGCTACAATGTAAAGGTTAATCTTAGCTCCTTAGGAATGAGGGATGGAAACCTGTGTATCTTTTTATAATGATTTATATATGCATACATGTATTAAACTGTGCATGATCGTGGTTCTGAATAGGGATCCATTCCTTATTTCAGACCTTTCTTTTCTTCAAGATTTTTCAAATTAGGTAACTTCTGTAGGGTGGGTCAGTCAGTTAAGTGATTCTTGGTTTCAGTTCAGGTCACAATCTCGCAATTTGTGAAATTGAGCCCAGTTTCATGCTCTACACTGATGGTGTGGAGCCTGCTTGGGATTCTCTCTCACCCCCTCTATCTCTACCTCTGCTCTCTCTCTCTCAAAATAAATAAATAAAGTTTAAAAACATTGAGGGGTGCCTGGGTGGTTCAGTTGGTTAAGTGTCCGACTTTAGCTCAGGTCATGATCTCGTGGTTCACAGGTTTGAGCCCTACTTCGGGCTCTGTGATGACAGCTCAGAGCCTGCTTCATGGATTCTGTCTCCCTCTCTCTCTGCCCCTTCCCCACTCTCATACTCTGTCTCTATCTCTCTCTCAAACGTAAATAAAACATTAAAAAAATTTTAAAAAGCTTTAAAAACACTGCTAAAATATATATTCTGATATTCATACAAGTAAGCTCATTTAAGAAATATTCTTCACAGAATTGAGCACTAAATATTTTACTAGTCAAATATAAAATTGAAAGAGCCAGTAAAGGACAGTATATATACTCAAATTAATTTCATTACTTAATATTTCCTTTATCTTTCTCTTTTTCAAAAATTTCAAGAAATTTTTACTGATTTTCTTTTTTTTTAATTTTTTAATGTTTATTTTTGAGAGAGAGAGACAGAGACAGAGCACAAGTAGGGGAGGGGCAGAGAGAGAGAGAGAGAGAGAGAGAGAGAGAGAGAGAGAATGACAGAATCTGAAGCAGGCTCCAGTCTCTGAGCTGTCAGCACAGAGCCTGATGCGGGGCTCGAACTCACAAACTGCGAGATCATGACCCGAGCTGAAATCGGATGCTCAAATGACTGAGCCACCCAGCCACCCCTGATTTTCTCTTTTTTTGTAGGAGAAATGTGAAACAAGATTATGACATTTTTGCTACTAATTTCTCATTACTCTAAGCTAAAAAAAAAAAAAAGCGTGTACTAGAGTTGTTTTGTTAGGTTGTTGATGTAATGTGTATGTGTGTCAGTGTGGGTGTGTCTGTCTGAGGGTGTGTTCATGTTTTACCCAGGAATTGTACTTTACACTCTTCCTAATTCTAATAATTTTCTTTAAAAGTCTTCTTTGTTTGAAACAATTTTTAACATCTATTATGTCCCAATTCCCAAGGATAAAATGATAAATTAAAAACTATGAAGCATATGGAAGAAGTCAGAGGACAAAATATACAAAAACACAAATAAAACAAGCAAATGTAGTAACCACCATGAAGGAAAATAACAAATGTTGAATTGGACCTACCTTCCATAGCATTCCTACAAAAACTATCTCTGAGGAGATGAGACTTGAACTAAGATTTGGGAGATAAGAATGAACAGACATTATGAATAATGGAGAAGGGTGGAAGCTAAGACAATTCCATCAATGACAACTGATTATAGTAAAGATAGTGTGGGAGAGGAATAGGAAGACCAGCATGGCTGGATCATACTGATCAGGGGGCATGTTGACTAGAAATGAGGCCAGAGAGGGTGACATGGATGAGACAATAAGTAGTGAAGATCTCATTTTATATGTAATGCCAATTACTGAAGCATTTAGTAAAGGTGTGGTGTAAGTTATGTAATTTATGCCTTAGGTTTACAAAGTTAACTGGTTAATAAAGTGATAGAGAACACAGATAGGAAAGAACAGAGAATTGGATGTGTACAACTGAGGGATAATGGTTGCTTGGATGATGATAATTATGAAGAGTTTACCCATGATCGTTTACAGTGTGAGACTACTTGTTCTAGAACCTCCATCTGGTAAGAGAGCCATCACTTGACAGTTGGAGTATTTTATAATAGTTGATGTGAAACAGGTGGTAAGAAGCCACTCTATTTTTCAATAGCCATTCTTATTCCAGTCCGTTTTCCTACTTAATGTGCTTTCTTGGCACCCAGGGAGTCTCAGGTGTTACTAATGGATTTATGTGAAATTCTCACCTTTCTGCACACTTGAATATGACCATGCATGTAGCACAAGTCATCAGTTGCCCAATATGTTCAGTGAGATGCAAAATATGTAGAAAAACAGTTGGCAGTATGTGCTGTGTTCCTAATAAAATTTGGCTAACCCTTGTTAGCCATATGTACTGCATTTTGATTGTCTATTTTTGCAAATATTCTGGCTCTCTGTAATCTCTATTAGAAATTGTTTATATTTGTTATATGCTCCATTATCAGTATTATTTACAGAGCTAATTAGTGAATTGAGTGGCAGGATATACATTTTAGAAAGAGGTTGCTAAGAATCTTTTATTATCAAACATTAGTTATATAATCATAGTTTAAAATAATGAAAAATAAAATTTGTTGCCAAATTAGTAGCTGATAATGTCTACCTATTCCATGAGCTAGGCACAACTTGGTTTCTTGTGGGTTTGTTGTTGTTGTTGCTGTTGTTAGTATGCTTGTTTTTTTACTAAATTTTTTCGGTCTAGGTTATTTACTACTAGCATGTAATATCACATTTTGAACCTGATCCTTCTTAATCTTGTCTAGTTTCCAGCTGCCTTGAATTGGCTGTTGTTCTTCTCACCAGTGTCTGTTTTACTAAAAGAACTTTCCCAGGCATTCCTCTAAGTAGTAAGACCATAAATCATTTATTATTTTCTCAGGATAATCTTTCTTGGCAAATCCTTAAATTACAGCATGAAGATATGTCCTTCCTAGTGCCTATCATTAGTTTATATTTCTTTATATGAACGCTTAGTCTTTGATTAAGGTCTCTTTTCTTCTCTAGACTAAGTCTCCCAAGGACAGAATCTAGATCTTTATTGCCTGATATAAATTAAATTAAGCCATCGAAATACTTTATGAAAGAAGGAAGCTAAGAAAGAAGAGAAGAAATCCATTTAAATTTAAGTAGTTTGAGGGGGACACTGTGCATTTATTATTTCATTAAGACATCCCGATCTTTTTATGTGAGGGCTATCATTATTTCTATTTTCCGGAGTAGATTAGAAAATTAATTTTTACAGATAGTTGAAACAGAATATTGACCTGGAACGGTCCAACTCATTTGCCTATGCTGTTGGTCACTATTCTATTTAAGCTCTTAAAAAATTAAGAGAACCTGCAAGACCTCTCATTTTAATCACCTCGTTTCCCTGTCAAAAATATCCCAAACAAAATCACTTACTTATTTATTAGATGGAGAATATATATATTTACATCTAACCACTTCATTATGTGTGTCAAAAGCTGTTGTTGACCAAAAACATTGTAAACTCTGTATATTTGGGTAGATATTACAGCATTCTTCTGGCAGAAGAACCAGTGATGGGGCTGAGCCTTGATACCATCACTTAGTAAGCAGTTAGTACTTTGAATATTAGTTCCCTTACAAAATGAGGATTATGACAATTTAAATGGAAATATATAAATTGTTTTTAGCTCTGTTATGAGCCACCCACTGTGCTAACACAACATTGTGAAATATATGATAAATTGTATCAGCAAATGAACTTTAATGTACTCTGTATTTTATGTATAACCTAAAAACCATCTTTTTACTTTCTTATTGATGTATCCTGCTTCTCAAACTTATTCAGATGAGGTTGCAGAATTCTATTAAGTCCTCTACTTAAGTGTGAAGAGTTTCAGGTTTGTAAGCAACATTTATCCCCCATTCCATAGGGAGATAACAACTAATAATGTAACATTCAAGGCCACTTTACATTCTATCACTTACTACTCACAGGAGAGAAAGAGGGAGTTTGCTGGTGAAGAAGTTTAAGTGAGGAAGCAACTTACTTTTGTTTCCTTACTTTTTACCTGCTGCCTCTTCTGAGATTATATTCAGGGCTACCTTATTTGCTTCAATAGTATAAAAAGATAGGTCATTCCCATTGGAGAGACTTATAATCTTCATTTGTGCCAGTAACTGGGTGAACACAGATGTTTCATTCAGGGTTAAAGATGAGTAAGCCATAGCCTAAGAAATGTGTCCCAGGGTCACCCTTCATTACTAGCAAAGGTAATAGTTAGATCTTCATCTGTCTGACACTTACATCTATCTTTTCATTGGTTTTGAGTTCAGGTAAAGAAGAAAGTTGGTATTTATGTATTAGCCCCACAAATACCCCCAATAACATTGCTTTTATGTTTAATTCGTTAGTATTAGACATTTTTTTTATATGAAATTTATGGACAAATTAGTTTCCATACAACACCCAGTGCTCATCCCAAAAGGTGCCCTCCTCAATACCCATCACCCACCCTCTCCTCCCTCCCACCCCCCATCAACCCTCAGTTTGTTCTCAGTTTTTAACAGTCTCTTATGCTTTGGCTCTCTCCCACTCTAACCTGTTTTTTTTTTTTCCTTTCCCTCCCCCATGGGTTCCTGTTAATTTCTCAGGGTCCACATAAGAGTGAAACCATATGGTATCTGTCTTTCTCTGTATGGCTTATTTCACTTAGCATCACACTCTCCAGTTCCATCCACGTTGCTACAAAAGGCCATATTTCATTTTTTCTCATTGCCACGTAATATTCCATTGTGTATATAAACCACAATTTCTTTATCCATTCATCAGTTGATGGACATTTAGGCTCTTTCCATAATTTGGCTATTGTTGAGAGTGCTGCTATGAACATTGGGGTACAAGTGGCCCTATGCATCAGTACTCCTGTATCCCTTGGATAAATTCCTAGCAGTGCTATTGCTGGGTCATAGGGTAGGTCTATTTTTAATTTTCTGAGGAACCTCCACACTGCTTTCCAGAGCAGCTGCACCAATTTGCATTCCCACCAACAGTGCAAGCGGGTTCCCGTTTCTCCACATCCTCTCCAGCATCTAGAGTCTCCTGATTTGTTCATTTTGGCCACTCTGACTGGCGTGTGGTGATACCTGAGTGTGGTTTTGATTTGTATTTCCCTGATAAGGAGCGACGCTGAACATCTTTTCATGTGCCTGTTGGCCATCCGGATGTCTTCTTTAGAGAAGTGTCTATTCATGTTTTCTGCCCATTTCTTCACTGGGTTATTTGTTTTTCGGGTGTGGAGTTTGGTGAGCTCTTTATAGATTTTGGATACTAGCCCTTTGTCCGATATGTCCTTTGCGAATATCTTTTCCCATTCCATTGGTTGCCTTTTAGTTTTGTTGGTTGTTTCCTTTGCTGTGCAGAAGCTTTTTATCTTCATAAGGTCCCAGTAATTCACTTTTGCTTTTAATTCCCTTGCCTTTGGGGATGTGTCGAGTAAGAGATTGCTACGGCTGAGGTCAGAGAGGTCTTTTCCTGCTTTCTCCTCTAAGGTTTTGATGGTTTCCTGTCTCACATTTAGGTCCTTTATCCATTTGGAGTTTATTTTTGTGAATGGTGTGAGAAAGTTGTCTAGTTTCAACCTTCTGCATGTTGCTGTCCAGTTCTCCCAGCACCATTTGTTAAAGAGGCTGTCTTTTTTCCACTGGATGTTCTTTCCTGCTTTGTCAAAGATGAGTTGGCCATACGTTTGTGGGTCTAGTTCTGGGGTTTCTATTCTATTCCAATGGTCTATGTGTCTGTTTCTGTGCCAATACCATGCTGTCTTGATGATGACAGCTTTGTAGTAGAGGCTAAAGTCTGGGATTGTGATGCCTCCTGCTTTGGTCTTCTTCTTCAAAATTCCTTTGGCTATTCGGGGCCTTTTGTGGTTCCATATGAATTTTAGAATTGCTTGTTCTAGTTTCGAGAAGAATGCTGGTGCAATTTTGATTGGGATTGCATTGAATGTGTATATAGCTTTGGGTAGTATTGACATTTTGACAATATTTATTTTTCCAATCCATGAGCAGGGAATGTCTTTCCATTTCTTTAAATCTTCTTCAATTTCCTTCATAAGCTTTCTATAGTTTTCAGCATACAGATCCTTTACATCTTTGGTTAGATTTATTCCTAGGTATTTTATGCTTCTTGGTGCAATTGTGAATGGGATCAGTTTCTTTATTTGTCTTTCTGTTGCTTCATTGTTAGTGTATAAGAATGCAACTGATTTCTGTACATTGATTTTGTATCCTGCAACTTTGCTGAATTCATGTATCAGTTCTAGTAGACTTTTGGTGGAGTCTATCGGATTTTCCATGTATAATATCATGTCATCTGCAAAAAGCGAAAGCTTGACTTCGTCTTTGCCAATTTTGATGCCTTTGATTTCCTTTTGTTGTCTGATTGCTGATGCTAGAACTTCCAGCACTATGTTAAACAGCAGCGGTGAGAGTGGGCATCCTTGTCGTGTTCCTGATCTCAGGGAAAAAGCTCTCAGTTTTTCCCCGTTGAGGATGATGTTAGCTGTGGGCTTTTCATAAATGGCTTTTATGATCTTTAAGTATGTTCCTTCTATCCCGACTTTCTCAAGGGTTTTTATTAAGAAAGGTGCTGGATTTTGTCAAAGGCCTTTTCTGCATCAATTGACAGGATCATATGGTTCTTCTCTTTTTTTTTGTTAATGTGATGTATCACATTGATTGATTTGCGAATGTTGAACCAGCCCTGCATCCCAGGAATGAATCCCACTTGATCATGGTGAATAATTCTTTTTATATGCCGTTGAATTCGATTTGCTAGTATCTTATTGAGAATTTTTGCATCCATATTCATCAGGGATATTGGCCTGTAGTTCTCTTTTTTTTACTGGGTCTCTGTCTGGTTTAGGAATCAAAGTAATACTGGCTTCATAGAATGAGTCTGGAAGTTTTCCTTCCCTTTCTATTTCTTGGAATAGCTTGAGAAGGATAGGTATTATCTCTGCTTTAAACGTCTGGTAGAACTCCCCTGGGAAGCCATCTGGTCCTGGACTCTTATTTGTTGGGAGATTTTTGATAACCGATTCAATTTCTTCGCTGGTTATGGGTCTGTTCAAGCTTTCTATTTCCTCCTGATTGAGTTTTGGAAGAGTGTGGGTGTTCAGGAATTTGTCCATTTCTTCCAGGTTGTCCAATTTGTTGGCATATAATTTTTCATAGTATTCCCTGATAATTGCTTGTATCTCTGAGGGATTGGTTGTAATAATTCCATTTTCATTCATGATTTTATCTATTTGGGTCATCTCCCTTTTCTTTTTGAGAAGCCTGGCTAGAGGTTTGTCAATTTTGTTTATTTTTTCAAAAAACCAACTCTTGGTTTCGTTGATCTGCTCTACAGTTTTTTTAGATTCTATATTGTTTATTTCTGCTCTGATCTTTATGATTTCTCTTCTTCTGCTGGGTTTAGGCTGCCTTTGCTGTTCTGCTTCTAGTTCCTTTAGGTGTGCTGTTAGATTTTGTATTTGGGATTTTTCTTGTTTCTTGAGATAGGCCTGGATTGCAATGTATTTTCCTCTCAGGACTGCCTTCGCTGCGTCCCAAAGCGTTTGGATTGTTGTATTTTCATTTTCGTTTGTTTCCATATATTTTTTTAATTTCTTCTCTAATTGCCTGGTTGACCCACTCATTCGTTAGTAGGGTGTTCTTTAACCTCCATGCCTTTGGAGGTTTTCCAGACTTTTTCCTGTGGTTGATTTCAAGCTTCATAGCATTGTGGTCTGAAAGTATGCATGGTATAATTTCACTTCTTGTAAACTTATGAAGGGCTGTTTTGTGACCCAGTATATGATCTATCTTGGAGAATGTTCCATGTGCACTCGAGAAGAAAGTATATTCTGTTGCTTTGGGATGCAGCGTTCTAAATATATCTGTCAAGTCCATCTGATCCAATGTCTCATTCAGGGCCCTTGTTTCTTTATTGACCGTGTGTCTAGATGATCTGTCCATTTCTGTAAGTGGGGTGTTAAAGTCCCCTGCAATTACCACATTCTTATCAATAAGGTTGCTTATGTTTATGAGTAATTGTTTTATATATTTGGGGGCTCCGGTATTTGGCGCATAGACATTTATAATTGTTAGCTCTTCCTGATGGATAGACCCTGTAACTATTATATAATGTCCTTCTTCATCTCTTGTGACAGCCTTTAATTTAAAGTCTAGTTTGTCTGATGTAAGTATGGCTACTCCAGCTTTCTTTTGGCTTCCAGTCGCATGATAAATAGTTCTCCATCCCCTCACTCTCAATCTAAAGGTGTCCTCAGGTCTAAAATGAGTCTCTTGTAGACAGCAAATAGATGGGTCTTGTTTTTTTATCCATTCTGATACCCTATGTCTTTTGGTTGGTGCATTTAATCCATTTACATTCAGTGTTATTATAGAAAGATACGGGTTGAGGGTCATTGTGATGTCTGTATGTTTTATGCTTGTAGTGATGTCTCTGGGACTTTGTCTCACAGGGTCCCCCTTAGGATCTCTTGTAGGGCTGGTTTAGTGGTGACAAATTCCTTCAGTTTTTGTTTGTTTGGGAAAACCTTTATCTCTCCTTCTATTCTAAATGACAGACTTGCTGGGTAAAGGATTCTCGGCTGCATATTTTTTCTGTCTAGCACCCTGAAAATCTCGTGCCAATTCTTTCTGGCCTGCCAAGTTTCAAAAGAGAGATCAGTCACGAGTCTTATAGGTCTCCCTTTATATGTGAGGGCACGTTTACCCCTTGCTGCTTTCAGAATTTTCTCTTTATCCTTGTATTTTGCCAGTTTCACTATGATATGTCGTGCAGAAGATCGATTCAAGTTACGTCTGAAGGGAGTTCTCTGTGCCTCTTGGATTTCAATGCCTTTTTCCTTCCCCAGTTCAGGGAAGTTCTCAGCTATGATTTCTTCAAGTACCCCTTCAGCACCTTTCCCTCTCTCTTCCTCCTCTGGGATACCAATTATGCGTATATTATTTCTTTTTAGTGTATCACTTAGTTCTCTAATTTTCCCCTCATACTCCTGGATTTTTTTATCTCTCTTTTTCTCAGCTTCCTCTTTTTCCATAACTTTATCCTCTAGTTCACCTATTCTCTCCTCTGCCTCTTCAAGCCGAGCTGTGGTGGTTTCCATTTTGTTATGCATTTTGTTTAAAGCGTTTTTCAGCTCCTCGTGACTGTTCCTTAGTCCCTTGATCTCTGTAGCAAGAGATTCTCTGCTGTCCTGTATACTGTTTTCAAGCCCAGCGATTAATTTTATGACTATTATTCTAAATTCACTTTCTGTTATATTATTTAAATCCTTTTTGATCAGCAGTATTAGACATTTAACAGATTGAGTGAAACTATCAAAAAATCAATATAAAATAATTAATATTCTAATATTTTAAAAGTATTCATTTTAAATGTATATTGACTCAGTCTAAATATGGATAAGCTTGTTTTTTAAAAAGTCAGCTTTCCCCTTGATTACGAGATAAACCAATTTGCAAGTACTTTGTAAACCATTAAGTGCTATAATAAGTAAGTTGCCATTAATATTTTTAGAAGTTATAGGTGTTAATATACAAATTATAGGAAAGATACAATCTTTCTATTTAGGGTGTTGGCCAGAAATGGACTAACTTATGGACAGGGAACACTATACTTTTCCAAAGTACCTACCATAAGATAAGTATGTCATAGTTTTAGAATTGCCTGAGATGACTGGCTGTCAATAGCTTTGAAATAATACATGTATCGAGAGTTCAATGTAGATTCTTGCTGCTCAAAGTTGGTACCCTGGGCCAACAACATTATACTGTTACTAGTACTACTAGACTGTTTCTCATAAATGTGGACTCTTGAAGACTTATTCCAAACCTACTGAATCAGAACATGCATTTTTTTCAAAATTCCCATGTGATTATATTTTAGGAATGTTTGCTAAAGGTCTTGATAAGGTCATACTCAGTGAAATAAAATCATAGAAGTAGAGCAACACTACCTCTGTGCCATAAAGTCAAGATATTTATTTGCTAAAGTATTTATGCACCCCAACTGATTTCTTATGAATCTAACAATGAATAAATTAAAATGTGCTCAGTTTCTCTTATTCTATTCCCTGTGTGGTATATGAGAAGAATGACAGTGTCATGAGGCTGTCTTTCAGAGTTTCCAGAAAACTCTAAACCATGGACTCATGTTCAAGATTGACTTTCATTCTACTCTATGCCTCCATGATTGAGTTTAAATATTATCACCTTCTGAAATTAAGGAGAGCTGATTTCTCTTTATCAGGGCATGTGACATGACAAGAAATATTCCATTGAAGACACATTTAGCCTGGAAACAATATTAAAAAATGTAGACAATATATGTTGGTTTGCAGAGTGTAGTCTTCGATTATTCCTTTTGCTTTTGCATAATTAGTAACGGTGCCCCATTTCCTTTTAAAGTCTCCTGGTTTGAATGATAAGTTACATGGCCACTCTGTCTATAAATATACCAAACAAGAATACCTAAATGACCTCCTAAGGATTGTCATCACATAACTTAGTATTCTCAAGCTTAATTTTACAATACAAATAGAATTTTAGGGCAAGTTCTACTTTCAATATGTTTGAAACAGAACTTTTTGAGGAAATTTCATACTGTTTCTGTAGTGGCTGTACATTTTACATTTTTTTTATGTTCCATCAACAGTGTACAGGTGTTAGAATTTCTCCACATCCTCACTAATAATTGTCTTTTTTTAAGGGGAGAATTGGGTGGATGATAGGCATTATAACAGGTGTAAAATTATGTCTCTTTGTTTTTGATTTTCCTATCCCTGATACTGAATGCCTTTACTTATACCCGTTAGCCATTTGTATGTCTTCCTTGAAAAAAATGGCTATTCAAGTCCTTTTTTTCATTTGTTAATTGGGTTATTTATTACTATTTCTTTATTTAATTTACTTATATGTGTTAAGTTGTAGGAGTTCTTTATAGACTTTGGAAATTAACCCCTAATGAGATATATGGTTAGCAAATATTTTCTACCACTCTGTGTTGCCGTTTAATTTTGTTGAGGCTTTCTTGTGCTCTGCAGAAGCTTTGTCGTTTGATGCATTCCCACTTGCCTATTTTGCTTTTGTTGCCTGTACTTTTGGTATCAGATCCATGAGATTATTGCCAAGACCAATGTACAAGGCTTTTTCCCTAGGAGTTTTACAGTTTCCAGTCTTCTGTTTGTCTTTAATCCCTTTTGAGTTGCTTTTTGTGTGTGGTGTAAGATAGGAATCCAATTTCATCTTTTGGCATATTGCAGCTATTTTGTGCATATGAATTATGCCTCAAAAAGTTGTAAAATACACAGAAAATAAAGTCTTGCTAAAATAGATATTTATAACTAAAATGCTTCTGAATGGTTTTCTTTCTCTGTTCCATACCCTTTCTTCCTAATTACACTAAAATAATCTGATTTTATTTACTTAACTGATATAAGGTAGAAGTTATGATTATTTCATGATGAAAGACTTTATATTTGGCATACTGGAGATATATTAAAATGCTACTGTGTGACAGATATTGTGCTATATCTTGTTTAGGACATGGAATGCTAGGGGCGCCTGGGTGGCGCAGTCGGTTAAGCGTCCGACTTCAGCCAGGTCACGATCTCGCGGCCCGTGAGTTCGAGCCCCGCGTCAGGCTCTGGGCTGATGGCTCGGAGCCTGGAGCCTGTTTCCGATTCTGTGTCTCCCTCTCTCTCTGCCCCTCCCCCGTTCATGCTCTGTCTCTCTCTGTCCCAAAAATAAATAAAAAAAAACGTTGAAGGACATGGAATGCTATACCTAATAATTCTCCATGTTCTCCAGCTAGAGAGGAGGAGAACTAGATTAGAACATGAGGCTCAAAGCCCATGGTTATTTTCACTATTCTTCACTGTAGATTTCTGGATTTTTTTTTATACTGCCACCTATATTCCCTGAAATTAAGGGAAAAGCTTGTAACATTTGTTTTCCAAATATGGAAGACAACCAAAAGACATAAGCCTAATGTTTCTTTCAGAAGCCTATTGTAGTTCCTAGAAACAGGCTCTGAGATGGAGACTAGAATGCAGGAGGCTTGTTAAGTATGATCTTCAGATCATCCCCTGTATATAGGAAAGAAAGGAAACCATATTGGGAAGAGCAGAAAGCTGGACCAAAAAGCAGTCTCAAAACCTCACAGGGATTTCTACAGGTGGAATGAGCTATCAGAATTATCTCAGATTTCTGCAAGGTGGCCAAGCCCATACATACTCCTCATCAAGCAGCTAAACCTCTCTGAACCTACAGTTTGTGACTCAAATTGTTGCGAGGGAGAAAAAAAGGAAAGCAGGCCAACCAGGATGAAAGCACCTCTTCATGTCACCTTGCAGTGAGGCTTTTGTGTGGACTGAAATAAGACAGGAAAAGAATGGTTTTGCATGGCTCAATGTGTATTACTATTTCTAAATAGGATGGAGTTCATACATGTAATGGAGTATGCCTATAAGCATTTTGGAAATTAACGTTCATGAAAGAGTATTATATCTTAAAGAAGCCCCAACTTGAATCAGTTATGCCCCTATAAATTACATTGTTAACAAATGGGTTTTAGGGATAAAAAAATGTTAAAATGGGGCAATGAATCCCAGAGTATTCTTGACTCTCTGAAAATACTGATTCTTTTCTTGTAAGTAGCTTAGACAGTAAACTCTCCAACTCTCATGAATTTTAGTTCTATACCAAATCATAATATTGGGAGAAATATCACAACTTGAGGAAATTGCAAAAGTAGAATAAGAATATAATTTCTTTCAACTCAAATAAAGAAAAATAATGTACCTCCTAGCTGACAGTCTAACTAGAAGATGCATGTTCGAAGAGAGTTAATGTAATAAATCACTTGCATAAAGATTTTCTCTTTTGGTAAATAAATAATTAGTAAATGCTTTAGATTTGCAACACATGTGGGACTTAGACTGCCATAGGCAGAGATTTAGGGCGCTTAAACCAGTTTTGTACTTTATGCCAGGTGCCACTGTTGGCAGGAAAAATCTGGAGAATTGCAAGGATATAGAGAATTACTTGGCCACACTGTTGTTTAGCATAGAAGAAATGTGTTATCCTGCATTGATGCCATGGAGAAGCAACTGCCAAAAACTCAGTTCTGTTACGAATGCTAAAACTACCCCCCCCCCCCCCCCGCTAGAGAGCCTAGGGAAACATAAGTAAATCTCAGACTGAAAATATCGGTTTTATTTTTTCTGTGATTATCTGCCATCGCTACTTTTTTCCCCCAGGAGTATAACTTCCAGGGCATATGTGATCATGTACAACCACTGGGTTTAGAAGTCTCCTTCATCTGGTGCCAACACCACTGGTAGAAGAGCACTGTCTTTTCTCTCCATGCCTCGGAGATACATTCTGAAATCATCATGCAACATATTATTTTTTAAAAACTTCTATGTGTGGGCAATTTGCTTGTTAATAGCATTGAATAATTGAAGGAACACATCACTTAGAATCAGGAATTTGGGGTTCAGTGGCCATTCACTAGCTATGCCTTAAAATTATCATTAATTCCTGTATTTCCTATATTTCCATCTTGAAAATGGGAAAATGTGTTTCTCAAAATTCATGCTGAGAATAAAGTGATCGCGGAAAAATAGGCAGCAGCACGGATCTCCTAGCACCCATCTTTGTAATTTCTCAGGTCATTTGTAATCATTTCCTTCAGATGGATAACTTGTAAGGGGAAAAAATTGACTTGATTTTAGGCAGAGAAAACAAGTCATAAAATGAAGTGACATGACTCAAAATGTTCCTTGAGTTTTGGCCTTAACTTCTGTGTGAAATGATGAATTTAATGGCAATTAGACAGAAACAAAGAAAAGCATTTCAGGCACAATTATCAAGCTGCTAATATCCTCAGTGAAGCACAGCATGATTGGTTTCTGTTGCCTTATTCCGTTCCATTTGGCTAGAATCCCAGTTTATCCAGGCGTTCATGTATGGTTGAAATTAGTGAAAGTCTCTGCTTCCAGATTTTTTTCTTCCAATTCTTTGTCTAATACAACACCTGCTTTCTTCGTGCTTTTCTTTTCAGATATCCAGGGCCTGAGAACAAAATATATAGGCTCATTTCTGTTCTGATCCTTGAAGATCATTTTCCTTCCTGTTTTTCTCAACTTTCAGATTTGTTCACTATTAAATTTACCTCTACATCTCCTTTGTATTTTGTTTGTTTTGTTTTGTTCTACAATTCTACCAGTGCTTCAAAATTAAAAAAAAAAAATTGTCTAGGCCCTAGCCATACCTATTTGAATTAACATTTCCTATATCAGAAATAACCGAATACAAATATTATCTAAATATATTTACACGGCTAGAGTTACAGCTACTGAAAGGAAACAAATACAGAAGGGTGCATGTTCATCTTCTCTATTTTCTGTTCTCATCTTATTCTCTCTACAGTCATTCTTTAAGGAGGAGACTTTTGCAAACCCAATAGCTTAATAGAATTCATTGCACATCATTGAAAGTTGGGAAAAGGCCACCTGAAGAGAAACAGTCAAATTCTAGTTACAATTTTTGTTATTTTCTAATATTTCTGAGAATTAAAAAATCTTATTTAATTCTTTTGTTCTTATGGCAAATACAAACATAATGTTTAAATATGGTTGTATTCTAATACTAGCTTCAGAAAAATTCAGATCAAATATACATATAAATGATATTTGAAAATGAAATATATGGAAAGCCTTCAAAAACAATGAAAGAAAAAAGCGAAGAAAAAGTAACAAGCTAGAGTTTTAAATTTATATTATAAATTTGTTACCTACCAAACACCCCCCCACACACACATACACACACAATCTCTACATTAATGTGGTGCTACAAAAGGGAAATACAGAAAATTAGATTCAGTCTTGCCCCAAAGACACATAATTCAGATTTGTCAGGCACACAGAACACAGAATACAGGTGAGTAGAAAAATCCATGTAATGCTTTCCTTGTGTTGCTGTTGGCAGAGCTTCCCTAGCTGAGGGAGCAGACATTAAAATGTCCATATAAAATGTAAAAGAAACACATAAAGAAATTGAAATGTGACTTGATACATTAAATTCTCAATATAATCCTAGTATTTTAACCACCATCAATATCAGTTATTCAAACAAGAGTTATGGCAATAAGCCAAAGCTCCTTTTAAAAAATGTTTTTAGCTAGAAAACACTCTTTTCCATGGGCTTGCAAGAGGGATACTATCAATGGAAATGGATGGAAGCAGAAGGTATTCCATCAGAATGAAACGCAAAGGAGAGAAGAGGAACACTTAAAAATAGATTTCAGATTTAATCACCTCCATGCATAGTATTTGTTAGATTTTTAAAATGCAGAAGACACATGTCAGTATTTTGTTTTAAGCTCAGCAAACTTAACAGGCTAATTTGGGACGCCCGTCTCTACTGCTAGTTAACATACAACGCATATCGAGTATAGGTGCAGAAACCAGAAAAGCTTAAGTATATTTAGCATAACATACACTTTGTAAGATTCTAGGTGCAGATGTTATGGTTAAAAAACCTTATAAGTGTACTTGCAAAACCCTGACAGATGAGTAAGTAGAAACTGCAATGATCTTGTCAAGTTGGTGTTTAGGAGAATACTACTAATAAATTACAATACCTACCATTTTCTCTTAAGCATAGATCACCTTTAACAAAAATGCAAAATTAGCTTTGTAAATGGTAGGTGCATAAAGCCACTGCTTCTGAGCGGCAGGTGGTAGTCACTGTGATTGTATCATTATAATAAACATTTTGATGCTAAGCTTTCCCTGTATTATCCGTCACAGAAAATAGGGTCACGACAATACAATAGGTACCAGTTTTATTGGCATTGCCCTCATTTCTAGACATGCATTCTAGTTTAATCATCCAAACACCATCAAATTTCTGTGTTTAACCAAAGATGAGGCTGGAAGAGCAAGCACCTGGATTCTAGTATGCTTTCTTTTATTGTTTATTGTAAATTACCCATGGCATTTTTTTTTTGTTCTGCATTATTTCCAAGTAGCCAAGCCACTTGTGATATGATCTGTCAATCAATGACAAGATACCCACCCTTCTCACTGAAGCAGTTTTCTCACCACATATTTTCAAAAAGTCACAGGTTCCAAGGCTCTCTGCTACTTACAGATACTTCCACATATCTATTACCTGATTCTTAAAACACATATGAAAATGTACCAGAAAAAAATCCAAATAAAAGACTTTTTAGTATGAGCTTTTACACTACACACACACACACACACACACACACACACACACACACATTCCTATAAATTATTTAGCAACTTGTCATAATTCAGCTAAGGGATCTTTAGTATTTTTAGAGGTAATTTGCTTAGTAGACCTGAAGGCAGAGATAGATGTATTTATATCTTTCCTAAGTGGTTCTTTATAACTATTAAGATGTCTTTAAAATAGAAACCGTAGGAGTTGGCATTTTAGAATTCATTCTGCCTTTCAGGTGATTTTTCTTTCACACAGTCTTTGGAAAAACATATTTCACCCAAAGGAATTTAAGGAAGTTTATGGCAGCTGTTAAAATAATAGTAATCCTATGTCAATCAGAGATTAGCAATACAATTAAATCCCATTCAAAAGTATTTATAGTGGGCCTAATTAAACTACTAAAATAAATTGGTATAATTTGCAAAACTTCATCAAATGGTAAATACCGCAGATATACTGAACTACTCACAACCTTATGCATCTACAATAGAGGTACCTATCTGTGTGCTCATTACTAAAAGGATAAAAATATAAAGAAAACTATATTTCTGTATGTTGCATTACTACAAATGTTAGGATTCACGTTGGAAAAAATTCAACTAATAGAGAATTTTAAAAAAATCATATTGGAATTAAATAATCCATGAGTTAAACCCTCTTTTTAGATATAATTCAGCAATTATGTAGGACCAATAAGGCCTTAAGTATCTAAGCCAATCATGATGTGAGCCAGAAGCTCAGTTTTTAACCAATTATCTTAATATAAAACAAGTGATTTCACTGGGTGTTTTCTAAAGCCTCTTTTTCCACTAACAGATATTAATTATGCTTTAATTTTTTCTTGCTATTGCATACTAAAACTTCTTTCACAAGATCTATCCCACTTTGGCTTATTGCTAAAAATTAATCATCTTCGTTAAGCCTGATATTTCAAGGATTTGAAGTCAATAGTCAAAAATCATCAGCAGGACTGTAGACTTCTAGCAGTAGTTATCAATATAGCTCTATAAAGTTTTCTAGATAATCTATCAAATAGATTTAATTACTTTCCTATTGCTGTGTAATTTGCCCCCAAATTCAACAGTGTGAAACAATGAACATTTATTAGCTCACATAGAGATCAGAAATCCAATAGTGGTTTAAATAGCTGATCCTGATTCAGGAGTGTCTTTTATAAGGTTTCTGTCAAGTTGTCAGCTAGGGCTGCCGTCATATGAAAGTCTGACTGAAACTAGACCATCTGCTTTCATGATAGCTCACTCATACGGCCAGTGGTTGAAGGACCCAGTTGTTTATCACATGTGATCCAGTATTGAGCTATGCTACATGGCAGCTGGCTTCTCTCTGTAAGTGAGTGCTGCAAAAGAGAGAAATCGACCAAGATGCAAACCACAGTATTTTTCATAAACTAACTTCAAAAGTTATATAACATCAATCTGTCATATCCTACTGATTACATATGTCAACCTTACTACAAACTGGGAGTGGAATACACAGTGGTATGAATACAAGGAGGTGGGATCACTGGAGGTCATCTCAGAGGTAGACAACTACACAGGTGATCAGGATAAGCACATATTACTTGATATTGGAGAACTAAAATAAATTTCCTAAAAGTGCTTTCCAATTAAACTGTCAGAGCTATAGTCTAATACACTAGCTTAGCGGCCATTTTTTTTAAAACCAGGAATAGCATGTGTTATTCTATTACTCTTCCTTTTGATCACCTGTTATTTCCAGAGCTTCTGTTCCATCTGTTGTCCAAAGCAACTAGGGGGACTACGTATCACTATTCAATTTGAATAGTTCTAGATATTTAAAATCTCTCCCTCTCCCATACAAGATAAAAATTCTAAATATAATAGAAAGTTACCCATTTTTATTTCCCATATCTCATTCCACTATAGCTAGGGCCCAAAACCCAGAATTAAACTTTCCCAAA